>NC_082652.1:23882345-24185375 GCF_028023285.1 Balaenoptera ricei
AGGATCAGACAGTAGCTTCGGCTTGTCACTCATGCATCCTCTTTCTCATCCAATCCCTTCCCTTTCTCAGAGCTGCCAGAGGTGGCAGCCAGCGTGTCAGAGGGGCCGTGGGACACTCAAGGAGGGACTGTTATGACCCGGGCCCTCGGGAGCCCTCTGTACATCATGCAGACCTTAGCAAACGGGGGTTACCATTCTGTGTTTGCGCCCTGTGGCTGTCATAACAAAATACCACATACTGGACGGCTTCGAACAGCGGAAGTTTATTTTCTCATGGTTTCTGCCGGCGAGAAGTCCAAAATCAAGGCTATACTTCCTCTGAAATTTCTAGGGGAGGATCCTTCCTTGCCTCTTCCAGTTTCTGATAGCCTCAGGTGTTCCTTGGCTTGTGGCCGCATCCCTCCAATGTCTGCTTCCCTTGTCCCATGTTATTTTCTCTCTCTGTCTGTGTGCATCCAAATTTCCCTCTTCTTTTTTTTTTTCAAATTTCCCTCTTCTTATGGAGATAATAATCATTGGATTTAGGGCCCACCATAATCCAGCATAACCTCATTTTAGCTAATTGTATCTGCAAAGACCCTATTTCCAAATAAGGTCACATTCCCAGGGGTTAGGACTTCAGCATATCTTTTGGGGGGACACAATTCAGTCCATAACATGTTCCAATTTTATGGGTGAGAACACTGAGTATCAGGTACCCGGAGGGAATTCCCAAGGTCACACAGCCAGCAAATGGCAGGGCTGGGATTCGAGCAGTTTCTGTTGAAGCATGATTCTCTACCGCCTCTTTCTCTCTGGTCAGGCTCTAGACATCTTGGTCAAACTCAAGGGAAGTCAGACCCCTCGAAGGTGGGATGCTCTGAGTCTCACTAGAAGGTGCCCTTCGGCATCTTTCTAAGAGCAAAAGGGCCAGTGAATTAATCATTGCTTGAGTCACAGACATCATCCATTCAACAAATATTTACTCAGTGGCAGCCCCCTCCCCCACAATAAACCTCAAGAAGGAAAGAGACCATGAGTGAATGAAAAGATAACAGATACAGAAGGTCAGAAGGGGCCAAGTGCCATGTAGAACATTAAAGTAGGGGAATTGGGGCTAGGGAGTGTTTTGATTTTGTCACCCTCCCTGAGGTGACAACCCAGAAAGACCTGGAATCAGCGAGGGAGTGGCCATGTTGGGGAGAAGCATTCCAGGCTGATGGGTCAGCAAGTGCAAAGGCCCTGGGGCCGACCACGCCAGCGAGGCTGCGGCGGGGGGAACGGGATGTAGGGAGCTGGGATGCATTGGGGGGCCTGGAGTGCAGGAGTAATGTGACCTGATGTACATCTTAGCTTTCAGTTAGACTGTGGGGCGTAATGCAGAAAACAGGAAGTTATTTGGAGGCTTCTGCAATAACCCTGTCAAGAGGCGACGGTGGCCCGGGCTTGGGTAGTGGCTGTGATGGTGCTGAGATGTGTTTGGACTCTGGACGAATTATGAAGTTGGAACCAAGAGCCTTAGCTGAGTGTGTAGTGTGAGCAAAAGAGAGGCGTCCAGGATGAGGCCAAGGTTTTTGCCCGAAACGGGGACAGAAGAAGGCTGGCACCGGCCTTCGCTGAAATGAGGACATTGTGTGGAGGAAAAGGTTGGGGGATCAGGTGGGGATCGGAGTCGGCTTTGATCGTGTTAAGCTTGGGTGTCATTTAAATGTCAGAGTGGAGGTGAGAAGCGGGCAGTTGGGCGAGCGAGGCTGAATATCAGGAGGGAGTCCAGGCAGAGAGACGAAAGGACCATAGGATGACCCTGGAGTCAGAAGGAGATGGCACCGCAGATGTAGACCAAGGGCACAGCCGGTGACCAGGAGTGGCGGTGGGGTGGGCAGAGCGGATCCGAGCTGCCAGGGAAGCCAGCCAAGGACTCCTCCCAAGGAGGCGGAAGTGACGCTGACCCTGATCCGACTGCACCGGCTGAGTCTTGGCTGCTGGGAATCCACAACTGGCCGAGTGAAGGGGCCTCTGGAGGACGATCTGGAATTTGTTTCTGTCGTTACTGGATTGACATAAGTCACTCACACTGACCCTGACCAAAACTGGGACCAGCTCACCTTAGCTCCTAAGTCCATTGATGGGCACCTGGGAGACACTCGATCAATATCTATTCTGTGGATTGAATGTTACTTTCCTAAAATAGGGACTGGAACCCCTCATTTATGGAGGCAAGGTGACAGCACAGGAGCTGGATGCCAGAGTCCTGACCACTGCCTGGAGCCCACCCCATCCCCTGACCTGTTAATTCTGCAAGAAACCAGCCTTGGTTTAGGACTTCACTCTGCTAAACGCTTCCCTTACTCAGGTCCTCAGGACAGCCCAGTGGAGCCTCAGTGAGGCCACTTTACAGGTGAGAACCTTGAAGCCCAGAGACCCTAAGTTACCTGCCCAAGGTCACACAGCTGGGAGGTGGTGGGGCAGGGACTTGAACCTGGGTCTGTCTGGCAACAGAGCCTGTGTGTTTTGTTCTCCCACTGGCCTGGCCCACGCACATGCTGTTCTTTCCGTCAGGGACGCTCTTCCCTCTCTCACCCTCCCATCACCTCCCTACCGCCGACTCATCTTTCCAAGTTCACCTCCATTGTCACTTCTGGTCAGGCCCTTGTTGCAGGTCCCGGAGCTCACTGCTTCTTCCTTGTGGCACCTGCCAGAGTTTGCGATGAAATCATCACAGTGTCTGGGTTAGTTTATGGCCTGAACCCCAGCCCCCCACAACTCTAAGTGCCAGGAGGCAGGAAACATTCACTGAGTGTGCCCTGACCTTTTTTTTCACGACTCCCGAAATATGTCCCAGTTGCTCATGCGTGGCCATCTCTCCCTGGTCCTTCAAGGGCTTGTTACACGTGTTTTTAGGAAAGATGAAAGGGATTGAGAATCAAAATTCACCCTTCACCCTGCTCGGTCTCTGCTCAAGTCCCCTGCCTGTCCCTTCCCCACTTCGGTCCCCGCCACCGTCCGCTGTCTGACATAGCCCACCAGGACATTTTTATTCTCTTACTTTGTTGTACTTTTCTGCAAGCATTTGTCACTATAGGACACATCACAGTTTTATAGGCTTAGAGTTTCTGACTCCCAGTCTTAGATCATCAGCTCGACACAAGCAGGGACTGGTACGTCCTTCTCACCACCGTACCCTCGGAACCCAGCCCACAACCTGACCCAGGAAGGCGGTCCATAAACGCATGAGTGAATGAGGAACCAGGTCATTCTCATACGCCTATATGCCAATCACCCAACTAAGCCCTTGATAGACATTTTCCTCTTGAAAGATCATAGCCATTCTGGGGGTTCAGCCTCCCATTTTGCAGATGAGTAAACCAAGGTTCAGGGGCAGTAGGTGCCTTATCCAGAGACGAAATTTCCATCCCGGCTAGAATATCCACCTCACCCACACTCTATGGCTTCCTCCAGTGACCAGCCCAGGATCGGCCTTATCGTAAGTGGTTGACACACAGCCTTTCGATGACCAAGAATCTGCTGGGCAGTATCTTCCCAATGGTTTACAGGAGACATCACTGCCCTGTAAGCACACCTCTGACACACATCTGTCTTCGGCCTTGCTTTTCTGTAAACAGAGCATCCATTGTCTCCCACTCTCCTGCATTTTTTTAAAGAATTAATTGCCCTTTTTATGGTTTTGGTGTGTTTGTACTTGCGAGAACCCTGGCACCCTTAATCACAACAACAACATTCTCTATGAACAGTCATTAAGCACCAGCAAATATGGAGTGTATTAATGGGCAAACAGAAAGTCGGGGAAGAGGAAACTGTTTTTCTCTCGCAAAGTGCATATGAAAAGTTGATCCAAACCAGCGCGCTGCCATAAATCTGTTAATTCTGGCAAATTATTGGGAGGTGGCAGGAGCGGCGAGAGGGAAAGAGGCAAAAGGTCGGCCGGAAGCTGCCCACCCACTTCAGAAGGGAGGCACTGGGAGCGTGCAGCTCAGCGTCTGGTCCAGAACTGGCCGCTCCTTGCACGGGCGTCTCCCCTCTTGAAGCTGGTGTCCTGCAGTCTCTCTAGGTAGCAGGGGGCCATGGTCCATTAAGATCGGACCCTGGTGCTCAGATGAAGAAGAGGCAGGCCTGGGGCGGCGGGGAGGGCCACAGCCCTGCCGCGGGGCTCCAGGTTCTTTTTCCTTCCAATTGCGTCTCCGTCCTCTCTGGGCCCCTGACCTGGGCTGCCTTCTCCGCCCTCCCCTCCCCCACACCCATCCCCAGTCTGGTTTGGGCCTGTTTCCTTCGGCGAGGGCCACTTACTGCTCTTTCTGTTCTGTGACTGAATTGTGTTCAGCGCTGGGGGTGGGGGGAGGGGACTGACTGTGGGCCGTGTGTCAGTGTGTGTGCGTGTGCGTGTGTGTGTGCTCGCACTAGTCTTGGTGCTGGTGTGTTGGAGAGGGGATCCGGGGGTCTGCTGGTGTCACTCAAAGGCTTCTGATAACAAAGAACGATTTCTCTTCTCGGTGGAAACAAAACCCAGCCTTCCAGAGGCAGACTGTTGCCCTCTCCTCCTCTCTTTCTCTCCCCGCACTGTCCCTCTGTCCTCCTCTCCTTCTGTCTCCTTCAGCCTGTTTTCTTTCTGTATCATTCTTTTTTTCTCCCCCTTCTTTCCGTCTTCAAATCACCTTCTCCATTTTTTGGCCTGTTTCTCATTCATATTTCTGCCTCTCACCGTCACTCTTCCCTCCCCCGTCCCTCTGTTTTTCTCCCTTTTCTCTCTCTCCTCTCCTCCCCCACTCCCCAAACACACTCAACCAGTAGAGTTTGGAGTTGCCACACCACTGATTTTCATGCGAGCAGGAAGACACATGGATGCTTCTTTCTTGGATCCAGTCTTAATTCACAGATTCCGTGGGGCACAGCGTGACAGCACGATGCAGATCGCCCAGTCCTCTTCTAGCCACATCTCCCCGGGATGCAGCCTCGGGGAGAACCACCAGCAGTGGGTTCTTCTGTCCTGGGCGCCTTTGCTTACCTCTTCCTTTCCCTGGCTGACAAATTCCTGCCACGCGCTGCTCCCTCCCAGGCTGGCTGGGATTTGCTCTTTGCTGCCCGCGGAGCCGGCTCCCGGGCCATGCGCTGCAGCACGAATAAGTTAATGTATTTGCAGTAACTGCGTTCTTGGTTATACTGGAGGAAGGGGCTGCTTTGGTTAACGATTTATCACGGAGGCCGCTATTTTCAATGTGTTCCACGTGATTATTCGGCAAAGCTGCAATTTGGCACTTGTTCTGAGCTTGGAGGGATCGCTTCTCCAGAGGTGACCCTCGGCAGGAGATTGCATGTCACCGCGTGAGGAATGGCCGCAGCGGCCGTGATGGGTAGGCTGTCTGCCTCTCCTGACCTCAATCGCTTTCCTTTGGCGTGGAGGCTGGGGTTGACTCAAAGTGGTTATAATTTCTGCTGGAAGGCAGCGGAATGATGATGGGGTGCGGGGCGCCCACTGGTTGGCCAAGGTGCAAGCCCAGAACTCCTGTTGGGACTGGTCACCCTAATAGGGACAGGGCAAGGCTGTGATTACATTAAGACATGCCCTGGCTGAGGGGAGGGAGCTCTGGATTCAGAAGCCTGGCTCTTAGGGCCTGAAGCGAGCAGGCCGGGCAAGGAGTGTGTCCTGAGCATCTACTGTGTGCTCAGCGCCGTGCCAGGCTCTCATGCAAGTGTCCTCCCATCCAGCTGCCAGTGGCCCCATCAGCCTGCTGCCTGGTGGGAGGACAGAGGTGGTGTGGCCTGCTGGCCGCAAACCCCAACCCTGTGCTCACATTCCAGGGCTGCCACCCCCTAGCTCTGTGGCCCTGCAAAAGTGACTTGGGCACGCTCGCGACTCAGTTTTCCCATCTGTAAAAGGAGATAGGGTTAGGGTTAGGGTAGTGTTCCCTCCTAGGCTCATCCTGAGCCTCCAGTGAGCCAAGAGCACAAAGTACTTAGAACAGGGCCAGGCACGGAGCAAGCCCTACAGAAGTGCTGTCGTCATCCACGTTGCTGCTATGGTTGTTCAAGAACGGATTAAGCAGACTCCCACTGGGTGAATAAGAAATCCGAGGCACTGAGACTTCTAGGAACCTGTTGCCAGATGCAAAGCTCTCAGGGGTTGGAACCGGGGACAGAAGACAGCTTGTTCACATCCTAATTCACCGCCCTGGCACACGACGCTTCGGAGACTTGTTTCCTTCCCTCTTTCCCTACTTCTCCTCCTCCTTTTTCCTCCCCTTCTTTCTTCCTCTCTAGTAATGGTTAGTTTTCCTTTGAAATCATGAGACACACTAGGGACCTGGCCATGTAAAGGACACTGGAGGGACTCTGTTGATCATTTTGGAGAACAGAGCAGACAGGGATGTCCACAGTCAACCCTTGGCATGCACATGACAGAGCAGGTGCTCAGGGCCCACCAGGTTCTGAGTAGTCTTGGGTCCAGAAGTCTCCTTGAGTAGATCACTCCCCTCTCTGCATCTCAGTTTCCTCCTCAAAATATGCCCGTCCAGCTGCCTGGGAGCTGGGTCTTCCCGGCCTCAATCCTGTCTCTACCCGGTGACAGCAGAGTGACCGTGGGCAAGTCACATGTCCCCCAGCCCCAGACCTCAGGGTTTTCATCTGCAAAAAAAATTGCCTCATGGGGATTATGAGGCTCAAGGGAGGAGAGGAATGCTCTCTGGGATACAGAGGGGAACATTCTTAGCATTTCCGGGTCTGGAAGGTTGAGCTTCAGCCTAGTGTCCGGGCAGATCGTAACTTGCTATCTTGTCTCACCTGTCCACTCTGAGACACGAAAGTCCAACCCTGAGACTCCTCCCAACTACACGGATCAAAAGGACAGCCCTGCTCAGAAACCCAAACCTGACCGCATCTCTCTCCTCCCTGCAAACTTAATCTGAATCTTCCCCAGAAGCCAACTTGAAGGATTCAACACCAGCTAGTATTTTGGGGAAGGGATCCCAGGATGTTCACATAGGGGAGTGGGAAAGTGAGGCAGGTGATAAAGGGTATGTTATAAAGCCAGTTTTCACAGAGGGTGACTGGAGCTGGATCCCGCAGAGAAATTCTAGCGAACACCATAAAACACAAGCTTCTGCATCATCCCACTCGAGGAGTGAGGGCGCTGGGGTATTAGTACACCATCTCCCAAGAGTGAGGGTGGCTCTGTGTTGGGGTTGGTGAATTCCCTGGCACTTGTCGCCTACCTTGTGGATCTCTAGAACAATCCCTCAGACTCAAAGATACCTGCAGCAGCTGGGCACAATGAATCAATAAGGTCTGAGGGATGCAGGCAAGTTCTGATAGAGATGCTACACTGGATCCCTGCGCTCACAGAACCTTCCCTAATTCTCCAGTCTGTGTTAACGCCTCTTCCCATGCGTTTATGCACCCCTGCCTCCAGGGTCATGCTTCCTCCCACCATGTTTAACTGCCTGTTTATTTGTTCACTTGCCCCCATTCTGTGTTCCAGCTGTGAGTTCCACGAGACAGGGCTGTGTCTCATCCAACTCTGCATTCCCAGAATAAATGTTCAACGTTAAAAAAATAAATGGGTCCGTGGAGATGGGGGCAGGCGGAGGCCCTCAGGAGAGAGCTAATTGTGTGAGAGCAGAACCACAAGGAGAGATGCCAAAACCCTTGTAGGTAGCAGACATTTCCAGCTGCCAACATGATGACACTTTTCCCTGGATTCGCCCCAGTTCTGGCCATCAGCGTCCCCACCCAGCCCAATTTCAGGAACAGGAGAAGGGGAGCCACACCCTTATTAAAACCAAGGCCTTTGCTCACTGTGAAAGGGAACAGATGAATCTGAGATCATCCTTGGCAAGAAGTGCCGGGAAGCAGAATGCTCCTTTTTGGATCTTGATGGCAGAATCTCAGCACAGCTTCTGGCATGATTTCCATCTGTTGACACCTGTAATAATTGTGAAAAGTTTGAGATCATCTGTTGGGCCGTGATGCTCACAGGTCGTCCTGGGTCACTGGGTGTGAGGCATTGATGGGTAGCCCTTGCCCAGGACTCTGCTGAGGGAGTGTTTATGATTACAGCACCTTGGCGAAGATGCCCAAAAGATGGGAGGTGACCGCTTCTTGTTTCAACACTTCCTGTGAAACAGGAAGTAGAGGGAAAGGTACAGGAAGTGGAGAGAAATGTACAGGGAAGACATTTTTCAAAGCAGGCATGGCTTGTGGATTCACACAAGTTCTTAATATTTTCCATCCTGAGATGTTAAGAAAGCAGGACATGCTGTCCCTTACTAGCTCTCAGTTAAAACACCTTCTCATCTCCCAGTGTTGCAAGAACTTTGGGGGCAAAGGAGGAAAAAAGATGGACTGGAATGGAGGCAAAATAAGGCAGTTAAGGGACTTCCAGATCCTTCAGAGACGGGTATTTCACAACAATCCTGCCACACCTCCCAGCAAAGTTCCCTTCCTGCCACTGTCAGAAGCCGACAGCATGCCTACTTCACTTTTTGCAAATTCAACACACGGCTACCCAAGTTATTCCCTTTATAAAATGAATTCCCTATGGCCATCATGGAACAAGGAAAGCAATCTGGTTTTAAAATGGATTTTATTTTTGAGCAACTTTTTCAAAAGTAATGTTTGTGATTTAGCTAACAAAGACTTAACAGTACTTGTGTGCCAGACATTGTTCTAAGCACTTTGCTGAGTCTCATTTAATTCTTATAACAACCCAACGAGGCAGATATCATTTTTATCCCCATTTGACAGATCAAGAAACTGAGGTGTGCAGAAATAAGGCAACTTGCTCAAGGCCAACAAGCTAGTAGGTCTAAAAGCCAGATGCAAACCCAGGCTGCTCGGGACAGAATCCATAGTCTTGACTCATGCATTTTTCTGCCTCTCTGAGTGAGGAAGGAAACTGACTGGCCCCTGGGTCTGGCCAGGTTGGGAAGAACCATACTGCTATTTCTCACTAAGGGAGCTTCCAACAAGAATGGTCTGCTCTGGGCCCTCCCCCCTTCTGCAGTTTATAATTTGGGAGACTTGGGCTTCTCTGAATCTCTAGCCTCTAGCATGGAGTATGATACCCTGCAGATGCTTAAGGAAGTGTTTATGGAATGAATGTTGGATCAGTAAGAGAACGCACACGTGAATTTCTTGGCAGTGATGCTAGCTGCTCAAACTCGATGCATGTAGGCAGAGAAGAGAGAGAAACTGAGGCTGTTCTTGGAAGGCTCAGGTCAAACCCTTTCCTAACTTTGATAACCTTCACCTTTGCCTTTGTTATCTGGGAAATTCCATATGGAGGCTGCAAGCTCCTTGAGTGCAAAATCCACATCTGACTTATCACTGGATGCCCATTACCTGGCACAGTGCTAGGCTCCTAGGAGGGACACTGCATGCTGAATACATGAGTAATTGGCAGAATGAGTGAGTGAGTGAATGGCCGAGAGAATGAATATATGTTCCCTACCTTGACAAGGGCCAGCTCAGTGGCTCCCAAACTTGTACAAACATGGGAATCTCCTGGAGAGCAACAGATTGCTGGGCCCACACCAGAAGTGTGTGATAAGGTCGGGTCACACCTAAGGCAGGTCTTGCGGGGGGCACCCGGGAATTTGAATTTCTGACAAGGTCCCAGGTGATGCTGAAGCTTCTGGTCCGGGGACTCACTCAGAACCACTGGTCCAGCAGCCTGGCTCACTGGTTCTCAACCTTGGTGACACAATGGAACCACCTGCAGGAATTAAACACAAAACAAAACTCTGATTCCCGGGATCCTTTCCCGGAGATTCTGATGTAATTGATCAGGGGTGTGGCTGGGCATCATTGAGCATCAGGCACCTTGATTTTTAAAAGCTCTCTGTGTGCTTTGAAGGCACGATAGGAAAACCTTTCTTTGTGGCTTCATGGGTAGGTTGAAGGGCTCACGTGTGGCTTAGCTCACCCAGGGGGGCCTCCACTTCTGTGTCCCACTGGCCCCGCGCAAAATCCAAACCCCCTGCTTATGTCCTGTGGTTGTTCTAGGCAACGGCTTCTCAGGATGCTGCTTGCCCCGAGATCTGATGTTTGTTGCTTGACGCTGTGGGTCCCCGTTCCAGCTCTCGCCCGCCCCATTCGCTGCGATGTCTATTAAGAGCAGATGCTAGACCATTTCCAACAGGCCTTGAAGCTAATGCGCTGCGGAATGGATTCGGAAGGGCCTATTTCTTTGCGCACCCGAGAAAGAGAGTGAATTAATGCTCAATGAAAACCTCCCGAGAACCAGGGCTGGTGGGGGGGATCCTGGTGGCTAAATCAACAGTTATAAACTCGCCCAGTCATTTTTCATTATTTGGTACATTGGAAAGATATTTTCCTTTTCAAATGCAGTTGGAAATCCGTTTGGTCAAAAGTCGGTTGGAAACCTCATCAGCAGAGCCCCTGAAAACTCGCAGCCTCTGTCAGGGGATGGAAGAAAAATGGCCCAGGTCCCCAGCAGAAGTCGAGGTGACGGGGCCACAAAGGGGCATTGTGGGGCTGCCTTGGGCAGAGGCTGTGTGATTTTTTAAAAATGTTGCCCAAGGGTCCCAACTTTTACAAGGACCTGCATATATGGGGGCTTAAGCTTATGGATTTGGAAGGCAAAGCCACACGTCTCCTCCGGTTTTGAGAAGAGATCTCATCTGGGTTCCGGCCGCTCGCGCTCCATCCTCACGGGGACCTTTTCTGAGCTGAGGTGTGAGCAGAGCCTGAGCTAAAACATGCACCCCAAGGAGAAAATAAAAACCAAAGTGGGGTCCCACTCTCCTTGCACAGCTGAAGGGGACAGATTGCTCTAGGATGCGCTGCCAGTGGTGGTGTTTGAATGGGTGGTTATTCCTGACTGACAGCCCCCCTCAGAGGGAAATCCCTCGACAAGGTGAGGGACTCCAGTCTGAGCCATGGCTCTGCCCCCTCCGGGCTGTGTGACCTCACATTAGTCACTGGGCCTCTCTGAGCCCCATTTTCCTCCCTCATGAAAATGAGAGGGTCAGGGCTGTGGCAAGGTGTCCTTGAGAAGATGAGTTTGCACGCACCTGGCACCTGCCCTGGACAGCAAGGGATGCATGGGAACCTGAACCTGAGCGGGGGGAAACACCTTCTTCAAGTGGACCTAGCCCTGCCCCAGGGTCTGTGGCTCTGCAAGACCCTCACGCAGTCAGCAACCCGAATAGCTGTACTTGGGATCCCTTGATTCTTCCAGCCTTTTATTTATTCCTTCTGGGCAATGAATGAAACTGCCTCCTAGGTCATCGCTTTGCTTCCATGCACATTCCCGTCTAACCCTTTCGCTGCATTAATTTGCTCAGGCTGCCCTCCCTCCAAGTTAAACTTCCCATCGCCGTTGAGAGGAAGACCCAACAACTCTCCAAGTTTGGGTATTTGCTCAATAAATATTAATTACGCACAAAATATGCTATGCTGAGCTGAGTGGACAGAGTTCCTGCCCTCAGGGAGCTGGACTGAAGGTTAGAGCCTGGGCTTATAATGTGGCTCTGACCCCAGGTTCTTGCTCGGCCCACATTGCAGCCAAAGCCAAATCTCAGAAAATGGTACCTCCATCCTCCCAGGTGTTCAGGCCAGAATCTTGGCCTCGTCATTGACTCACATCCCTTCTCTAGTGGAGGAGCCTTCCTGCCTCTTCCAGCTTCTGGTGGCCCCAGGCACTCCTTGGCTTGTGGCCGCATCTCTCCGGCCTCTGCCGTGCATGGCCTTCTCTGTGCTTTTTGAGTCTTCTCCCCTTCCACTATGGGCACCAGTCAAGGATTTAGAGTTCCCTCTACTCTAGTATGACCTCGTCTTTATTATTACCCTAGTTTTGAATAAGGTCACGTTCTGTGGTTCCAGGTGGGCACGGCTTTTGTTGGGATTCAACCAACTACGGGAGGGATTCATTCTAAGGGCAAGTCAGTCAGTTCCGGATTTTATTTGCTAAAGCCCTAACAATTCTAATGACCATAATCATATGTATAAAGCCCCTACCATATGCCAGGCACTGCTGTAAGCACTTATACATACCTCAGTTGATCTTTAAAATAGCTCCATTAGTTGACACAATAATCCGATTTTACAGATGAGAAAACCGAGGGCTACACAGTGATGTGCCCAAGGTCCCCCAGCTTCTAAGTGTTTCCCAGCAGCAGTCAGCACTGACCACAGGCCCTGGTGTTCATGCAAAGGCCAAGTCTTACCATCTGGAGCCCGGTGAGGGGCAGGCAGAGCTGTCGCTGTCCCATGGCCCACAGGAGCCAGGCACTGCCTTGATAGAGGGAACGGGAATCAAGGACCTGGGTGCAGAGCCATGGGGGGGGGGGGGGGCGGGCATTGCCACCAGTGGGCTCGCTGCCCACGCCAGGCTGTCCTGCCAGGCACATCACTCCCGTCACCGCTGCCTCGGCCAGGAGTAGGCAGCCCGCAAGTAAACAGTGTCTGAAACCTATTCTCATTAGGCTAATTTACGAATAAATTACCATATTCAATGGCCTTATTTTTACTGCTCGTTAACAGGCCCATGATAGGATGATAATTACGGGATTTTAAGTGGCTAATGGCAGCTGGGGCGTCAAAAGCAGTTTTTACGAATCTGTTTATGGCAGTGAAGGTGACAGGAGGGGAGGGACATTGAAATGTTGAAATCACACTTTGGGAAAAAAAGCTTTAATTGTTGAGTATTTATTAGAGAGGAGGGAAGGCTGTAATTTAAAAATGAAACTCTGAAAAACAAAGGAAATTAATTAGTCTTCCCCCACCCCTCCACCCTCACCCCCAGCACTGTGACCTTCAGGGAGTGGGCAAGGGCCAGGCGGGATCACAGGAGAGGTGTGAATCTGGGCTTGTCCTCTCTGCTTGGCTTCTGCTGCCCCTGCAGAGAAGGAATCCAGAGGCCTTGGAGCATCCTGGGAAGTCTGTCCCTCTCCGCCTGGGCTGGAGGCCCTGCTGATGGGGATCCAGGGAGGGATGCTGGAGAAAGGTAAGGGCTCAGCATCCTTTAAAGAGTGACAGTGTTAGACACATTTATCCTTTCATCCTGATCGCCATCATCACCTTCATCATCAGGTCTCCTCTATTCCACTTCCCCTGCTAAATTTCCCATGCATTATTTCGTCTGACCCTTGCAATAATCTTAAGAGCTAATAATTATTCTTAACATCCATTGAAGGCTCCCTGTACGCTTTCCGTGTAATAACTCCCTTAAATGTCACAATAGATAACCCCACGGGATTGGTACTGTTCTTATCATCCCCACTTTATAAAGGAAGAAACCAAGGCACAGAGAGGTTAAGTAACTTGGACAAAGTCACACAGCCAAGGCTTAGCTCTGCAACCACCTGGTATGCTCAGGTCCTGCTCGTTTTTATCACCTCCCACTCTCATTGAATCCGCAGGATGCCAGGGGGGTGGGCTTCAGGGCCCCACGTAACAGAGGCGGGAATGGAAGTTCAGAGAGGGTAAGCCACCTGCCCCCTGAGAGTGGAGATGGGTGGGTACAGGCTGCTCAGAAAAGGATTCTTAGGACTTGTTAGCTGGTGTCCAGGAGGAGCTGTTTAGAGGCTACTTTCCCCCCCTCTGTGGGTGCTTCTTGTGGGTTCCTCTCTCTCCTGCCCAACTCCCCAACTCCCCGCCCTGCCGACCTCCTCCTAACCAGCCCGGCTCCTCATCCCCTCGCCACTGGCCCATCCATCTCGCTCCTCTGCTTTAGTATGCAGCCCTCGGAAAACAAACACGCAGCAGCCTGACAGTGGGAATAAATATCGCGGCGATGTTGATTAGCATTTGATCCCAGCTGGGGCTCTGGAAGCTAAAGTACTGGAATGTCTTGGCAGTTTTTTAATGCTGAATAATTTGATTAGATCAGTGACTGAGGCTGCTGCTGCGGGTGAGATAAACCCTCCCCACATTACAGGGGAGAGAGGCAGGGCACGCAGGGAGCACATCCCGGCCCCCCAGCTCGGGCTCCTCCGCCCTCTGCTTCCTGCTTGCCTCTCTCCCCATCTCTCTCCCCGTCTCTCCTTCTCCTTCCCTCTCTTCGTCCCTCTCTCTCCTCCCCCCTCCTCATCCTTCTCCCTCTCTCTCTTCATCTCTCCAACTCCCCCCTCCCCCAGCCCCAACCCCACCTCCTCCTTTTATGAAGCCTTAAATACATCATTTAATCAACTCCACAATTTCAATTTCGCACAGTTGTCAGCTTGAATGTCTGACGAGGTGGTGAAGACCCCACAGATTGCGGGCATGGGTGACAGGGCCACTGGTCCTCCCCCCGCCCCGCCCCAGCCTTCAAAGAGCTCCCAGCCTCAGTCCCATCCCTCCCCCACCCCTCCCCAGCCAGCCCAGAGCGATTCCTGAGGTTTCTGTTTCCTTATGGCAACTGTCAGTCAGTCATGTAGATGTTTCTCTTGTCATCAGTGTGAAATTACCAGAGTGGCCTCATTATCCGCTTACTCCAAATTTGGAGGCAATATTTCTGTTTGAAGGATCATAATCTCCATTTAAAACAAAAATAACATCTCCTCAGGTAAAGGAGGAGTCGGGGAAGGGAGATGACAGTTGGGGACAACCCCAGCCTAGATGAATTATCTCGGTTTTTCGATAGAGACTTACACAGGCAAAGCCCTTTGCTGACCTGACCTAACACAGAGCCCACCTTTCTTGAAAGCTGTTTTTTTCTGGCCCCACTTGACTCTAAAATATGCATCCCTCCCTCTATCCCCGTCACCTTCATCTCATCTGAACCATCTGAGAGGCACTGCTGCAATAACAAAAAAGGAATGGGGGCAAATGGACGGGAAGGAGTGGGGAAAGCTTCGTTCTTATGCAGATTCAATTCCGAGCACTTCTCCCAGGCTCCAGTGGGGTGTTACCTGAACCCCATTAGCCACAGGGAAGGCTGTGTGTTCTCACCAGTGGCATTGCAAAGCCATCTGACCTCCTTCTCCATCCGACGCTGTCATCTCATCACCGGAGAGTCGGGCTCCAGCTTTATTTGTTTTTCTCAAATGGATCCAGAAATGGCTGGGGGAGGCACTTCCCAATAACTGAGTGCTGGCTTTGTCAGGAAAAGCCACACTCAGGGCTCAAATTGTCCTCAGGCTGGTGTGGGTGGAATGAAGCTGAGCTGAGTGTGTGTGTGTGTGTGTGTGTGTGTGTGTGTGTGTGTGAGAGAGAGAGAGAGAGAGAGAGAGATGAGTTGGAGGGAACATTGAAACCAATCCAGGAGTAGGTTTTCTTACTGCTGTGTGACCTTAAGTAAACCGACAGCCTCTCTGAGCCTAGATAGCCTCATTTGCAAAACAGGGACAATGAGAAAACCTACTCCATCCTCCTTGGGGGACTGTATGATTATAGTCCATATGAGTAAAATGAGATGAAGCTGGGGACCCTCTTCATGCCCCCTCCCACCCTGCTGTGAGCTTAGTATAATCATTGTGGTCCTGGCCATTTACTCACCCACAGGGGACCCATGCCCACCTTCCTGCTGTGTGAGCTTGGTCCTGCCTCTTCGTCTCTCCAGGCCTCAGTTTTCCCATCAGCAAGAGCTGTAAAATGGGAATATTCGTGCCTACCTGCCAGTTACAGGGTGAAGCCTGAATCAGACGTGCCTGGTGCTTCTGGCTCCTTGCTCCCCGCCCCCACTTCCCTCTCCAATTTTTCCCTACAGGCATTGAAACTGTTCTTTGGGCTAGCCTTTGCTAATTGAGAGTTCCAACTAGCTTTCCTGCTAAACATAATGCAGGGTTCACATCTGCAAGTTGAAGTGTGGTCTCCTTGAAGCTGGCTTCGTTGCAACTTGCGTCTGTGTTCCTGGTGCCCAGGGCACAGTGCCAGGCACAGAGTAGGAACTCAATGAATGAATGAATGAATGAATGAATGGATGGATGGAAACCCCGCCATCTGCAAGTCAGTGCCTTGTCTTGTTTTCCATAGGACCCAGCCTCGCCTTCCCTGTGTGGCATTCTGAAGTTCCAGAACACAGGCGTTTACAAGAAACTGGGAATAAAAGGGTTTGATCTGCATGCTGCTAACATCTCTTGCAAAAAGAGGAATAAAAAAAAAATGCCAGTTCCTTCTTTGGGGGAAGAGAAGGCGTCAAGACATGTTAAATGGTTAGGAAGAAGGCGGCTGCTTGTTTTCCTTCTGCCTTTTGCAGGCTGGAGGGGAGGTGGGGGAGGTTCATTATTTTTCGGTGCTCTGAAGGCAGGTGAACAGGAAAGGCAAACTGCCGGCTGGCACCGGGTTGGGTGGCTTTGAAAAATGTAGCGCTCTCAAGGCAAGGGAAGGGTTTGATGCAATTTAAAAAAGACAGACTCCCACACCTCTCAGATCCATATGTTTCCATGCAGATCTAGGGCGCTACCGCGGGCTTTGCAGCCTCTCCCGGCTGTTCTGCTGATGCTCCGAGGACCCACGGCTCTCGGAGCAGGAGGCAGACGGGCTGAGCACCCACCCGGGTGGGTGCGAGCTGCCAACAGCAGACTCCGGGCTGGGCTGTGGCAGCAAAGCGGTGACACGGCGCCATGTGGTGCCCGGCGCGTGTGTGCCATCAGGTTGCCGCTGTCTGGGAGAAGGTAAGAAGCTGGAAAATTTTTAAAAAGTAAATCAATCAGATGGTGTATGTATATGGACTAGTGCTAAAGGGGTCTGGGGCTGTGACTGCTGCTGGTCCCTTCCCTCTGTAACAAGGTCAGCCTACCACTGCCAGTGGGTTTTGTTTTCTGTCTCAAGTGGCATTCCTGTGCAATAAACAGGTATGTGGCAAAAAAATAATAATAATAATTCTGGAACCAACTGTGCTTGTGAAACACCAGTTCTGATCTCCCTCCTTCCCCCCTCCCTCCTCCTCCCTCCCCCCTCCCCCCTCCCTCTCTCCCATCTTTCCATCCTGTTTTCCCTTTCCCACTTTCTTCTTCCTCCCTTCTTTCTTCCTCCCATCCTTCCACTTCTGCATTCAACGAACAACTTTTAAACACCCAGGAATCATGCAGTTGTTAAGACAGATCATGTCCCTGCTCGTATGGTGCTTACCTTCTGAAAGAGAAAGCATGAAACCAGTAAACAAATGAACAGGCAAGCTAAATTCACCTAGTGACCAATGCTATGAAGGAAAAAACCCAGGGTGACGGAACAGGGTGTGATGGGTAGAGGAGGGGAGGACCACTTTAGGGAAGGTCTGGTAAGGCCCCCTCGAGCGGTGATGACATTTCCATTACCTCCTGCATGAGGAGGTGGAAACAGCCTTGCTTTTGTAAGTTGGAACAGATTCAATAAAGTTCTTGACTGCAGGACTTGTCAGAGCCTTCAGTGCACAGGCATGCCTTGTGTTTTGAAAAACAGGAGAGCCATGGTGTCTTTGGAAGCCCTGTGCTAAGGAGTATCTGGACGGGCATGTCTTCTGTGGGATACACGTGGGGACATACCAGACTGTGGCTGTTCCTCTTCAATGGCCTGACCCTCACACCACCCCAAACTCACACCTACAGCCCAGCGCCAGCCACCCCCTCCGTTTGCTTCCCCTGGGGCCGTTCTCATGGTCGGTGCTGACTATCTGGGTCTCAGGTGTCTCAATTCTCACAATGCACTGAGGTTGGAACCCTCATGAGCCCAGTTTACTAATAAGACAGCTGAGGTGCTCTGGATTTGCGGACAGCCTGAGAACGAGTCCCGTCTCTCTCCTCCAGCTACGCGTTCACCTGGCCGCACCCCGTCCCCCCACGCCCCACCCCGCCCCGCTCCGTGTGCTCCACGCTGCCCTTCTCCTTCCCTTTCCAGAAACAGGACAAACCCATTCTCACCTCCGAGCCTTTTGCCTCTGTCGCTCCCCCTGCTTGAAAAGTCCCGGAAATTGAAATCGCTACTTCTTATGCCTGGGTGCACATTAGAACCTTCTGTAGCGCTTTTAAAAATGCTGATGCCCAGGCCCCGCCCCAGAGGGATTACATCAGACTCCCTGGGGTGGGGCCTGTGCTCCAGCATTTCTATGCTCCCTGGTTGATACCCGTGTGTCTCCAGGATGGAGAACGCCAGCTCCCCAGCCCCTTCCGGTGCCCTGCCATTTATCACGGTTTCATCTCAGATGTGACGGCCTCGCAGAGACCCACATCTAAAGCTGTGCCCCCACCCACAGCCATTCCCCATCACCTTGCTGGGTTTCTGTTCTTCCGAGCGCTTATCACCATCGGCAGCTTCCTTGCCTGGTCACTTGCTAAGCAGCCGTCTGTTCACTGTGAGTCTCCCAGCCGGGACGGGAGCTCCCAGGGAGCTGTGGCTGCTGGTTCACTTCTGCATCCCCAGCCCCGGAAACAGTGCCCATCTACACACAGCGGGGCACCCTTAAGTCTCTGTTGACCTAAAGAAGGTTCAGAGAAGTTAAGCTACTTTCCTAAGATGTCCCAGCTGGGACTTGGGGCTCATGTTGGGAAAGCTGCACCCCCAGCCTTGCCAGCCCCCACACGCCACACCCTGTCTATATTCGGGAAGACTGAAGTCTAGGGCAGAAGCACACCTCCAGCCCCCTGCAAGGTCTCAGGTGCCGTTTGGGACAGAGCCTTCTGCCCGTCTGCTGCCCCTCCTCCCAGCACCACCATCAGCAGAAGCCCAGTAAGCACTGCTTGTCTGATTGCCTGAACAGACCAGCCTGTGCGTCTGACAAGGGATGCTCAGGCGACACCCCTCTAATCGCCAGGTGACCTCCAGGCTGGGATGGAGGGTGAGACACTGCATGGGCTTGCCTCTGTTTGGACAAGCTTTCTCTGTTTGCATCTCCAGGCCCCAAAGCAGGATCAGAACAGAAAAAACAAAAACAAAAACAAACCATGCCGCATTAATTCATATCTCCTTCTCTCTCTGCCCAATCCTTCTCCCACTCATAGGATTCTGGAGGATGTGCAGTTGGTTTTCCTCTGATGGTAGAAGACCCAGATGGACCTGTGGGAGGGGAAGGTTTGGGTCTGACAAGGCAGGAGACCTCACTCTGGTTCCAGAAACCTGGACTAGCCATTTTTTCTCTTGTAAAATGGGGATCATGCCTCCTGTCCTCAAAGCCTTACCCTTTGCCTATTCTTTGATGTTACTTGGCAGGGATGAGATGGTAAAGAAAATGAACATGAATATGACGACATAGATGTGGCTACAAGGATGTTCCACACAGCATTACTTACATTAGGAGAAAGCAACTGGACACAACCTAGTTATCCAACACTAGGGGATTAGTCAGAAAATACATACATGAATGGCAAAGCCCAAAGCCATTTAAAGACTGGCTGTAGAAAAATGTTGAATGACATATTGATAGATAGATATTCTCCCTGTGTTATATCATAATTTTTGAAAGAGCTGGTTGCAAGACGTGGAAACTTTTTCTTTTTTCAAACAAACTACACATTCACCAAAAGAGAGACCTCGAAAGATATACATAGAACTATTAACTTTGGATATGCTGGGGGTAGGAATTAGAGATCATATTGGGGTCTCACTTGCTTGTATTTTTTATAGTGTGTGTGCTTTACTTTTTTAATAAAATAACACAAAAGGAAAGTTCTATGCCATTCTCATCTCACCATATTGTTTTGATTTTGAGAATCAACCGAAATAAATTGTATGAAAATATTGACATGAGGATGAGACACAACCACACTTGCCTGGAAACAATATTGCTTATGGACTTGAATACATATAAAAACAATTTTCTCAAGATTGAGAAAATTGTTCAAAACAGGGGGTATTTCTAAGTGGTGAACTCCTATTCATCTCACAAGGCCCAGCTCACGTTGCCCTTCTTCAGGGAAGTCTCTTTACCCAGCATGCCTGGAGAGAAGGCTCCTTTGTTTTCCCAAAACATCAATCCATTCCTCAATTGGAACACTCATCTGTTTATTTCTCCACCTTTCCCACCAGACTTGGTGCCCCTTGAGGGCTGGGGCCATGATGTTTACTGCTGGATCCCAGGCTCATTAAAGAGAACTGGTACAGAGTAGGTGCTCAATAGTTGCTTGCTGAAAAGCTAGATGAATGAATGACGTTCATGCCAGATTCCATTACTCAAGTGAGGGCTTCTGAAAGTATGTGTGTAATCCTGAGCTATAAATTGAAACATATTTTTAAATTCACTGGAGGACTTGCTATTTAAAGGATCTCTGATGTAAATCCTTTTTATAAAATGAAGACATCTTGAGTAATGTGAATAATTGCTCCCTGACATATCTGTTTATAAGTTGAGATTTTTAAGGATCAGGAGACTAGTGCATTTTTAAAAAATTCATTTGACAAATATTTGCAAAGTGCATGTTCTGTGCCAGGCTCTGTGTTGGATGTGGGCATGAAGGCAGAGCGGTCCCAACCCTTGAAGACTTACAGCCCTGGCTACACTCATTGTTAATGTTGTCTCAGGGTCCCAGGGACCCTGAGTTGAATACTGCCTTCCTCACATTCCAGCTGTGTGTCCCTCGGCTACTTACTTAACCTCTCTGAACCTCAGCTGCCATGGATGTAAGCTGAAGGTAATAAAAGTACTCACTTCCCAGCAGTCATGAAGATAAAATGAGACAGTACATATAAAGTGCTTGGAAAATTGCCTGGCAGGACACATATTCACCACTATCATTAGAAGACAAGGTGGAAAAACATCCATGTGGGATGCACATCATGAGAAATTCTTGGCTGTTAGAGTCTCCCAGATCTGTGTGGCTTTGCTTTTTCGCAACAGCTAGTTATGCCTCAAAAACTTGTGCCTTGGTTTCTCCATCTGCAGAATGAGAGCAATAATATCTATGAAAGGAAGATAGTTGGATTGTAAAACAAACAAACAAACAAAAAAACGGCACGTTAAGTGTTTCAGAGATAATTTAACTATCTTCCTTCAGGTTTTAGGAAGACAGAAGATGATTAATTTCTGCCTGTTCCCATCTGCCCCTCAACCCCCTACTCCCTGCTCACCAAGAGGATTCTAGCTTAGGAAGGTGATGGTCCTCTCCTCCCCCAGGGGTGCCTTTGGGCAGAGCTTCTCCAGATGTGTTCAGCTCTGCGACCGAGCTCCATGGGTACCTGTGCCTCCTGTGTGCACAGACTGGACCCACACAAGAAGGTGGCGGCTCACTGGCACGAGTCCTTGTAGGGCTATCTATTATTATAGATATTAATTATTATAGATAATAATTTCTTGCCCCCATTTTGCAGATAGGGAGACTGAGGCTTGAGGTCTTATAGCTGTTCAAAAGATGCAAAGCCATATTGATCTGTGATGTAGGAAAACTCCCGTTTGGAAAACAGCTTTGACGGTGACTGTCTTTCTTTTCAAAACCACGGCTGCCTTTGAGAAAAGTTTCATTAGGGCCACGATGAAGTCTTTCCAAGCTCTGCCCTCCCGGGAGCAGAGCATTGGACTGGGGTTGGCAGATGGGACGGGGTTTGAGGAAGCCAGAAGTGGGCTGCAGGCTGCTTCCCAAAAGGTCCTGCTGGGCACTATACATGGGCGAACATAGCCTGTCCAGGTCCTGGGCTGCTCATGGACCCTGTAAGATAGAGGTCATTTAGTCCAGCTCTCCCCTCTGAAACCCTCCTTCTCATCCATTTTACAGATGATGGAAGAGACTGGCTAGGGCCATCCATTCAATGAGATCAGACACCCAGGGCTCCCACCTCACTGCCTCTTCTTATATCCTCATGATGACACAATACAGGGGGTGGATTTAGGCCCTATTCATGTATTTATTCAATAAACACAGATAGAACATTTATCTTTTGCTAGTTCTGGTGCTTTCCAGTTATTAGTTCACTTTATCCCAGTCAGATCAATCCTTAAAAGTAGGTACTATTATCATCCCCATTTCACAGATGTGTTAACCGTGGCCTAGAGAGTTAAGTCCTTGGCCAAGGTCATACATGGCTAGTGAGCCACAAGCAGCTGGGCCCCCAGGTCTCCATCCCAATTACCATATGCTATTCTGTGTGGCTTCTCATGAACAGAAAGAAACTCATTCCATTTTGACTTCTCATTCATTTTCTTCTGACTTCATCAAGGAGAAAGCTTCATCTTGATGTCACTCTGTCTTTAACACCTCTCCAATGCTTACTAATATTTTTTAACAAAGAGAGAGTGAGCCTCGGGCTCAGTGCCTTCCCGACAACCGTGTTTGAAAGGAAGCGTTATTAAGGTGGTTACGTCTGGGATGAAATTTGCAAAATGCTACCCTTTGTAGAAACGGATTCCGAGGGATTCAGAGACTTGCTCCAGACCTCAGAAAAGGCAGGTCACTCCGCAAGAACTAAAAAAATTGGTCTTTTGACCCCCTGCCATCTTGAGCTTTTTCAATCCAATTCAGTTCAAAAACGATTTGACAAACAGCTTGAGAGCAGCGAGCAAGAGCCATAAAGATGTGCGAATCCGGTGAGAATCCTAAACGTGACACAAATGGAATGTATCATGGTTTTATTTTATTTCTACTGGGGGAATGATTCCTTGCGCTATCCTTCTTTTCCTTCAGTCACTTGATCCCGAAAGGGTTACAATCTGAAGAAGAGCTTTTTCGTAAGCACAAAGAACTAATATTAGATTGGGGTTTCTGTAAATATTCATTGTAATCTGTGACTTGGTGAGCATCAAATTCCACCCTCCTGAAAGCTGCACATTTATAACTTGTGAATTCATAAATATTTACGAATTCACACAATCATCACTGACAAATTATTTCATCTGACAGCTCCACACAGGCTCTGCCTGGTTTCGTGAAATTCTGAACAAATCTCGCGTAAACTTTGCGGGTGACAAGCAAAGACCAAGCACAGGGAAAATCACAACCAGATCCTACAGATTCCAGTGGGTCAGTAGCTGATATTTACAACAATCACCACCACCACCTGGACGAGAAAGATCTTGTTGTCTGATGGGCCGCCAGATGTTCTCAACAACTGTACATATATTTATAGCAATGCGTCTTCAAAGGTGTCAAAAAATGGGACCTTGTCGGTAGGGATACAAGAGTGGAAAGAGGCCAGCTTGGGAGCTGGACAGGCTGGGTTTGAATCCAGAGCCGGCTGTTGGGATCTGTGTGATCTTTAACGAGTTTGCAATCCTTGCTGAACTCAATTTCTTAGCTTCGAATTTGGGATAATAAAAGCAGCAACACAACAGGGCTGTTGTCATAATTGTAGGTGCTGCTGGTGAAACCCCAGGTCCAGGGTCTGCCACAGAGCAGGGGATTCAATAAATCCTGGTTTTATTATTACTGTTGCAAATAGTCGTTTGAATAATCACAGCTTCTGGCATGACCACATTTTCAGTGATTTCTGAACACAGAAGCGGTCCTGCTCCCAAATCCTTTTCCTCTGTTGTTACCTAAACACACTTGACAGGGACATTTCCATGTGTGGTTTTAATTTTTGAGTCCCCCCCCCAAAAAGAAATCATGTGCCTGCCACACCCAGACTGCAGGTCACCCTAAGAATCCACTTACCCATTGGAGTTTTTCTTCCATCCATCCCCCTTCTGCATGAACGAGAAATAACTTGTTTTTTTCCTCCCTCTCTCTCTGATTTGCTGATTGAATGGCACCCCGGTAAAAATGAGTTTACCTCCAGATGAGTGGGAATAAATCCCCGCCATCATTCCGTGAGTCTGAGTCAGGGTGCTTCGAGCCCTGTATGGACAAGAAAAGCCGATTTTGATGACGGGAGCTGGGCCTGCCTTCTGCTTCATCTTACACAGGCCAGTCTATTAACAGTGATTACGGGTTTCACTGACTCAGTGCCGGGTACAGGGTTCCTGCAGGGGCAGCTACACAGGCTAAATGCTATATTCCCTGGCTTAAGACTCCCTGTCAGCTTCCCACAGCACCCCACCAAGCCCTGCCCCCCACAGTGCCCTCCAGCTGCCCTGGATGCCTTCTATTCGTTGAACAAACCCAAGCTCGTGCCCACCCCAGGGCTTTTGCACTTCCCATTCCCTCTGCCTGAATGCCCTCCACCCACCCCCCGGAATCTTCAGGGAGCTGCCCCCTTCTTGTCACCTAGGTTTCCTCCTCTGCCACCTTCTCAGAGAGCCCTTCCTGACCCCTTACCTAGAGTCAACACTCTTCATCAAATCACCCTCTTTTTATTACCCGCATCTGCTTTTCTTCATAGCACTTATTAATGGAAGCTATCTAATACCTTTTCTTTTTTCTTCATTTCCAGAGCCTTCCACACACTAGGAGGTCCACCCAGGCAGAAGCTTGTCTGTTACCCATAGCTGTATACCTACGACCTAGAGCAGCATCTGGCATATATTAAACATTCAATAAATATTTGTTTGGCTGAACAAGTAAATGAATGTAGTTACAGATAGGACAGGCGCAAGATGAAAACAGATGGCGGGTGAGCTCTAGGCTTAACCACATGGTAGTTTTGTGATCTTGGGCAACTTAAACCTGGATGAGCCTCAGTCTCTTCATCTGTAAAATGGGTATAGTAACTTGCCATCTTTCACAGCATGGTGGGATTTCGAGATCCCAGATACATAAAGGGTCGAGCTCTTCCCATGGGGAAGTCATGTATGGCTGACTCTTGGTTAAAATGAAAACTATGTAATTGATAGAGTCCAGGGTTTGGAGAAGTGTGGGGACTTAAAGACTGCATTTCTTTTAGCCCCTCTGACCTGTCCTTCCATGTCAGACTTCCAGCACCTTCCAAGTGTGTTTCTGGGGAAACCCTGTCCTATTTTAAGAAAACAAGCTTGCACCTTAACTGCAGGAGCGGGGCCCCCATAGGTGTAGGCAGTAAGGGCAAAGGGACATCACCAGAGAGATGCTGACAATAGGACTGAAGACAACATTCCGTGGGAAAATCGACTGAGTTGAAGATTTGCAAGGTGAATTTTCCAACTGCAAAGTCTCCGCCCTGGGTGTGTTCAGCATTGCATTAAAGTACATGCGCATGTGAGCATGTATACACGCTTGCACACACACACACATACACATTTTTCATAGTTGCTTTAGCAGAAGTTAAGGAGCAAAAAAGATTTGTTTCTTTCTAAACTTTCGCAATTTCAACATCTGCCTGTTTGGGTAAATTTGACAAGGACGATCTCTTTTGTCTTCTCTCTTGTTTATGATCTTTTTTTTCCTCCTGAACCCAGAAATTCCATGAGAAGTGTTTTTAAGAGTGCTCACTGACAAGTGTACACATGCCGTCCGTAGCCAGGGAGCAAGCAGCTCAGTCGCTAACTTGCGAGACAGGAGCTAGATTACAATCATAAATAAATGATTTGCTGTCTCCTCGCATTCAGACTTGTAGCTTTTAAAGTGTGCCTGTCATCGTGGAATCAGATTTAGTCAAATGCTGTGTAACTACAAAATTATCCTATCCTTACCTTTTTATTCTCCCTATAATGGACAGTTAAATTGGATTTTCAAATTTGAAGTGCATATGTTTTTCAAATCCCCAGAGGCTGTCTATTTTTTCATTTCTAAAGCAACTCGCTAATGTTTATCATTACCACACAGAAATATTACAATTCTTAAGGGGCGCCTTACAAAATCAGCACGGGAGAAATGTGCTTTATCGTCTCAAAATGAAACCAATTTCTCAGCTGATTTGCAATTTATTTACATGTTAGCATTTGATTTCCAGCTGATTTATAACCCCATACAGCTCCGTCTCAGGGTTTATTTAGAAAGCAGACGACGGTGGTTGGGGGAGGGTGTGGAGCTCTGTGTGGCATGGGATGTCTCCTTCCCCCCTCGGGGAGTTGGAGATGCCAGTCCTGAGTCTCTTGTTTTCGTTCCGTCTTCAGAGAATTCAATGCCCCAGCCAGCGCAAATACACAGGGTGCTAGGCCCAGCCACTGCATGGAGATGAGATGCTGAAAGACAGCCTTTCCAAAAGAATACATTACCTCCTCTGCAGTGAGCAGGGAGCTGGATGGAAGAAGGGGAGAAGATGGCTGGAATATAGCGGGCTTGCATCCCTAGGCTCATTCACAAAGCTCTAATGGCAAATGTGGTACCCAGATTCAGAGAAGTATTGGAATGGACAGTGGGGAGTTTACTGGAGTTTACTGCTTCATCTCTCTGACCATTCATCCACTGATTCATTCTTCCATCCATCCATCCATCCAGCCAGCCAGCCAGCTAACCCTTCATCCTTCTAACCATTCTCACATCCATTCTTCCATAACTCCCACCCCCAATCCATCCCTTCATTCATCCATCCAGCCATCCATCCAACCACCTTATCATCTACCTATCCACCCATCCACCTACCAATCCATTCATTGTCCCTTCATGCATTCATCCATCCATCTGTGCATCCCTCCATCCATCCATCTACCCATCTACCCATCTACCCATCTACCCACCCACTCATTACCCATTCACCTATCCATCCATCCATCCATCCATCCATCCATCCATCCATCCAACACCTTCAAGATGAATGTTAAGGTTACAAATGACTAAGAAACTGACATGGCCCTCATAAAGCTCATGGTTAAGTGAAGGAGACTAACATATACCTCTCTGGGTCATCATGAAGCTCAAATAACTTAGTACATGTAAAAGTGCTTAATAAACTGTAAATCACCTTAAAAATATAACCTACAGGTGGAATGATGTAACGGGTTAGAGCAAGGGCTCTGCTTCCTTCTAGCTGTGGAACCATGGGCAAACAACTTTATCTCACCAAATGATGATTTCCTTGTCTATAAAATGGCAGAAGAGGGTAATAATTATTATGATATCTACCTTGAAGGGATATTGGAAGTATCTGATGAGGTAGATCACCCATATCAAATGCTTAGCATGGTGCTGGGGCCATAGTTAGCACTTCTTACTATTATGATTATTACATACTATTGAATTATTACATATTATTGTACATTATTATATACAGGAGGACAGAGTAATTATGTCTGAGAAGATAAGAAAAGATGTTACAGAAGAAATGACTTCTGAACTGGGTTTATGGAGGAGGGAAGCTTTTCTCAGATGCCAAAAGGAATGGTATTTCCAGCAGGGAGAACAGCATGCACAAAAGTCTTGTGGCATGAGGTGCACCCAAAGATTCAACAAAAGGAGAGGGGTGTGTGGCTGGAGCTCAGGACCCGTGGGGCAGAAAGGAGGAAGTGCCTTTGCATATTAGGATTTGGAACTTGGGTTTGTCCTGGGGATGACAGGCAGCCATTGGAAGCTCTTAGCAAGGACATGGCCCCATCCAATTGGCACCTTAGGAAGCTCTACTGTGCAGAGGACAAATCTGGAGACAGGAAGCCCAGGGCAGGGACTGGAGAAAAATAGCTCCCTGGAGAGCACATGAGACAGGACCCAGCGCACTGGTGCAGGGCTGGTGAGAAGGGGCAGATTCGAGAGATGGGTGTTCAAGTAGAATCAGCCAGGACTTGGGGGCCAGTTGGAGAAAAGAAGAGGAATAATGAGGGTTTCACAGGCATCTTGAGGAGCACCCTGTCAGAGGTAAAATCCCTGGGACTGAGATGAATTTTCCTCCTTACTTTGCTTATATCTGCCCGTGCCATGCAGAGTTTCTCTGAATAAATTTGCATGTATTTATGCTACAGGCAGCCAGCACTCACTCCTGCAAAAGGAGCATCCCTTTCTCTCTCTCTGTCTCTCTGACTCTCTTTTCCACTCCCTCCCTCCCTGTCTCTCCAAATATGTGCGCACATCCAGCATGATTCCCCTTCTGGGCAGTCAGGAGCCAGGAACTTCCTGGGACTTCCTGATTGACCTTGGATGAGTCCCTTATCTCTCCTGGCTTCAGACAGGATAATCTCATGTCTCTGGGGTCTCTAACTCTAGGATACTGACAGAGGTCTAGTCCCCTGATGTATAAGGGGTGTACCAATTAGGACAATTTATGTCATGAGTAATCGAAAATCTGATTCAAATTAGCTTTAAAATGAAGGGTCTTAGGTTCATGAAACAGAAAAGCTGGAGATTTCAGCTATCAGGTGAAATTTGGTCCAGCAGTTCAAGGATGTCACCCATGAAGAACACCATTATTTTCTGTCATCTGTTTCCCACAGTGTCAACTTCATTCTCAGTCTGGTTACCCCCAGGCTCTTTGCAGGGCTCATAAGCACATGCTCCTGTGTTCCCACCCAGCAAGGAGGAGAGGGAGTGTCTTAGTCTGGGCACTGCCCCCAAAGCCCTGAGATCCACCCTGATTGAACAGCTCAGTTCCCATGCCCACCTCTGAGTTAGTCTCTGTGGTCAGAAGGAGGGGCGTGCTGATAGGCTCCTCCTGGGTCACATGCTCCTGCTCCTACTTATGGTTGCCTGTGTATCTCCATACAGAACCCAGGGCTTTCAGGGAAAGGGCGGAATGCTGGGACAGAACCAGCACATGCCCAGGACACATGCCATTGGAGCAAACTTTCTACAGTCTTCCTTCATTCCAAGGAGAGAGGAGATAGCTTCAAAAACAGACATGGTCTCTGGAAAACTTCCTTGTTATCCACATAAAGTGCATCAAAAAAGTCAAATAATAGTTCTTGACCCAGCAACTTTAAGTGTCCAAGAGCTAGCTGCTTATGAGGAGATAAGGAGAGTCAGCGTCATGTCCAGTGGCCTAGGCTTTGTAATGTACACTTGATGGCCCAGTCCAGACCACCTGGGACCCTCTATTGACCACAAGCATCAGCCATCCTATGCTGGAGATTTGGAGTGCCAGGTGGGAGCACCCTGGGGCTTAGGGAGGATGAAGGGGATTCAAAGTTGGTTGTATTAGACAGGATAGGTCAGACTGTGCTGCAGTAACAAGAAGTCCCCCAAACCTTAGTGACCTAACAAAGCAATGTTTATTTCTTTCTTTAAAAAATTTATTTATTTATTTTTGGTTGTGTTGGGTCTTCGTTGCTGTGCGTGGGCTTTCTCTAGTTGCAGTGAGCGGGGGCTACTCTTTGCAGTGCGTGGGCTTCTCATTGCGGTGGCTTCTCTTGTTGAGGAGCACGGGCTCTAGGTACACAGGCTTCAGTAGTTGTGGCGCATGGGCTCAGTTGCTCTACGGCATGTGGGATCTTCCCGGACCAGGGCTCAAACCCATGTCCCTTGCATTGGCAGGTACATTCTTAACCACTGCACCACCAGGGAAGTCCCTAATGTTTACTTTTTGTTCTCACAAAGTCCATGGTGAGTTCGGGTGTCTCTCCAGGAGCTGTCCTTTACACAGCAAGTCAATAATCCAGGGAGCTTCAATCTTATGGTATCTCCACAGCACATGTGCCTAGCAGTGGGGCAAAAAAAGAGTGGATAATTGGGCCTAGCTCTTAATTTCTCCTGCCCGGAGGTCACACACATTCCATCTGCTTGTATGACCATGACCATCCTCAAGTAATTTTCCCATGTTCCCTAAAGGAGATGTGAATTGGAAATAACCAGGGAGAAGTAAAACTATCTGCCTTGCAAGAGGGAAATGGTTGGCACCTCACTCAGACTCACCTTCACGTTCTCCCCAAAAGTGAGAAAGAGAAACCGTTATTATCTGCTCTCTACCAGGTGCTCTGGATTAAAGGATGAACTGCCTTCTAGCAGTTCACATTCAACGTGGGGAGACAGGGCCAATCGTTAAAAAAAGGGGGGGTGGTGGGAGAGAGACAGGGAGAAAAGTAATTTTAGAACTGCTTTCTGAGTTTATTGTGAGGATAAAAAAGGAGATGAAGCATATGACATCCTTGGCAAGTCGCCTGGCAGGAATAAGGGCTCTATAAATACAAGCTATTATTGCCATTTTACAGATGAGACAATCAAGCCTCATGGTGTTGAGTAACTCTCTTGAGGTCATCCAGTGATGGTCACCCAGTGATCGGCTGGCTGCAGGGTCTTCTGTTAGTTATCTTGCCCTTGACCTCACTCACATGAAAAAACTCTCTTCCTCCTGCATCGCTCCTTCAAAGCCTGTTAAGGGTTTCCTGACCAACGCTGGGCACCAGGTCCTCTAGTTAACATGGATGGAGGCTGATCCTGTTGGGTCCAAAGGTGAGGTGCTCTGCCACTTGCTTGCCTCTTTATCCAGGCTTGGATACTTCTGTGACCCCCAATCCCCACCTTGTAGGTAGCCATGGTTTAATGGTAACATTTGTCATTTCAAGGTGATGGGAGAAGTGCTGTTCCACTTCATGACCAAGACTATCTTGGGAGCCCATTGTACTAAGATGCCAACATTCTAAGGTGACGTATCACATCTTTCTAAGACTCCCCTATTTCTCAGCTCTAAGATGGATTCAACTTCTAAGACTTTAGACCAGTACTGTCCATGAGAACTTTCTACAACAATGGAAATATTCTCTATCAGTGTTATCCAACATGGTAGCCATTAGCTTCATGTGGCTATTGAGCATTGAAATGTGGCTCATGTCAAGGAAGAAGTGAATTTTAATTTTATTTAATTGTAATTAATTTGAATCAAAGTAGTCACATGTGGCTAGTGGCTACTGTATTGGGAACCAGAACTTGAAACCCTCTTATTCCAATTTTGTATGGTGCTTTGGTTCCTACTTGCCCATAAGAAGCACAGCTGAAGAAGTTCTCAGCAGCACCACGACCCCAGTTTGGGTAACTTAATCTGAAATTCAGTAAAAGAAACGTGAAGCTTATGTGTATCATTCGAATAAAAGATGTTACACTGCAGTAACAAGCAACCTCCAGCTCTCAGTGGCTCAAAGCAGCAAAGGTTTGTTTCTTGCTCATACTGTGCTCATCTCAAGTTGGCAAGAAGCTCTGCTCATCATAGCCATTTGGGCACCCAGGCTAATGGGAAGTCACCTTCTCAAAAGTTGCTGGTCAGAGTGCCAGAGGGAAAAGTGAGCTGTGAAAGGTCTTGCATTGGTTATTATATCACCCAGAATTGATACACATCCATTCTTCCCCCTAGTTCATTGGCCAGAACTATTCACATGTCCTTACCCCAGTGCAGGGATGCAGAAAGTGCAACACTGCATATTCTGGAAGGGAGGAAAACCAGAACTATTTGGTCATCTACACTAATGATTACATTGCATGCAAGGTCAAAAACTGGGATAGAAGTGGAAGGAAAGTACCAAGTCTTGGGGGGAAAAAACAGCCTGGGATACTTGAAAGAGCACTGGACTTGGAGTCCAGAGACAGAGACTCAATTCCTGAGGTTGCTGCTTATTTACTCTGTGATCTTCAATATGCAACTCCTTCTCCCTGGGCCTCTAACATTTATATTTTGAATAATAATTGAATATAGGTACATAATAATTCAATATTTATATAATATCTATTGTATATCTCTATTATATATACACACACACAGGACCATAGGAGTTATTGTGACTTTATAGTTACTATCCTTTTCTACGCCTAATCAAACAAGAACCCTGGATCCCTGGGTTAATATTTGTACTTTGGGATACTGTTGGCCATACATATCTATTTACCTGTTCTATCTAGAGAACATTTATTTTTAAGAGGATGAGTAATAATTTTCCCAATTAAAAAACTACATTTTCCCACCTTACTTGCATGTAGGATGGCCATGTGACAACTTCTAAAAACTTGTAAGTAGAAGAAATTGTTGTTGGGTGTATCTTCCAGAAAATCTCCCTTTGTAAATAAGGCAATCTGAGCTATCACTTATCTCTTCATCATCAGGCTCCCCCTTTCTTCTAGTCTGGATGGAGGGTGTCATGGCTGGAGCTCCAACAGTCATTTTGAGAGCATTAGGATGCAGGTCACACTTTAAAGATGGTAGCACAGCAGCTAGAAAGAGCCTGGATCTCTTATGGCATCATGGACACCATTCTTCCGACTTTTTTTACATGAGGGAAAAGTAATTCCCTACCATGATAGTGAGATTTACATTTGGATTTTTAATTATGTGTGATCAATCCCTGATGATAAAACATTGCAAAAGTTGATTGCTTTGCTGATGACCAAGAAGTGACTCTCTTCCAGGGGTAATATGGAGAATATGGGCATTGGAACCACATAGACCTGAGTTATCACTCTACTGTTAATGAGCTGTGTGACCTCAGGCAGGGGACTCAGCCTCTCTGAGTTCAAGTTTCCTCATTTGTAAAATGGGTATGAAAACAAAGCACCCATCCCCCAAATGCACAGGATGCTTATATGGATTCAGTGAGATGACATCCACAGAGTTCTTATTGTCTGGAACATAGTAGGTGTTCAAAAAGCAGCAACCACAATAATAGCTCACATTATTTTGCACTGACTCTGTGCCTTGTGCTGTTCTAAGGGATTTACATCCACCAACTCATTTAATCCTCACTAAACCCCAGGAGGGGGTATTTCATCGCCCCTGTTTTACAGATAAGAGAACTAAAACAATAAACTATGTGTTGAATAATGATTTGAATATCATGTTGAATAAATGAGTTGGGACTCCAGGGGCCCCTGAATATCAGCCACTGGGCATGCTGCCTCCATGGTCTTTGTCACATCCCACTGTTACCTTGTCACCAGTACTATTATAGACTTCATAGTTTTCTTTAACTTAATTTTAGATAGAATCACTTTTAAAAATATATTCTCACTCTAAGCAATAAAATATGCCTGGAGCCACTGCAGATAGATAGATAGATAGATAGATAGATAGATAGATAGATCTATATCTATATCTATATCTATATATATATCTATATATATATATATCTTCACAAAACATATGGCACTACCTACTAGAGCTAAACACACATTTATGCTATATGCTCATGTGCTATACTTTGGCCCAGCAATTCCAGTCCTGGATATATAAACTACAGGAAAAAAAATGCCTGCAACCACCAAAGACACAAGATAGAATTTTATAGCAGCTCTTTATTTGGACAACTCAAATGCCCATCAGTAGTGGAATGGAGATATAAATTGTGATATATTCATTCAATGGAATACTACTCAACAATAAAAAGTATAAACTACTGATTCATGAAACAACAAGATGAAGACATAACATTAGGGGAAAGTTTGATACCAAGGAGTGTACACTGGATAAATCTATTCATACGAGATTCAGAGGCAGGTGAGAAGTGATAGAGGTCAGGATAGTGGTTATATCAGGGCAGGTGTTAACAGGGAGGAACATGAGGGTGCTGCCTGGGGGTCTGGAAATGGGCTACATCTTGACCTGGGTGGTGGGTATGCCCATGCAAAACTTAATTGAGTTCTTCACTTCATATTGGTACCCTTTATGATAATTAAGTTACATCTCAATAAAAAGGTTTATTAAAATGTATTTAAAAGGATCAAGTAAGTCAGGGAACCACATGGAGTCATCCTACACAAGGGGAAGCAGAGTGTTCCCCACAGGAAGCAGGGTGTTCTCGGTAAATACCAACTGAATGGGAGACGTGGTGGCCCCAGGGACCAATACCCTGTAGGAGAACCAGCCAATTCTGTGCCGCATCCTTGGTCATCCCCAGGTTCTGTGGGGAGGGCTGTGCTCCCCAGCTGCTGAATCCTTTGTCCCGAGGCTCTGCCAGTTACAGCCAAGCTCTTGGCCTACCAGCTGCCAGCTCCTCACTTCTTCCCTCTTGACGATGGCTCTTGCTGGACCTGCCTCTTTCTCCCTCCCCGGCTCCATCATCCAGCAGCAACCTTCTGATGAGGGTGTTTGTTTTGGCCACATGTTAAGACTGAAGCAGATCCTGGTACTCGGGGGGAATTCTCTCCTTTACTGAGCCCAGTGGATGGAGAAGCAAAGGGAAGGAAGGGAAGATGGAAGGTGGGGAGGCAGGATCCCGATGGATGTATGCCACTTTAGGGAGGATGGAGAAAGTTGACAAGAAGGGACAGTGTCGGGAACAAAGTCATGTACATCATTTACTTTTAAAGTCTCAGAGTGTGTGTGTGTGTGTGTGTGTGTGTGTGTGTGTGTGTGTGTGTGTGTGTGTAGATGGACAAATAGACACAGACAGTAAGACAGAAATAGGAGACAGTGACAGAGAGAGGCAGAGAGAAGGAGAGGCACAGAGAGAAGGTACAAAGAGGGAGACAGCACACACATCTTCTCTAATGCATGACCTCTTTCCTAACACTTTTCAAGGATTCACAAAAATATCTGAGACTACTCCTCCCGCCCCAGCAAATTAATCGGCTACAAAATATTAAAAGACAACTGCAGAATTAAAATCAAGAAAAGTTTAATCAATGGTCTATAATTCTCCTGTGTCAATTTGTCCCCACCTTTCTCCTCAGCATGAGCTTCGAGATGCTGAGAGCTGGTGACAGAGCCAACGAGGAGGTTGATCAGTATGGCATCCCCCGCCTGTGCCCCCAGGGCTCTGGAACCCCCTACACACAGCCAGGTCACCTCTAAGTCTAAGCTTGGGCTGAATGCCAGACATCAGTCCCAGAGAGGTGCTGAGGTTACCCAGAGACACACAGCAAATCATTCCTTCCTTCATTCATAAACCTTTACTGGATCTCTTCCAGGTGTCAACCTCTACACTGGCTGCTGGGGACAGAGAGGTGACAAAATCTCCCAACCTATCCCCTGGACCTCCAATCTAGTAAGGAAGGGAGAGAACAGATTAAATTGGTCATTCATTTCTGAACATGCACAGCAAATGTAAAAATATGGTAGAGAGGATGTGTGAGTGGAAAGGGTGTAATTTACCCTGCATGGACTTGAGATGGTTCGCTCCTGAAAGCCCCAAGGGGGAGGTGGCATTCGGCCTGGGTAGGTGTTAGCAAGGGAAGAAGGAATGCTCCAGGCTGCAGGAATGACGTGTGCAAAGGAGTCTAGAGTCTGAAAGGGTGAGATGGGTTGAGGGAGCTCGTATGGCACAGAGCTCTGTGTTTGGCATGCGTCTCATTGGATCCTGCTCAATGAGTTAGTATTATACCCATTTCCTGGATATCAAAACTGAGGCCCTCATCCTGGAGAAATTTGCCTGAGATCACACAGCTACTAAGTTCCCACTGGGGTTCACACTCTCGTTTCTCTAATCTGGAACTCATGATCTTTTAGAGCAAGGCTTAACTCCATTCCTTTTGACATTCTGCCTTCCTCCCTTAAGGATCCACCCTTTCCCACAACCAGGCATGTTGATAAAAGTTCTCATGGCTTCAGTTCCAGTGGTAACTCTGATTGCATGCTAAGTGGCTGTCTGGGATACTTAGATGGCTGCCCTGAGTTGAGTGTTCTAGGATTGATTAGCAATGTCTGCCCTGGGCACTGGGTAAAGGAGGAGAGGTACACACGCCATGGACTTACTAAATCTGGGGTAGTGGCTTCATGAAAGAATTTCATTTTTCTCTGGGCTTTCAGGACCAAATCTTCCATCCCTGAGTGACCCTCATTACACAGTAAGGAAGCTGAGATTTTTATGAGGAAGGGTGACTTGTTTACTAGTTGGGAGTCCTACAAGGACAACCTTGCCTCCTACTGGGTCCTAATTTTGGAAAGTCCCTCAGTATCATCTAGCCTTATACCCTTTCTCAAGCCCTGCTTCCTCCTATGACCTCTTTCTGACTCTACTTATTCAAAGAATTTCCATTCCATCCTCTTGAGTTTCACACAGTCCAAACTGCAGAAAGCAACGATCCTACGCAAAGGTAACCAGCTCATTTCTAACGGGAAGCAGAGGCATGAATCAAACAAACAAATATTTGCTACACAACGCCCTCCCCCGCCCCACCCTTTTTGCTATTCTTCCAAGGGAAAAGGCAGGGGAAGTCGTTGAGAAAACTGGCCTCGCCATCAACACATTTCAGACCCTTACCCGTCTGGCTCAACACCGCAAGTGGCAAACCAACCGGCACACACCACCAAAAAAAAAAAAAAAAAGAAATTCTAACAAGACATTAATAGATAAATAAAAATAGCTTCCACAAGAAACGATGAGGAATCACGCAACAAAATGATTTCTTTCTGTGAGCGTAAACTCATGAATAATCAAATTCACAGTCCCCAAACGAGCCAAGCGCAGGTCTCGTCAACCTCATCCCAGTGTCCTCCTGGAAGGTCACCTCAAACCTTTGCAGGCCTGGGTGGCTCTGCCCCTCACGTCTCCTCCCCACCCCCTGCCCCCTCCCAGCACCACCACCTCTTCCTTAGAGGGGAGAAATTAATTCCCAGTGCTATGGAAACGTGCAGCAAATCTGACTGGAAGGCTGGGGCAGCACTCATGAATCATCAAGCAGGAAGGGGAGTTCGATAAAATATTGGGGGGAGGTCCTCAGGCCACGGCTTTTGTGAGCTGAACCCGAGCCCTTGCATCAAGCTCCTTTAGTGTCACATTTTAACCTACCAGCTGCCTCGAGAAGCAAGATGATCTTCCTTGCCTTTTTTCTTCTCCCTTTAAAAAAAATTTATTTTTTAAATTTTTTTATTTTCCCTCATGTGTTAAGGGAGGAAACAGTGACAGGGACAAGTGACAGCTCGCTAATTATTCCCTTACTGCCACTGCTGTTCTGGCTTTGGACGCATTGCTCATTTCTCCCCGTCTTCGCACTGAATAATGCATGGGTCCCTATCTGTATTCAAGCGGCACCTCCGGGGACCGCCAGCCTAACTAGCTGATAACTGATTCAGTTTGTAAGCAGGGCCTCTGGGAGTTGCAAGGAAAAGTAGCCAAGAACAAATTTAACACTTCTTTCTCATTTCTTCAGAACATCAAGGAGAGGCCGGCTGGGAAGCAGGTGGAGATGTGTGCTAGGTCCTTGAAAGGTACGTGACCTCGAGTTAGGGGAAGGGAACCTTGGCTCTAGCTGTGGGGAGAGGGTATACTGATGAAGATGATGAGGATGTGATGAAAATAGTTAAGGTTAGTTGAAGGTTTACTATGTGTCTACCATTATACTAAACACTTTGCATGCATTCTTTCTTATAATCATCACCAGAATCCTTTGCTGGCAATGCCTTGTCAGATGTATCAGTTAGCTATTACCATGATAATGCTGTGTAAAGAATGGCCTCCACATTTCAGTAGCTGTCAGTAACACATAGAGGGGCAAGCACATTTCCAGCCTCTGCCTGCATCATGTCTGCTAATAGCGCGCATTAGCCAGAGAAAATTATGTGGGCACGTTCAGTGTCTAGAAGAGAGGAAGCAAGTGTTGCCCACATGAGTCCATGGCCAAGGTGTGGGTGTCTGATGCTGTTACAGGGGAGTGAAGAGTTAAGTACCAAGAGGGAGTCTCCAGCACAATCTCTTCTGGGAATCAGGACCTCTCATCCCACTGCCCCAACTTTTGCAAAAAGACTTATACCCGTTGATCTCCAGACTGGGCTCTTCATTAAATAATGCCAGAAGTCTATGACTCAAATGATAATGGTCATCAAAAATGGCAAATTCTTACCCACCGTCTACAGTACCAAGTACTATTCTAAGTGCTTTACATGTATCAACTCATTTTCTCCTCCTAATAACCTAATAAGGTAGGTGCTATTATTATCCCTGTTTTACAGATGAAGAAGCAAGCACAGAGAGGTTAAGCAATTTGCCTGAGGTCACACAGTCGGTAGGGAGCAAAGCCAGGATTTGAACCTAGGCTGGTGGCAGGGAGCAAGCTCTGATCCATTATAGGTAAAAATGGGTTGTCACAGACAAGGTTGAATTTTGGATGCAGATGCTATATTTGCAATGGCAGAGTGCAGTTGGCTTTCAGAGATATAATTGGGCAGGGTTAGGTTGGTACCTGAGCCAGGGCCAACCAGTCTCTGAGGATCTGGACACACACACTGCTCCCTGCCAAGGGGTGACACGTTCAGGAACCTACTGGTGTAATTGCTGACCTTCTCCCATCTGGCCAGGTGGACCCAGGCTTCTCAAGGAACCACAGGCACTGGGACCACACCTGGCTCTCCACCACCAAATGCTCCCTTCATGCTGCTTGGACTAGGGACCACCATACTCCTTTATCCTCCCTTCTTCCCCAACTAGATCTGGTGATGGCAGGCCATGGCAACAAGGCTGGCTCTTGTTTTATGACTGGTGATGAGACTGGGTACAGATCCACCTGTTTGGAGGTCAAATAATCTCTAATTTTGTCCACTTTTAGAATTAGGAATTTAATCCTTAACCGGATGAAAACAGACCCAGTCTGGACGTTGTGGGCCATTCACGTTTGCACAGTTTTGGTTCTTAGAGCCTCACACAGTGCTTGGGGCATAGTAGGAGCTCAGTGACTCATGGGTGAATGAATGGATGAATGAAGGCTTTACAGATGAGAAATGAAGTCTTAGAGAGGTGAAACTATGTAACAAGGACCATTCCTTTCGTTCAGGATCTACTTATGAGCACCTACTATGTGTCAGGCACTGTTAGATGCTAGGGGTCCAGAGTCTCTGCTGTCATGGTCCAATGAATATCCAACATAATGTCAGGTGGGGAGGAATAATGCAGGGTAAGTGGGGGGGAGCGTGCTGGTGGTTGGTATAGATGCTCTCACCTCCTAACATGTGCCAGGCACAGTGCTGGTCCCTTACATATCTGATCGCCTGAAGAGCTCCCCCAGCATCCTGTGAGGCAGCATGATTATTTCATCATTATACCCATTTTACAGATGAGGAAAAACAGAGGCTCTGAGAAAAGAGATGTCTTACCACATATGTAAGACCAGAGGTTAGCGCCCAGGTCTGCCTGCCTTGTCTGAGCGGGACAGGATGTGGGTTCCCCTCAGCCCCACCCCCAGGCTAGTGGGTCAAGGATGCTGGGCGCTAGGGGTGGGAAGGTGCTTGGGGTCCCCACAGCTGTCACCTGCCCAGGTGTGCATCCACATCCAGCCGCCCAGCGCTGTCTGCTGGGGGGACACTGGGTTCGCTGCCAGGAGCCACGTGTCAAGACAGCAGGGGGGGAGGCAGGCGGGCTGTTGGCAGGTGGCTTAAAATAGCAGTGTCCTCATGGCTGCAGGAGCTCTGTTTTCCCGGCTGAGAACACTCAGGGAGAAGATATCTCAGCCCGGCAGCCGCCCCCTCGCTGGTGGCTCCATGCAGAGAAATTGTGCTCAAACCCAAGGTGCCCCCTTGCTCCTAGGGCATGTGGGATGAAAGCCAAACTCCACTCCAGAACCTTTGTGAGCTGCTCCCCTTGCCCCCAGCTCTGTTCTCCTCATACTCCTTTCTCTTGTCACCCTCGTTACGCTGCATTCAAGATGTCCCTTGTACCTTGTTGCCTGAAAGGTCCTCCCTGACATCTTCTCCATCTGAAATATATATGGAATACACTAAGTGTTCAGTATATGTCAATGGGAATCACTTATAAGATACTGAAATCTTATCCTTCAAGGTCAGCTCACTTGTCAGTACTTCTGGGAGCCTTCTAGACTCTCCCAGGAGCAGAAATCCTTCCTTCCTCCAAGGCATGTAGACCGTGCTCAGATCAGGATTGCAAAAATCCTGTTTATGGCTTCCTTCAACCTTTCTGACTGGGTAGGCTGCCACACCTATAAAAAGTAGCATTGCTCAACCAGGGGTAGCAGGTAATTGGCACACAGGGCAGAAATCTCTTAGCCGTGCACACGGCAGACATTGCTAATCAATCATAGCATCCTTTCTTTCCAAGCCCTTGAGCGTTGAGAAGGCCATGAGCAATTGACTGGAGTTGACACCAAGATGATGCCTTAATGGCTTCTCACTTCCAAGTGTCATTAACTACAGCCTTCAGATAAATGGCCTCCAGAAGCTTGTCTTCAGGGCTGCCTCAGCCATCAGACTGGTAGGCTCTTGAGGGCATGACAATGACATTTATTTCAGCATCTCCTCCTCTTGGCACAGAGCCTGGCAAACACTAGGCACTGAAGAAATGTCTGTCAAACAGGGGGAACTGGGGAGAACACATCAGGCAGTGCTGACAAATGCAGAAGTACCTCACTGAGGCTACTCCAAGCCCTAGGAGCTCTCCTGGACCCTGCTTCCCACTCTCTCTCCTTTGGTCTCCAGGGAGCAGAGTCTGGAGCCCAGGAAACCCAAACCATAGGCTCACTGAGATCAGACCCAAATCAAACAATGGTTTCCCCACGACTAACTGCACAGAGATACAAGGTCAAAGATAAAAGATCCTCAGACCAAGAAGAGAACAGTGAGAAGGAGAGAAATCATCTCACCAGGTCCTAGCACCTCCCCAAGGCTCAGTGTTTTTATTTTTAAATGGGGATAATAGGAGTCTCTACCTGGCAGGAATGTTGAGAGATAATGAACGGAAAGTCCTCATTGGTGTCTGATAAATAGGAGTTGATGCGGATGATGAAGATGATGATGATGGTGTCACGCTGCTCACGGAGACTCCCTAGGGAGAGAAAAGTACCTTCAGAGAACCCTGAGCTCCAGCCTCTCCCTGATTCCCATCCTCCTGAGACCTCCCACCCCTGGGAGAGGTGCAAGGAAGAAGGCCAAAGAGGCAGCCCTCCCCCCAGAAGAGGAGGGCTGAGTCCTTTGGCAGGGAGAAGGGAGGGAGCCTTTTCTCTGGAGATAGTATGTCCTGCCATGATCACTCTTGGTCCCATTTTATAGCTGGGAAAACTAAGACCCATGAAACAATGGAATTAGCCTAGTCTCATGGAGTAACAATCCTCTGCATCTGAACCCAGGATCTGTTGATTCCAGTGCCCATGGTATTTTCACAGAACCATTCTACCTTGTTGGAAAGGTACCCACACTGATCACTCACTCACCCATCTACCCTATTCGGTTTTATTGAGCATGCTCTGGAGGAGTTCACAGTCTAGCTGGGGAAATGGGGTGTGATCTGACATGCCATTAAATTATTTCAGTATTACAAGGAAGAGTTTTCTAGCTCAGTTTGGGGAAAATTTCATAGAAGGGCTATGTTGGTTGGGTTTTGCAGTATGAGTAGGAGTTCATTAGGGGCTAAATGGAGGAAGGGCATTTCGGGCAGAGGAGATGGTAGGAGCAAAGGCAGGGATCCATGAAAAAGCATGATGTGTTTGGACACCATTGAGCAGAATTGAGTGTCCCACTTTAGGGAGTATGGTGGTGTAGCTGCAGGAGACAAGACCAGGAGATAGATCAAACCAGGGCCTGGAGGTCCTCCCATAGCATTTAGGCTTTTCCCTGTGGGCAGAGGAGTCATGAAGATGTGTCCCAGTTCAACTGTTTACACCACAGCTTCCACTTCCCCTTACACTCAGGTGCCTGGCACCGGGCTGCTCTCACCAAGGTCAAATGGAAATGTGGGATGGGGCAAAGATCAGCATGGACCTTTCTGCATGGATCATGCTGCTCTCCTGGAGAGATTGTGCCCAGCTTCTACTCCAGGAATTTAAACCACAGCGACTCAGAAGCACAGAATCCCACCGTTAAGACCTCTCCAACTCATGGACCCAACGATTTAGAGAACTGTAGCATTCATCTATTCATTTAGTCATTTGGTTAATAAAGTTGAAAAGCCCCCAACAGATAGTGTATCAGTCACTTACTGCTGTGAAACAAACCACCCCAAATCAGTGAGTTATATCAACAATCACTTATTGATTGGTTATTTGCCTGGGACTCATCTTGGCTGGACTCATTCATGCCTCTGCTTGTTGCTGGGGGTTCTGCTCTAGACTGGGATTGTCTGGGGGTGGGGTCCTGTGCCATGTGTCTCTCATCTTCCTCTTTGGACCAGCGGGATAGCCAGTTAGCAGTGGGTTGGGGGGTGGGGAGTGGCAGAGGGAGTGTAGATGACCCTCTCAAGATATCTGGCTCTGAGGACACAGAATCTGTGAACCATAGCTACTGCGATCACTCACGGCTTCCTGAGGGGTGAGCTGGGGCTTGTGCCAGTGGGGTCCCCAGCCCTGGTTGGGGTGGGGAGAATCAGGAACACCCAGACATGGTCATGTCTGGATGGGAGAAATCCTCATTTGGATTGGGGGATCCAATTGTTGCTTGAGGCTGGGTCCACCTTATCCAGTGGTCAAGACCCCACCCCAGGTCCACATCGCTCAGCGGTCCCACCCTCAGAACACCCTTCCAATGGCTGCCCACCCAGCTGCGAGAGCACGCAGGCTCCCCCTCTATCCTCAGCGGCAACCCCCTTGGGGAGGAGAGAGCAGATAGCAAAACCGTGCTATTTACAAGCTTTCAAATGGGTTATTGAATCATAAACCGAAATCACAGGCTGTAACCAAATCAGCAAGGACCAGATTCAATAAAGTGAAAAGGGAGGGGGAATAAAAATCCCACCTAGAAGCTTGTTAAAGCCTTCTCTGCCTCTCCTGGCCTTGCTTTCTGAACATCTCACTCTTTCTGGTGAATAAACCCAGCCTGGTCTGGTTTGATGCTGGTGCTATTAATTCCATATGTGGTTTATGAGTGGAGGAAAAGGCTGTCATTACATGCCGCTGGAACTTGAAAAGAACCCAATGGGCACTTCACTGCTGCCTTGCTGGAGCGGCCGATGCCGCTGCTGAGTTGGAAGTGTCTCAAATCCTAACACAAGAAAACTTTTAGGGTGGGGGGCGTGCACGCCACCATCTTGCGGTGACTGTGAAATCTCCATGTATGGGGGCTCTCTGCTCCTAAGGAGGTCCTGGGGTCATCCAATGACCTTCCTCTGGTGCCATATATATGTGCACCGGACTTTACAGTTTACAAAGCACCTTCGTGTGGTTTATCTGAATTATGATACAAGCTCAGAAGGCACAGTGCCCGGCCTGAAGGAGTCGCCCCAGACTATTAGCTGGGATGTTATTATCATTATTTCCTATTAACTGCGTGCCTACTCTACATGAGATGCTAAATGTATGCTACCTATAATTCTTCAATCAAATTCTGTAAAACCGGAATTATCGTGTCCATTTTACAGATGAAGACTAAGACTCAGACTTGCACAACGGCATCTTCGGGGCAGATTTAGGAATCAAGCTCCGGGCTGCAGTGCTCCAAAGCCACATTCCCTGCACATGCGATAACTCTGAGAGGGAGGGAGAGCCCCACTTGGTTTTACTCTGCCTGTTTATTAGGCGAGTAAACTGAGTCTCAGTAAGTTTAGGTGGCCACAGAGCACAGCCCAACGGGTCCCAGGGAGACATCATTTCCTTTTTCGGAGCTAGCTGCATGGACACTTATTACTTAAGAGGTTACACTGGTGCTGGAAGTTTCCTTTGACTTGGGCTAACCAGACATCTCACTTCACAGATGGGAAAACCGAGGCTCGGAGATGTTCGTGCCTCGTCCAAGGTCACTCGGCCCGAAGGTGGTCAGAGCTAGGATCTGCACCTACAGCTGTCTGTCTGCAGAGTTTATACTCCTGCCATAGCTATTCCATTTCTGGAAAAGCAATTGTCGTGGCTCAGATGCCGAGCCCAGCCTCCCTGGATGGGCCTGCCAAAACCAGCCCTGCTTTGATGAAGGCCAAGTACATCCTTTGCCAGCCTGAAATTGGATTCCCCGGTCTAGAATCACCTGCATGTATCCCTGACTTTCAGGTTCAGATCAGACATTGTGTAGCACAACAGATAAGAACTCAGGATCTGGCTTCAAATCCCAGCTCTACCAACTTCCATCTGAACCTTTTTCAAGCCTCAACTTTCTTACCTTTAAAATAGAGATGATAACAACAGCATCTTTCTTATAGGGTTGTTGTGAAATCAACAAGCATAGCTAATATCTAACGAATACCAGGCACTCTTTTAAGCCCTGTACGTGTGTTAGTCCTAATCCTAGATGTATCACCATTTTAGAGACGAGAAAACCAAGAGAGTGATTTGCCCAAGGTCTCGTGGAGTTGGAGTCTGTACCCAGGTAGGCTTGCTCCAGGGCCCCGTTGTTTGCAGTGACCCTAAGCTGCCTCTTGGTTTAATGAAGCAATGTGGTAGTCAGACATGGGAAAAGCTAACGACCAGCACATCTTTTTGTATTCTGGAGGATGTTGATGTTTTATCATGCAAAAGGAGGATTCCAGTTAACAATGACAAAAGCCATCCCCTGCAGGGCTGGAATGTTTGCCAGAGAACTGAGATCCACTCCCACAGAAGGTCCATCTGACCCAGGCCTCTAAGCCAGCCCTGCTCCCTGCACTTAACTCTCCACTCAAACCAACACTTCTTCAATTCGTGAATATGCCCAACGCACTTTCATGCCCCTGGCCCTTTGCACATGCCTCTCCTGATGCCTGATTTTCTTTCCTTCCTTTGTACTACCAGCAAACACATACTTAAGAGATTCAGCTCAAAAACCACCTCCTTCTTAAAGCCTCTCAAGACCCCCCAAGCAGAATGAATTCTCTTTTCTCTGTGCTTCTTACAGCTGTAGTGAATTCCCCTTGGATCCTTACCAACCCAGGGTTCTCATGGCAGGTCTGTGTGTCTGTCTCCTTCACCAAGGACTCCTTGAGAGCGGGAACTGGGATATATTCATTTCTGTGGGATCAAAAAATGCTGACTGAGTGAATGAATGAATGAAGTTTCTGCCCTGGCTGGACTGTAGCTGATATCTCATCATCGGTCATACGAGAATTGAATTCTGGTCCCGGCTTCGCCGCGGCCTCCCTGTGTTCTCTTGGAAAAGGCATGTTGCTTTTAAGCACCTCAGTTTCCCCATCTGTAAGATGACAGGTGCGGACCAGCTGGCCTCCAAGAGCTTTCTGTGACTGCAGCTTCTTCACCCCCCCACTCCGCCCCGTGCCTCCAGGGACCCCATCACAGCAGTCGGGCTTCCCTGCACCCTTCTCTCTCTTACCCCTACCCCCCGCACCACCCAGCAGGTCCTGGAGGTTTTCCTGCCAAAATCTCTCTTGAATCTGTCATCTTCTCCTCGCTGTTTCCCGCTGCCTTCCTGATGCCGGCAGCCCTCATCTCTCGCCTGGATGCCTGCAGTAGCCTTAACACATCTCTGCCAGCTAGCTCCCTCCAGCCATTGCACACTCAGCAATACGTGTGATCTTTTCAAAACACAAACTCAGCCATGTCTCAGCCCTGATGAGCCCCTCCCATGCCTCCTCTGGCCCCCAGGCTGTGGACCAGAGACCTTCCGGAAGGGGACAGCTAGCCCTCTCCACCACGCATGCCCCTTCCGTGACTCTGGCCATGTTGACCTTCCTGTGATCTGCACTTACCTTGCTTGGTCCACACGCCAGCCTTTGCACATGGCTTTCCCTCTGTCTAGAAAGTTCTCTTTCCCCTCCCGGTGATAAGATTTCAGCCTGATTTTCAGAAGCGTTAATCTGAGGAAGCTCAGAGACGCCTTGCAGGACCTCCCCAGACCAGACCAATCGTTCCTACTATATCAGCTCTCCAAGCTCCCTTTCCTCTCTTTCACAGCCCTTATCCCGGTTTCCAGTTTAATTTTACTTGAGAGATTTTGCTGCACTTTTTCCTCCACCCCTGTATTGTGAGCCAGATAAAGGTAGGACACCCTTGCCAGATACCTCCCACCCCACCCGTCTCATTATATCTGCAGCATCCAGCCCTATGCCTGGCAAGAACTCACAAATATTTGCAAAATGAATGAATGTGTTCTCCAGCTCCGGGGAACGGGTTGAAGGAGCAGTCACATCATCTGTCTGGTGCAGACCTCAGTTTCACTAACTCTGAAATGGGCTCGTGATCGCCCATCCCTCTGCACCTGTCGCTGCTCTGCTGGAGGCTCCAAAACCACCCAGAGCAGAGTGAGATGCTCTGAGGCCTGGAAGGCACAAGAGCCAAGGGCTGGTGTTGGGAGGGACCCCAGGCATCGTCAGGATGACCGGGCCACCACCGGTTTTTGTGACCATCTGCTCGCCTCACTGAGAGCTGGGCAGTGGAGCCAGGACTCCAAGTCCTGAGAAGGATTGGAGAAATATATGTTCAGTTTGCAGATCTGCTGAGGGAACAGAGTCAGGTCACCGTGCCCTGGTCGCTGTGCTCACGCTCCGTAGAGTCAAGCTCAGGAGGAGATGTCAAGAGGCTTCTCCAGGACCTTCAGAAGAAACTGCGGGGTCTGTGCTTCACTCCCCAGATGAGAACCACAGGGCTTTCAGCCTCGGGCTTCTCCAGTGTGGTTCAGCGAACCAGATTTTCAAATGCCCTAGTGAAACTCTCTTTTCTAATCACCTACATTTAAACAGAAGGCATTATGGTTTACCTGTAGTTGGTGTCATTCATTCAGAATGATCTCCCGAATTCGGGTGCTGGGCTGGCCCTCAGGGGTGGAGGCAGGCAAGGCCACTGTCTTTTCTGGGTCCAGAGGGGAAGCCCGTGTTTTCCGGGTGCAGAGGGTGGGCAAGAGGAAGCAGGGGGCCTCTGTGGGAGCAGGCTTGTTTGGGGGGTGAGTGGGGAGTCCCAAATATCTCCATAAAGAAGTGATCTTTTTAAATTATGGTGAAACAGAAGTAACATAAAATTTACCCTTTTAACCATTTTTAAGTGTACAGCTCAGTGGCATTAAATACACTCACTTGGTTGTACCAACATCACCACAATCCATCTCCAGAACTTTTTCATCACTCCAAGCTGAAACTCTGTACCCAGTAAATTATAACTCTTTATTATGCCCTCCCCTCAGCCCCTGACAACCTCCTCTCTACTTTCTGTCTCTATGAACTTGACTGCTCTTGGTACCCCATATAAATGGACTCATACAGTATTTGTCTGGTTTATTTCACTCAGCATCATGTCTTCAAGGTTCATCCATGTTGTAGCACATGTCCTAATTTCCTTCCTTGCTGAGGCTGAATAATATTCCATTGTATGGATAGACCGAATTTTATTTAGCCATTTATCCATCAGTGGACACCTGGATGGTTTTTACTGTTTGGTTCTTGTGAACTGTGCTGCTGTGAACATTAGCGGGAAATAGTAACATTCATGGTAATAAGGCTACGAGGTGTTACAGAAAGGGCTTTAGGATTAGACCTGTGTTCCAATCCTGATGCTGCCATTAACCAGCTGTGTGACCTCAGGCAAGTTACTTAACCTCTCTGAGCCTCCATATTCTCTTCTCTAAGAAGAGGGAAAGAACACGCATCTCCTAGTGTCAATGGGCACGGAGGGTGGTGACGGACCCAGAGCAGGTGCTCAGTAATGTACTAGGAATTACCCCTTTCATGTTCCTGCCCAGGACTGCCAGGTGTGATTACGCGTGTTGTTCACTGCCCAAGGGCACCTGGTCCAAGTACTTGACTTGCTGGTTTGAATCCAGGGGACAGTTTCTGCCTGGAGGGGGCACCTGTGTCCCACCCACCCAAAGGCACATATATGCTTGCTCAGCCCCCCGTCTCAACCGACATAGGCACTCAGGCTTATGCCTGCTTGACAAGTGAGGGCTGGTAAAGCACAGAGAGGCTAATTAACCAGCCCAAGGCCACACAGTGGCACTTGGACCCCTTCAGGTATGAGAACCTGGCTCCAGGCCCGGAGAACAGAGCGATGTGTGCAGCCCTGAACCTCATGCAGGCGAGCAGAGAGGAGGACTCCGGGCTGCCCCTCAGCCTCCCACCCCCTCCCCCTCTCCTATTAAGAAGCGGAAACTGAAATGAAAAATTCAAACCTCCGTCTGGTTCATGGTTAGGCCCCACCTTGGGGAGGTGGCCTCGGAGTGGCTGCTGATACAGGGCTCCGTGTTGTTAACTGTGCCCCCCTCTCAGCCCCTCCCCGACGGGTTCTTTCCATCCTGGGATCATTTTCCAGACAGCCCAGAGCCTGGCCCGCCAGACTATTTAGTCTGGGTTTGGTGACCCCCGTCTGACTGCAGGCAGGACGTGCTCAGGTTTCTGGCCTCCTTGGTACAATCACTGCGCCCCCCTCCTGCCCCCGCCCTGACTTCTTACACAAACACTTACCTTCAGGCCCAGGACTTCCTGGCACGCTTGCATCAGACCCGGCCACCGGATTCCAGAGGGCGCTCCGTCCAATGCCCGACAACGCAGCCCTCTGTCCAGAGTTCTGTGGGCCCAAGCATCATTCTCAAACACAGAAACTTAGCTGGATGGCCTTCCCATCGCTGCTATCCCTCCTCGACTCTCTCCGACCCTGCCCACTGGATAGACAAGTTCATTCAAAGAAAAAAAATTGATGGGAATTCAAAATATTTTTCCATCTGTTCACGGGTGCTAGATTAGCTATTTGTTCTTGCTCCATGTCTCAGGTGGGGAAACTGAGGCCCCAGAGGGCGAGAGAAAGGAAAGAGTCAAGCCCCTGATGTGGGAAGGGGCAAAACCAGGAACCAGAAGTCAGATCTTCGGGCTCCCAGGTCATGTCAATGTCAATGCAATTCAGCTTTTGTCTGTACTCCCTCTGGGTTCTGCACCGCCTTTCAACAACCCTTTCTGAGAATCTTCTGACACTTCCTGAGACACTTGGGTATCCTGGAAATAGAACTACCTTATTTATGTCATCTTACTTGGGCGCACTGAAGTAGGGGAGGGAGATGTTGGTGGCCCCTGCATCCTATGGGGTTTTGATGCCAGAAGTCAAGTTCCTTTAAAAACCTGCGTGCTTGGCACCCTGCCAGAAGTGTGGAGAGTAACCAGTACTAATGACTCCCATTTGTTAAGCGCTCACTGTGCACCGGGCATTGTGGGAAGTTCTCTATGTGCAATTCTCTCAGTAGGTTGAGGTAAGGATTATGTCTACAACTCATTTTACAGGGAAAGAAACTGAGGCCCTGCATGGACAAATGACTTGGAGAAGGTCACACAGCCGGCAAGCAGAAGAGCCTGAATGCAGGTGTCTTTGACATCTTTCTGTATTTCTTTCTTTACCATGAACGTGTTTGATTTTTACTGTACGAAAACAAAACAATATAATCCACAGTAACAATAGCAGGAAGCAACGTTATCCATCTTGGTGCCCAAATATATTACATGTTATCTAGCCTCCTTCAATTCTCCCTTTCACACACACACACACACACTGGGGCTAACTGCTGTGGACAGTTTGGTGTTTATTCCTGCTGATTCCCCCCACCCCATCAGATACTAATTTATATGCAGATGTATAATTTTATAGGGCTTTCTAAGCCATACATATTTGCAAGATTTGATTTTTAAAAATCAATAGGAAATGTATTGCTTTTGCTATTGGGGAGAGAATAAAGATATTAAAAATTAAATCAAATTTCAAAACAGGACTGGGTTGGGCATTTCAAAACTGCCAAGGCAAAGTTCTATTCCAGAAAGTTCCACACCAGCAAAGCTGGAGTCCCCCACAGAGATGCTCAGATCCCAGTGGCTAACCAGTTGTACTTGGCTGGGGTGGGGAGGGAGGGATGTCTCTAATTCCCACCAGCTCGCCCAGCCATCCCCTCCCCACTGCCCCTGGTCGATGAGCATTGTGTTCAGTTTGTGGACTCAGCAAAACACGCCTGCCCCGCTCGCTCCCTCCTCGGATAGGAAGGTGGTTGCCTACTAGCCCATTAATTCTGCTTTAATTGCTCCAGCTCTCAAATGGAGGCCTGAGCAGCTAATCTGGCCAGGCGGGGGTGGGGGTGGGGGTTCGCCTGGCAGCTGCTGTTCTACCAGCTCTGGGGAGATGCTCAAAGAGTCTGAGAAAAAGGAGTGATTCTCCGCGGGTCCCTCTGGGTGGTCTGGAGGGGAGGGGCCACTGGCCAGTGGGGATGTAGCCCAGAAAATGGACCTGAGAAGCGGCCACCAGCAAGAGAAGCCAAGGGGAGCAGTGGGAAGTGGAGTGGTAGCGTGTAGTCACCATCCACCGCCACTCCTCTGGCATTTATCGCTGTCTGACATTATCTTTGTTCTTTTCTTCCAGGGGTCTGCCTTCCCCATCCAAACGTCAGCTGTATCAGTGTTCACCTAGTGCCCAGTGTAGAGTAGGTGCCCAATAAATTGAGGTTAATTTAATAAACCTATTCTGCCCTTTCCAAATCGTCTCCTGCCTCCAACTGCCAGGGAAGTCTTGGGAGAATCTCAAGAGATGGATAAGGAAACTGAGGCCTGGAGAAGGGGCTTGGTTTCTTCAAGCCAGTGCCTGGCTCAGGCTGTCTTTCAACTTTGCTCGTATGAATGGCCCTCGCTTATCTTTGCAGGAGTGGTGTGACTCATCACCAGCTGCCCAGAACAGAAGGGGTTGGGGAGCGTCCACGCTACTTTCTTTTGAAAGTAGCTTCTGTATCAAACCCTTCCATGCCCTGGAAACAGCCTCATTATGCACCAAGAACAGAATTCTCCCCTCTCTCTAGGGGGTGGCTATGAACCTACTCTCTAGGGGACCAGCAGGGCAGGCCCTGGAGAGGAAAATGATATGTAGCTAATCTCTGACCTTCAAATGAAGGCAGGGATTCATCAAGGATTTCAGAGGGAGGGGCGGGGTGGCTGCACAAGGGGGGGGCCTTGCCTAATTCGGTCCTCACCTCAAGTCACTCCTGGCTGCTGCGGATGCTCTCCAGGGTGTCGGGCCGGGGAAGAAAGGGGGTCCAGGATGGAAGAAGGAGGAGGTGAGGCGGGAGCGGAAGGGACAAGCCAAGCAGGATGGGAACAAAGGGGGCAGGAAGCAGAGGAAGAAAAAATGACAATAGACAAGGATGCCAGCCCATTTGGGGTGGTGGGAAGCACGGGAGGAAACCTGCAAAGGAAACATAAAGAGGAAGAAATAAAGGGTAAGAAGAAACTCAATAGAGCTTGAAACAAAGCCATGGAGAAAACAAAGGGAAAGAAAAAATGCAAGTAGAGGAAGAAACAGCAGCACAAACAAGGAGAGAAGCCTGCGGAGGCCTCCAGAATGTCATGTGCCTATCCTGGGCAGGGGCTGCGTGCATCTGGGCCAACAGCATGGCCCCAGCCTTGCTCTGGTCCCTCACCTCAGCCCTGGTACCCACCAGCTCCCAGGAGCCTCTGGGGCAGACAGCTGGGCCTCCTCCTGCCTCTTCAGCCCAGCCTACTCTGATTGGCCAGTCTCCTAGGGCAGGGAGGCAGGCCACGCCCACCCATCTTTGCTCCACCAGGGTAGAAGCCCCAGAGACCCACGGGCTTCCTGAAGTGTTCTGAGCCACCCCAAGTCCTCCCTCCCCCTCCTTCCCCACCACCTAGAAAGCTGTCCAAGTGGAACAGCCTGCAGCTATTACAATAAACACCTCAGCCACAACCTGTCTCTGTTTTGCATATTAGCAGCCTTAATTCTGATGAAATATGCAAATGTATGCAAAATGAAATTCATCTCATAATGACACAAGGCGATTAAACAATTTTTATGCTTAAATATTCTGTTTAATGAAATCAAACAGACCTGCGCGTGTGACAAATTCTCCACAGCATGGAGAAATTAGTGGGGATATAAAAAAAAGAATACCAAACCAGTAGCACCCTCCAGCACGGCCCAGATCTACTTCACCTTTTTGGTGCGAAGAAAGGGGGGAAACGTGTGTTTTTGATAACCAAATGAACTGAAAATTACATTACTGAAAACTGCTGAAATAAGTTAGAAGCAGTATGCCTTTGTTTCTGGCTTTTGAGAGGAACCCCCAAGCCCCACCCCATACCTCCACAGTATGACCGTAATATATTTATGCTCCAAGTTGATGGAAGAAGAGAAGGTATGTGTGGACAGCAGGGAGGCCAATTCAGCCATCGTCTGGGTGCCCAGGAAATGGAGTGAGGAGCCCTTTGCCCACTTACCACCAGGAGGCTGGCTAGCAGTGTCTCTCAGCCAAACTTTCTTGTTTTGCTTACCTGGACAGAACATGTTCTTGCTTTGGCCACTGGGAGATAGTTTGAGGGCATTGACGTTCTTAGCCCTGCTTGGGTAAAATCTATTTTGATATTTACCTGGAGGAGGAGAGGATGAAGAGATCAAGAAAGAGAAGGAGTAGGAGGAGGAAGAAAAAAGGGAATAAATAGCAGAGAAAAGAAAAGGATGAAAAGAAAGAAGTATAAGATGGGGGATAGAGTGAAGAAGGTATATAAAAAAGAGGGGTGAAAGGAGAAGGAGGTGGAAAGGTAAAGAAAAAGAATAAATAATGGCTAACATTTTTGAACCATAGGTGTGTGTTTTCTTATATATGATCTCCTTGAATTCTCCTATCATCTCTCTGAGTTTGGTATTATTATCATAACCACGTTGCATTAGTGATGAGGAAGCCAAGGTTCAGAGAGGTTAAGTAAGCTGTCCAAAATCACACAGCAGAGATGAGGGAGGGAGGATTCAGGATTTGAAGGCAGATGCATTGAAGCATTCTCCAAGGGGGTTGAGGATGGGCTGCTGGTCTACAAATTCCCCTTAAGAACTCTGGGATATTTGGGCAAATCTCCAAGTGCTAATTTGCACATGAACCCTTAGGGCTCCTGGGAAAAAGCCTTTTGGAGATTGAATGGAGGCCTGGGCATTGCATGTGCGCATTCAACAGCATTGCTTTCTCTGATCTCCTCATCTAGAGGGCCCAGCACCCAATTGGCTCTACTTCATCGTCATTTTACTATTGACTTGTTTGTTGCCATATTCCAAATAGAATGTGCTTTCCAGGAGGGCAGGGGCCCTGTGTGGCCTACACTCAGTGATTGTGCATTCTTCTTGCATCTCCCTTCCAGAAGCAAAGGCACCTTGAAATTGTCTGGGGGTGTTCCTCCAGGACCCCTAAAAATCCCCCCACTTATGGCTATGATTTATCAGGCACTGCTTATGTGCCTGTCACTATTCTAAGACCTAGTTCACATTATTATCTCATTTAATCCTCACAACAACCCTGTGAGGTAGGAACTAATATTATCCTCTTTGGCAAATGAGGAAACAAAGACTCAGGTTACCTGTCTGAGGTTACCCAGCTTGGCAAGGCCAAGATTGAAACCCAGGCAGTCAGGTTCCAACTGCCCTACTAATAACAACAACAACGATAATATAAATAATAACTTCTATGACTTGGCACATGCTTAGCACTGCCTCGAGCCCTCTCATAGCAGCCTTGTAAGGCAAATAGTATATTTATTTCCATGTTATCAGCGAGGAGATGGAGGCTCAGAGGAGGTCATTGATATGTCCAAGTTCATACAGCAAGTCGCTGGCTATGGAGACAAGTACTCAGCCTTGAGGCCAACATCTGTGGTGGTAAGGAAGCCACCTTGAATCCTCCAAGGGATTTCTAGAGAGTCTTGGCCATTTATCATTTCTGTCTCCTGGTTCTAAGGTTGATGGACTTTGAGACAAGGACATTTCATTAGAAAATTAGAAGTAGTTATAATTAATATTTCAATTATAAAACAGATCACTGATGAGCTATCAGCTTCATCACACTGCTGGTGACAGCCAAAGAAAGAGGGCATATTGCTTTCCTGGAAGTGAGAGACAGAGGGCTAGCCCCTTCCTATCTGCTTAGTGAGGAGTCACAGGCACTGGAATAGAATAATTAGCCCTGTTATCTTCAGGTGAGCACCATTATGATAAGATTGGCAGTCAGATGTCTCTGTTTCTAAGCCTGGTGCTGAAGGAGGCAGCTTAATATGATGGTTGTCATTTCAGCATAAAGTTACGAGAATATCTACAAATTCAAATTCATTCAACAAATATTTATCTGTGTGAAGCTCTAGGGAAGCACAGCTAAATAGGACATAGCTACTGCCTTCAAGCACGCCAGTGTAGTTGAGGAGACACACTAAAAGATTACAACAATAAATGTAAATGACACAAATGCAGTGCAGGAACAGGGCAGGCATTTCTTCACCATGGGGTATCAGGGAAGGCGGCCTGGAGGACATATGAACTGTCTTCCAATACAACTTGGAACTTGCCAGAAAGGACAGAGAACTTCCAAAGAGAGGAAAGCGCATAAGCAACAGTGTGGAAATGAGGAACAGCAGAGTGGAAGGCATGCATGGTTCACAACTGGTGCTGGACAAAGCCCTGGGGGAGAATAGTGGGAAATGAAGTTAGAGAAATAAGAGCAAAGACCAGATGTGAGAAAGTCTGTGTACTTATCCTTCCTCTATCACTGAATAAACTTGTGACCTTGAGGAGGTCACTTCCAATCCCAGAGCCTCAGTTTTCTCCATTTTGAGAAGGAGGAAGGATTAAACCCTCAGCTTTGGTGAACATCAAGCATGCCCGAGAGTGCTGTGCCATTGGACACTCTCCCTCTGTATAATTGAACATCTCAAATTCTAATTAGGAGATTATTATCAGAGACAAAAAGATGGAGGAGAAAATTATTCCCTGTTTAGGCTTCCAGATGCTGCTTACCTTTCCATGTACCAAAAACAAGCGGCACCAGCTTGCCTAGGGCATGAATGAAAATCAAAGCCCTGTGTCCCCATTTCCCACCCCTGTCCATCTCCTCCTGCAAGTTTCTTCTATGAATCTCAGACACTATACTCTGCCTGTTTTCTCCCTCCATGGAAGCTCCCAAGGCTATGTAGGAAGTGGACCCAGGCACTATGAGCCACCTTCAGGGAATAGCACCAGATCCGGGAGTGTGGGCACACTGGGTTTCCAAACCAATTGGATGTGAATGGCCCTCCTAGGAAAATCCTGAGCTCACCATGTTTTTCCCTACAGGAGCATCTTCCCCCTTAATAAATACCCTCAGGGTACAAGTGGGAAAGAGTTCCCCCCACTCCCACCTCAAGGGACTTACAGTATAGAAGGTCTAATTCAGAAGCCCTAAAGATGACTTTTTCTTTCTTCCTTGCACTTTTCAGCATCTGTTCTTCCTTTCTCTCTTCCTCCCCTCTCTTCTTCCCTCCCTCCCTCCTTCCCTCCCTCTCTCCTATTTTCTTACACAACTGGAAAGTGTCAATTTTACAAAAACAATAAATCTACTTCCAAAAACAATATCAGTCGTCACCACACACTGGGACATTTTTGCCAAACTCCCCATCTCCAGCCAGTGGAGGGCTGTCAGGACCACTGCCCCTTGGCCGGACAATGTCCCAGTGGAACGTCCAACTCTCCCTTCAGAACCCCAGTTCTTAGCAGTTGCTCTCAACACCTCCCAGCTTCCCTTTGAACTCTGTGTCTTCGAGGTGACCACACAATGGAACCGAGTGTTCAGAACATCCATCGTCCCTCAGTTCTGCCCTCATCCTGGCGGGGAATAGCCTGTTCTCCCCAAAAGTGATGAGAGGAAATCTGGACAGAGTCCCACTTTGATTGGGGCCCACCCTTCCTTCCACTGGGTCTGCTGAAAGCCAACATTTCTTCTGGAACTGACCAAATAAAAAAAGAAGAAGAAGAAGAATAAAATCCCCAGCAAACCCCAAACCCCCAACCACCACCATGTTTCTGCTTTTTCATGGCAAGGACGAGCAGAAATCCGATCCCAATGCTTCATGGGCCAAACTAACTCCGTGTGGATTGTCAGTGAGGAGGGCTGAGCCCCAGGCTGAGTATCCTGCCTGGTGAGGGGGCTTAATGATTTGTGCAGACCTGCAGCGCTCCAGCTGGGGTCCAGAACGCTGTGCACTGATTTGGGAGGATTGAAAGACCCCACGCCTGTCCCCTCATGTGTTGTTGCCTTCTTTGCCGTTGCATAGTTCTCCCTGCCCCACAATGACTCCCGAGAAGTGTGAGAAAACCAAGGTGGATATAATCACATTCCCAGGCCTTAATTAATTTGGCATCATTTACTAATTAGCTACAGGTATCATTCAGTGTAACAGAGACTCCGGGGTTGCTCAAGCTAGAAGGGTCCTCAGGACCACCAGACTCGATCCCCTTCAGTCCACAGAGAGGAAGATTGGGCCAGGGAGGAAAGGGAATGGCCCAGGATTACCCTGTGAGTGACGGGGCTAGCCTGGGATTTGAGGCTGGGTCTCCTGATTTCAAGTCTTGTGTTCCTAGCTCTAATTCTCACTCATTTGATTTCCTTCTGTTTCTTCGTGCACTGTATTTGTTCACTGTGTCATCCCACTCTCCCTCTGTTCAATATACTCCAATCACACAGAGCTTTTCAATTTTTCTGCAAACTCATAACTACCTCAGGGGCTTTGCGTTTGCTGTTCCTGGCTGCATCCCCATGTCTTTGCATGGTTGTCTCCTAGTTATTCAGGTTTTAGCTTAACTGTCATCTCTTCTGAAAGACCTTCTTCAACAAAATCTGTGTGGCAGACAGATCTTAGTATGTCCCCAATAATTCTTTTTTTAAAATTGAGATATAATTGACATATACCATTGTATTATTTTCAGGTATACAATATAATGATTCAATATTTGTATATATTGAAAAACGATCACTACAATAAGACTAGTTGGACCATAAGTCCACCACAACAATAGTTACAAACTTTTATTCTCCTGATGAGAAGTTTTACCATCTATGCAACTTTCAAATATGCAATACAGTATTATTAACTATAGTCATCATGCTGTATATTACATTAGAGCTGCATCATCATTTTCACCTGTTGTCTGGGCAAAGTTCAGCAGTGTGCTGACACCATGTCGGTGAGGGTGCTGGGAGCAAAGTCCTGATCACCTGGAGAAGCAAGTGCCATGATAGTGCCAGCCCAGGGAAGTCATGAAAAGTACTAGGCAGCACCCAAAGCCCCCTGCCACCTCCCAGGACAGCCTCTGCTCAGATTCGCTGTATCCTACCTTGCTGTCCTCAATGCTCCCTTCCTTCTACATGGCAGATCTGAACTAAGACAGCTCTGGCCACCCAGCAGTGGGCTCCAGTGGGCCCCAGGCTCACCATCAGACGTGGTTAACAACCCACCTGTCTTCAGGTCAGCAGAGGGAGGGACACTGGTCTGTACAGTGGAAAGACGACGTCTTTACTGGACGAGGCAAAACATTTTGCAAAGGGTGGGGCCATTCCACATGGAGCCGGAGAATACAGAGTTGGAACCCAGACTTGAGTTCCAATGGTGGCTCTGCAACTAACCAACAGGGCAACTAACCAGTGTGCAAGGGGTGAGGGGGGCTTGCCCTCACCAACCCTCAGTGTATATGAAATGGGGACACCAGACTTGGGTCTCCCTGAGGCTCCTCCCAGCTGGGGTGATTCTGTGGTTTCCGAAGAGCATTTGGAGTTCACTCTGGGCCCCCTGGTCTCAGACAGATGTAGACAAATTGGCTTGGGGCCAGCACACTCCAGCTGCCATGATTAAGGGGAAGGGGAGATTGGCGCCGTGGAAGATTAAAGGCGCTGACACCTCTGTGCTTGGCTGGGCTGCAGTTAAAGGGCGGCTGACAAATGTCTGGTAGAGGAGGGCAGGAGATGCGACTCTGGCTGGGGGCCGGGGGGACGGGGCGGGCAGCCACTACCGGCAGGATGGGCTAACAAGGGGGCGACTCGAGGCAGTGCCTACCATGAGGCCCCACACGAGACACATATGCAATAGTTTGGTAAGCTAGGCAACGATAATATTCACCCCTCACCGCCATCACCATCACCATCACCTCTTTCCTGGACCACGGCCTCCTAACAGTGTCCCTGGGCCCAACATTTCCCCTTTAGTCTGTACTTAACACATCAGTCAAAGTACTCTTTTCAGAACATGTCAAATCACACAATTGCTGTGTTCAAAATCCTCTGATAAGTCCCGTTTTACTCCGAGAAAAGCCCTTGTGATGTCCACAAGGATCTGCCCGATCATCTCCCTGACCCCATCCTCTGCTTCTCTCCTCCTCCTCATCTCCCAGGATGCACCCCAGGGCCTTTGCACTGACCATACCTCTGCTTAGACCACTTTTACCCCAGATAATTCCCTGCCTCATGCTTGCTGCCTTTGGCTCTCTACTCAATGACACATTTACGCTGAGGCCTGGCCACCCCATCAAGATTTCAACCCCCTTCAACACACTCTATCCTCTCCACCTGCTTTATTTTCTCCCAAAGCATGTACCTTCATTAACTTATTCTATAGTTTATTTCATCGTATCTGTGCCTATCTCTCCCATTTGATCGTAAGCTCCAGGAGAGCTGTTTTCTTCCCTGCTCTATCACGAGTGCCTAGAAAGGTGATCGGCCCTTAGTAGGTGCTCAAAAAACACTCGTTGACCATTGACTATATGTTACCTACCACTTAGAGAGCCCTTGCTCCCCTCCAGGTGCTGTGCTGTGTGTTTGTGGTCTAGTATTTCCTCTATCCCTCACAACAGACCAAGGATGCAAGGAAGGTTTCCATTATCCCTGCTTTACAGATGGGGAAGCTGAGGCCCAGAGAGGTGAGGTCTGGTGATATACCCAGTGCCTTGTGGTTGGAAACGAGTAGCACTGGGTTTTGAGCCCAGCCCAGCGCCACTCCCGAGCCTGGTCCTGCCCCTTGGTGACATGCTCTGCTGTCTTTGATGAAGGGCCACTCAACTAACGGCCTTTGCATATGGCTCATTGCACCAAACCTCACGAGGGTTCTGGGAAGTGAGATTACTCTTTCTATCATAGCGATGGGGAAACTGAAGACACAGAGAAGTTGCTTCTCAAAGGTCATACAGCCAGCAAGGAATCTGGGACTTGAGCTGTGGTCTTGGATGCCCAATCCAGGCTCGCTCTCCACTTTGCCTCCTTCCCTGGGTGACCTGTAGGACACAGACATGCCTGGAGCATCCTCTCTGTACCCTAGAGGCCCATAGTTCCCCTGAGAGTCACAGAAGTGGAAACAGAGGCCAGAGAGGGCCTCAGCTGGACAAGAGTGCTGTGATTCGCAGTTGGGGTTGAGTCACCATCCGGGCCTTTCCAGCTCAACCACTGCTGCTTCCCCCTCCATGCACCACCCAGCTTTTGGCTCTGTGGCCTTGATGGTGGGGTCTCTGCCTTGATGTCACATGAGTACATCGGCCAAGGGCACTGCCTCCCAAAATGCCCCTGCAGGTCCTAGGACAACGAGCCCTTGGATCACAAGATTGGGTATCCGGGGGCCACAGGGACTGCAGCCACATCTCACACCAGGCCTTTCCTTGCAGTTGTGATTAAAGAGGCATCTGTGCCAACAGCCCTCCATGTCCATCCTTGCGCCCAGGTTGTGCACCTGGGGACCTCTTCAGTCTTGTTCACCCCAGTAACCAGCATTCAGTGGATGTTTGATTCATGTCTGTTGAATGAATATTAAACCGAAAGGACTCACCCTCTCTAGTAATAAACAGACTTCCCGAGAGCTTGTTATTCTCCAGGTCCTGTGCTAACGCACTCACGTGTACTCACCCAGTGTAATTCTCACAACGATCCTGTAAAGTCAGTTCCACAATGTCTCCATTTTACTGTTGAAGACACTGGACCAGAGAGGTTAAGTAACACGTCTAAGACCACACAGCCAGCGACTGTGTGTAAGGGTCAGAATCCAAGCATTCAGACTTCATAGTCCTTGCTCTTAACCACCTTCTCCCGATACCACCAGACAACCCCTCAGCATCTTTATCTGGAGTCGGGGACCCCAGCACAGAGTGTCCCTGAAACACGATCCCCGTGGCAGAGCTTGCAGCCGGCACAGAGTATCCAGCAGCAAGAGCAGAAGTGAATGGAGTCTGGTTTTCCCAGGCCACCACACGGTCATATTCTCCTCCATAAAGGCCATTTGAGAAATGAATAACTAAAGGCAGTGTCAGCTTTATACCTATGTAAGATGTTGTACATAAAGAAATTCACAAATCAGGGGAATAGCCCTCATCCTTATTTTTGCATTGTAAAATGTGGTCTCGGCAGGCATCCCTCCTTTCCTCCAGGGCTAGTGTCAGCCCAGCCGCTCGCTGCAAGCAGACTGTCCCTGGACCCAGGGAGCCAGTGGCATATGGGAGGACACTCAAGTGCTTACGTGCCGTGCTGTGGTTTCCCCCGTGGGTTCAGAAATGAGGAGGAAGTTGCTAATAAAAGTAAGCGTAGCAGCTGCAAGCTTCCGGGGGCTCACCCTGGGCCGGGCACAGTTAACACCTTACAGGTACTTCTTACGTACATTTTACAGATGGAAACACCGAGGCTCAGTTTAAATCCTGGCCTGAAGGTAGATTGCACAGCTGCTGAGTGGGCAGCAGAGACAGACTTCCGCCCACTCTCCCCCTGGCCACTGCCAGTCACCGGTGTGCCCTCGGGGCCAGCCCTTCTCCCAGCCATGCTTCTGCCAAGGCTGCCCGCTGGGGAGCTCGGCAGTGGCTCGAGACAGTGTCTGCACACAGCTTGGGAGAAACCCAAGTGCCATTTCCACCTGATAATAAATATGTGTCAGAGAGGACTCGATCCAAGTGACCTTGGGCTATGGGGCCACTGGACCGTGAAAAGCCTTTGACAAAATCCTTTTGCCTCGAAAGGCTGAATCCAAATTACAGACGATTATGGATGCTTGGCATGAATTCCCCAGTTGGCCTTTTATTTCTCGTGGACTGGAATGTCTCCTCTGCGTTGGAAAGGATCCCAGCCAGGCCTGGGACCGGCCGCCTCACCCTCCCTGGCAGCGTCCACTTCCTCCAGAGCCAGAGGGGAGCCCCCAACCTGCTTCTCAGGTTCATCAGATAATCATGACTGGTGGTTACACCAGCACTGCAAAATCCAACCACCACCACCATGACACTCACCAGTTACTGAGCGCCTACTGTATGCCAGGCCCTTCACCAGCCCCACTGGGTCTCTGAACAAGTCTATGAGGAAAGTACCTACTGGTTCTGTTTCTCTGGAGAACCCAGGCTAATACATAGTATTGTTATTCATGTGCCCATTTAGCGGATGGGGAAATTGAGGCTTGCCCAACCAAAGTGACTTCCTGCAGGCCCAGAGCTGGCACAGGGCTGAGGAGGCTTATGAATCTATCCCGAGAGAGACCGAATGACTCAGGGTCAGGGGCATTCAGGAACATTTTTTCCCAGGGAGGCGAGCTTGGTCTGGCTTTCCAGGTCTTCCCCAGAGTGGCCTCAAGTTGCCTTCCCTGGGTGCTCCCCCTGCCTTCTGGACATCTGCTCTCACCCTCGCGGCCCTCCCTCCATGGATATATCCTGGCTTGCAGTCACTGCTGCACATCTGTCCCTTCCTCCTTGCACTTACCGTGCGGTCCTTATCTCCAGGAAAGCCGTACTCCTGGCATCCTGGCTTGAGCTCCCCTTTCCCAGAAGCCTTGACTGGTCCCCACTCCCTTTGCTGGCTCTGACGCTGTCATATCTCCACGTGCCCCCATCTCCCCAGCTGCTCTGTGAAGGGTGGACCCTGTCCTCTACACCCTTGCCTCACTTTCCCCCAGGGTGAGGACACTTGGAAGTGCAAAGGCATCTTATTAATAGATGACTTAACTGATGGATGAGGAGCGATGCCCTCCCAGGAATCACACTGTGACTTCTTCTCCCGCCCAGAGACCAGCCCACTGGTCCAATGTCCCAGGGTGATGTGCGTTATTGTATGTGTGTTGGCGGGAGAGAGAGACAGAGAGGTAGAGAGAGAAAGAAGAGATCCTTAAGCAGAGGAAAAACTCCCTAAGTCACAAGAAGCTCTGAGTTCCCCCAAATGCTTAACCAAGATAAGAGGGATGTAGCTGATGTCAGAAAGGTTGTTAGGAGATTAACATGAGATTCAGGGGGGAGGGTACAGGGAGAGAGAAGTAAGAGATGAGAGGTGGGGAAGAGGCAGGACTCGGGAGGGACTTCAAGTGAAACCCAGAAGATGAACAGGGAATTTTTAGGCCAAGAAAGGCAGCCACCGACCCCTCAGCCCTGAGGAAGGGAAATCAGTGGCTGCAGGGACCTGGAACAATGAGGCAAAAACAAAGAGAGGGGCCAGAAGGGAGAGAAGCAAAGAAGGAGCTCGGGGGCAGCGCTGCAGACCCCGCCCCCGCCGCCCCATCCCCGGACAAGCTCGGCCTCCGCTGTCATCTCTGTCAACCCTCTGCGCAAGCCTGCAAGACAAGAGTTGTGATGCCCATTTTACAGATGCAGAAACTGAGGCTCAGAGAGGGGCAAATGCTGCTCAGGCGACCCCACCTGCAGGTGACAGAGCCAGGAATGAACCTGGGTCTGTGTGGCCCGGTGCCCAGGCTCCCGCTGCCAGGGATGCAGGGCTGAGAGGGGAAAGGGTTAGAGGTGAAGGGGTGGGTCGGGGATGACAGGAGAGTGGACCCAGGTCATGAGGGGGAGAAAACCTGGGGGCAGTATGTCCTCTCCAGGGCCCCTCACATGCCCGCCTGACCCCTCCACCCTCAGCCAGGACAGAATTAAGGAAACGGCATTGCCTCTCCTGGCCTGGACATGTACTGAGGGAGCATCCTCCCCCAGGACCTGGTGGGAACAGAGCTGCCTGGGCCCCAGCTGCCTGCCCAGCTAATGAGCCCAGGAGGAAGCTGATCCAGCCCCATGAACCTGGACACAGGGCGGCAGGCAGGAGGGGGCTGGAGCCACTGGGCTGCTCACCCCTGGACCTGGTGAGATGCCTGCTGAGGCCAAAAAGGTCCCCAGGAACTCGGCAGACAGGGGAGCCTTATCAATCCCAGCTCCTGGAGCCTTTCTCTCCTCACTCAGGGGCCAAATATGTGCCCTTATCACACAGACCATCTCCTCACTCCCTTGAAATACCACACGTTGCTGATGGGGAGGTCAAGGGTTCAGTTTAGAGCTGACAGGGCCCTCAGAGGGCAACAGTTCCCTTTTCTTTGTTGAGATGGGGAAACTATGGCCCAGAGACAGCAAGCTACTTGGGTTAGGTCACACAGCAAGATGGGACAGGGCTGGGATTCAAGCTCGCACGTTTGTTCTCCTAGACTCCTAGAGGTTCTTTGCAGCCCTAGGCATGTCTCTCCTGGGGAGGAGGTGATTCCATTTGCCCTGGGAGTGAGTAGAGCATGTGATGTGATTTGCTCTTGTAAAGGCAGGAGATGAGAAAGTTAAGAACCTGGCTGTTGCCAGCACTTACATAAGGCTCACTCTACCAGAAATTGTTCTAAGAAATTGAAGTGTATTGGCTTATTTAATCCTCCCCCAAACCCTACTACAGCATGACTATTATCCCAGTTTTCAAGTGAAGAATATGAAGCCCAGAGAGGTTAAGTAACTTGCCCAAGGTCACACAGCCAATTAGTGGCAAAGTTGGCTCTTGATCCAGAGTCCCCACTTTATTATGTATGTAGCCTCCCCATGGAGGATGGGGTCAAGCTTCCCTCGGGGTGAGCAGATTCAGGGCCTGAGCCAAGGACCTTCCGGGCAGGTAACACCCTGGGGTAGCTCACAGCCTGGGGCGGTGGCTAGCAGTCATGAATTACCCTCCGGTCTGATATTCTGATGACTATCAAGGCTGGGCACAGAGTTAATCTCACTGTCCAATACCTAATGCGAAAATTGTTCGGGGCAGTTGAGCCCCAGCCTCATGTCTGCTCATCACCAAGAGCTTGTCCTGGACCCCTGGTCTTGGGTGGGTGGTGACATCAGGGGCTCTAAGGCCAGCCTGCCCAGATCTGCCTTTGGCCAACTGTGCGACCTTGGCCAAGTTACTTAACCTCTCTTGGCTTTACTTTCCTCATCTGTAAACTGGGGATAAGACTACTTGCCTCTTAGGATGAAGATGAAAGTTGTGATTAAATGTAAAATGCTCAGAACAATGCCAGGCCATCCTGGTGCTCCATACACATCACTCTGACTATCGCTACTTCAGCTGCTATCCCGGAGGGGGGCTATGGCACAAAGGGAAGGTGCTATCGCAGAGACCCCAACAGGATGAGATCTCTGCCACCCGCTGTCAACCACAAATATTTATTGGGTATCCACTGAGCGCTAGGCCCTGTGCGTCGAGGGCCTTGGTGAACAAGGGGGCGCCATCCCTGCCCCACAGACCTCCCAGCGCGGCGGGGAGGCGGATGAGTTGGTGGTCCCCGAGTGACCAGGGCTGCAGAGAGAGCCCTGAGGAGACCCCCGAGACAGCCGGGGTGAGAGCTGGGCAGCTGCCTGCAGGAGAGACCTGCAGGAGAGACCTGCAGGACGGGTTGGACGTGGTCAGAAGAAGGGGAGTGAGGAGAGGCTGCGGGGACCTGCAGAGGCATTCCACGCAGACACCTCCCCTACAGTGGCATCCCTGGCCAGGACTGCGGGGGCACCCCGAGGCCGTGCTTATCGCTCTCCCGGAGTGTCTGGAGCGGCCCGGTTCCTGTCAGCTGTCCATCCAGACGGGCTCTGAATCAGTGGGCTCTTCTCTCCCCCGGATGCAGTCGGCACAGAGCCTGGACCCCAGCCAACACTGTAGCCCAGAAGCCCATCCTTCAGCGTGTCTGCCTTCCAGGCTCACGGACCGTCGGCTCTGAGATGCACCTGCCCAGGGCAGCAGGGGCGGTTGGACACCTGGCCTGGCTCACATCAGCCAAGAGATGTTGCAACATGGGAACGGCAAGGATCAGACAGGCCCGTGTTTGAAGCCAGACTCTTATCAGGCTGGAAGACTGCCTCAGTTTCCTCATCTCAAAATTGGGTCCTAGTCACAGGACCCATCTCCTTGGGAGGCTGAGGATTAAATGAGGCAATGGATGGGACCACACCTGATAGGGTCTGGCATATCTTGCCTCTCTCATTAAATACATACCCTCAAGCGCTAAAGCTTGTTTTATGGGATCAGTGCAATTACCCATAGATAGCTTTGGACAGAATCCACTTCTGGGTTAATGTCTCCAGATTATTCCATAAACTGCTCCCAATATATCTTCTTAATGCATTTGTATTTGTTTGCCAGTTTTACAGGAACCTGTTTATTTAGAAACGGAGGAGTAACCCCAGTCCTAAAGGTGCAGTACCTGGTCTTCCCGTCCCTCCGGCCTGATTTCTCAGCCCCGGAGAATGCAGAAGTTTTAGATCGCAAATTATAGAATACATTTGAAGGTGAATAGTGTTATGGGAAAGAAACAAGCACATCAGGGCAGGTGGGATTTGTTGTCCTGTGGGTGGGAGGGCGTGTTAGAATTTTAATAAAACTACTATATATAGTTTGGCTTTTAAAATTTCCACTTTTGTCATCTTATAATGTACATAATCTGTGGCTACAGTAGTCCATGATCACATAATAAACATGTGTATATGTTTATACATATGTATAAGCACATTTGTATATGTCCATGTATCTATTTATTGGGGTTGAGTTTGAATAGTTTGGACCCCCCTGTGTTATACAGACACAGTAGCATGGCTCTGCAGTTGAGGAGAGCTGGAAGACCCAGGCTTCACCTCTAGGGCACTGTTTGTCCCCCAAGGTGGTCTTAGAAATCAGCCCTCTCCCTGTAAATTCTGGATCATTGCTCAGTGCACTTTTGAAGGCACTGATCCCAACCTCTCCATTTCATAGATGGGAAATCAAGGCTCAGCCAGGAGCCACGCCTCACCCAAGGACCCACAGCTGGTGAGTGGCACAGCGGCGACTATAACCTGGTCTTTGGATTCCCAGGGGCTCTTTCCTGTGTGCCAGAACCATGTGACACTGCCTGGAAATGCTGGCCCAAGACCGAGGCAGTAGAAATGCAGGAAGATGAAGACCCAGGCCCAGGCCTGAGATTTTTCTTCTCGTCCCTCGCCTGCCCAAGAGGCCACTTAAGCAGCATATAACTGCCCTGTGATGTATCGAACCCCCTCTCTGTGCATAAATGCAGCGGGTCAAGCGCCAGGCAGAAATGCCACATATATTTCCTCCCATTAGATGAAATATACCCCTAATTTGGCTGGGGTTTTGTTTTATTAGACCTATGGCAGTGTGGGGGCCCTGCTGCAGAATAACCTTCCCCTGATTGCTTAGTTCTCTCTCGAGGATGCTGAGGACCCGAGCAAGGGGGAAAAGAAATGCCCCGACCTATTATTTCTCAGTACGCATTCCCAGAACAAAGATCTTTTCCGGCCAAGGAGATGTTGGTGTGGCAATTCAAAGACACCCCTCCTGGAAGAATGTTCTTGGGGCTGGGGGGCAGGAGACCATGTTCCAGCGCCAACTCTCTCAGTTACAGATGGGAGACTGGGGCACGTGGCCGCACCCCCCTCCCTGCCCCCCTGACTGCCTCAGTTTCTCAATCAGAATGGTTGACAACAGAACCTCCCTCCTAGACTTGCCTCGAGGATTAAATAAAGGAAAAAATGCACAGTGCTTAGCCAGTGACCGGCCCAGAGAGGGTATTCATATACCCCCAAAGTGAAGTCATTGTTTGCAAAGAGATGTGAGTTTCTTGACCCCCTATTGGTGAACTCTGCTGGACTGAGTGACTTTTTTTCCTACTTTTTTCCCTTAGGGTGGCCTTATACTAACTAGTTAACCCCACAGAAGACCAATGCGTGTGCCTCAGGGCCACTGATTTGTCATGGGAGGGGGGGAGCTATAACGGTCATGGGGGTGGTCTGACTGAGCCCTGGTGCATCCTCCCAGGAGTCCCACGCCAGCAGCCATGATTGTAGGGCTCAGGTATTAAAGATACCTGATCAGTGATGCCAAAGCCGAAGGGCACCGGGCTCAGGTGGGCTCTCCGTCATTCTGGAGTTTGGGGGACACTGGTCACCTTTCTTTATTTTAGCTCCGAGGACCTTGCCCTTTGCTGCACATTACCATCACCCGGGGTACTATAAAAAATATCCACCCCCATCCCAGACCAATTAAAATTAAGTCAGACTGGGGTTGTGGGAAAGGAGGGGTCCTACTTTTTAAAGCCCCCCTGCGTGATTCTAATGAGTTGCGGGGTAAGAGTCACAGCTTAGCCATTTTAATGTGATTGAGGAGACCAGCCCTTAATTCTGTTTATTTGTCCTGCAAAGGTTTCAGTGGGAGATTTTCCCGGTCAAGTTGGACCTGGGTCAAATCTTACCCTTGTGTGGTTCCCCCCAGTTCCTACCCCATTCACCTCCCTAAATCTCAGTTTCCACAACCCTAAGGGGGTGGGTTAGTAACCTGTCTCCTGGGACAGGTGGGAGGACCCAGCACGGCAGTGCAGATACCGCGCTCTGAATGGCGCCTGGCACCCAGGACGTTCCATCCCCCTGGGGGCGTTACTATCATTGCTCCAGACCAGGAGTCAGGCAAACTCACCGTCAAGGGCCAGGTAGTAAGTATTTTTCAGTTTTGCAAGCCAGACCTTCTTGGTCACAGCTACTCAACTCTGTCCTTACAACCCAAAGCCACAGACTATATGCAAATGGATGGCTGTGTTCCAATAAAGACTTGTTGACAAAACAGGTGGCAGGATGGATCTGGTCCATGGTTTTGGGACACCTGGTCTAGGAGATGTTCTGATTTTGGACCCTAGAGCACAGACAGGCTGGTTTTATCTGTTACGTTTCGAGTTTATGGTCTAATACTGGCAGTTTTGAGGGGAACTTGGTGTCTTTATCTGTGTTTGTTACACACAACACTCACCGTAGAGGATATTTACGTGAGAACCTTATGAAATAAGTTTTGTTGAAATGCCTCGTACATCATGGGCTCTTTGAAAGTGTTGTTTTCCAATTCTTTCAACTTCCCATTTTTCCAATGAGAAGACCTTAGGAAAAGGATGATTCAAGCATTGTTTACCTGGCACCCACTCTGTGTCATTATTTTACACACATCATCGTATTTAATTCTCTAGCAACCCTACAAGTGCACACCATCTTCATCCCCTTTGTCCAGAGGGGGAAACCAATACTTCGAGAGGCACGGACTTGCCCAAGGTCACACAGAGGTGGGATTCAACCCAGTCTGTGTAACCCCAGAGTATACATGTCTCCACGCCTCTTTTCTGCCTTCAGCTAAGGGCTCCGGCACTTGGACGTGGACCGGCAGGAAAAGCCAAGATGCTTTATCCACACCTGGAGGAGGCAGCACATAAGTTGACAAACAAGGAACAAACCTATCTCTTTCATTTTGAGTGTTTATAAGCCAGGCTCTACACCCTCAGAGTCCCTCCTGCAGGAAGCTGGGGTTTCCACGTGGTTATCCAGCAAGCATCCCTTCTGGAGCCTGGGAAGGGGAAAACTGTGTTTTGGAGTTCCTCTTCACCAGCCCAAATCATCCCTCTATTTTCAAGAGCCTCACGGAACCCAAACACGTGGGGAGATGCTATCCGTCAGAACAAGGCTCCCGAGCACGACCCCCTATTTCTCACTGCGAGCAGCAAGGGAGGGGCAACGACCCACGCAGGTGTTTTTCCTCTGCGTAATTCCATTTGGGTCTCGACTTATCTGATCCTCTAATTCTAATAGGGGCTTTATTGCCTTGTGATGTGAAAGCCTCAGAGCTCAAAATCCTTTTTCTTTTAAGCTTCCAGAAACTGAAGACCCTATTCGGGGCTGAGCCAGAGATCTATCGGCCCTGGTGGAGGAGCATTATCCCCAAGTCATCGCACTTGCTTACAAATCTGCCAAAGAGGTTCCTCTCCTTTTCTTTCTTTTTCTTCTTTTTTTTAAAAAAAATTTTTATTGGAGTATAGTTGATTTACTATGCTGTGTTACTCAATATCCTTTTCTTTCTCTTTTAAGGAGTTGGGTGACAGATAGCAACCGAGGAGGGACGATGGGTTCTAGGGGAATGAGCTTTGAGGACTGAGTCCGGGGTTCACTGCCAATTGCTGTCTGGCCACTGTGGGCCTCAGTTTCCCCTGCTCTGAATCTCTGGTATACGTTGTTCTCTTTCTCTGACCCAGAGGACCTCTTATCCCCGTCTGAGGGCATGAGCTCCTTGAAATCAGAGAGACTTTCTTCAATTTCACTTCTCTGGTCCTCCACCCATGGCCATCTCTGCAAACAGCATGGCCCCGCACCAAGTACCTGGATGTATCTCTTTGCCCCTGTGCCTCACTGCTCACATTCAACCCCGCCTTGGGCAGGATTGGCGGATTCCACCTCTACGTGAGTTTCCGAAGTATCTAGTTTTCCCCACCCCTGTTGCCACCCTCGGATCAGGGCCACCGTCATGGCCTTTCTCTCCCAGACACTACGGCAGCCTCCTGAGAGGTCTCCAGGCTTCCCCCCATCCCCAATCCATTCTCCAGCCTGAAGGCATTTTCAGATTTTCTCTCAGCTCTCCTTGGCCTAAAACCTTTTAATAGCTTCTTCATACATTTAGAACCAGGGCTAGCAAACTACAGCCCGTGGACCAAATCCAGCCCGCCGCCTGTTTTTGTAAATAAACTTTTATTGGAACACAGCCACGGTCATTTGTCTGAGATTTTTATCCACCTGCTTTTGCACTACAAAGGCAGAGCTGAGCAGTTGCAAGAGAGACCATATGATCCGTCAAACCTGAAATATTTATTATCTGGCCCTTTACGGAAAATGTTTGCAGAACCCTGACTTGGAATGATACCCAAATTCCTCACCAGGGCCTTAGTAAGGTGATCCCATGTGCTAAATTACTTTTGTCAAAGACCCTACGTTTCCAAACATTCCAATTCTCCACGCACCCATGGCAATGTGACTTTGTAACTCCTCTTATCTAGAAGTGAGTCTGTTTCCCCATCCTTTGACTCTCAGCCAGCCACGTGACTTACTTTGACCGATAAAACACAGCAGAAGCAACGCCATGTCAATTCCAAGCCTAGGACTCAAGAGGTCTCGCACACTTCCTGTTTCTCGCATGGAACCCTGCTTGCTGCCCTGAGAACCAGCCCGAGCTAGCTTCCTAGAGGATGAGACACATGTGGTCCAGTCCCTCCCGTCATCCCAGCCAACCCCTCCAAGTAGAGCATCCCTGCTGACCTGCAGCTGATCACAGACACATTAGGGAGTCCAGCCCTGCTCAGCAGAAACCCCCACTGAGACACAGACTCAGGAGCTAAATAATTACTTGTCATTTGAAGCCACGACATTTATGGAATATAAGTTTGTAAAAGAAAAAAACTGGTAGTTTGCACTTCTGGTTAGAAGTGAATGAAAATGATTAGTACAGGAGGTGGATGGGAACGGGGTGACAGAATGGAGATAGGAGTGAATGTCCCTTGGGACTTCTTTTTATATAATTTATACTCTTGAACCACGGGAATGGTTTTATAGATTCAAAGAAAAAAAATCAAGAAGGTTGAAAATGACATCAAACCCTAAAATGGAACACAAACAGAAACAGAGGAATCTAACTATATATCAAACTGCTAAGGCTGGAAGGTAAACTTCTAAACTGGTTCCCAGGGGTCCCTAGTTCCTACAGCTCATGCTATAGTATAATCCTTTCTCCTGTGAATATGGGCCGGATCTAGGGACTTGCTTCTAGTGGATGGAATACGGCAAAGGTGATGGGATGTCATTTCAGAGACTAAGTCATAAAAAACTATGACTTCTGTCTTGTTAGAACCCTCCATTTCTGGCTCTCCTCATGTGCTTACCTTGGTTGAGAAGAGCGCCTGGCAAAGAATGGGGTGGCAACTGGCCAACAGCCAGTGAGGAACTGGGACTTTCAGCCCCATGCCCTCAAGGAGTTGAATCTCACCAACAACCACAGGAGTGAGGGTGGAAGTGGACCCTGCACTCTGGTCAAGCCTTCCATAGGGACCCAGCTCTGGCTGACACCTTGACGGAAGCCCAGGAGAGACCCTGAAGCAAAGCACCCAGGTAAGTCAAACCTGCATCGACAGATACTGGGAAATAATTAATATTGTTTTAAGTTACTACATTTTGCATAGTTCTTAAGCAGCCAGAGACATCACAAAAAGAGAATCACTCAGACAGGGAATTAGTTCAAGAAACCTTTGAACATAGTTCTTTAATCGTACCCTCTTAATTGCATATACTCTAAAAGCAAGAAGAACTTCAAAGAAATCTTAAACTTTAATGAATAGGTTGTCACTTATAGTTGGATTGGTGTGATTCTGAAACTATTTCACGTGGCTTATAGGACAGAACAGATGAACATATGCATTTGATATTTGGGGAAATGGGGTTCTTATGGTGGAATCAGAGAGACGGCAAGAAGGAATCGAGGAAATGTGAGGATGAACCTTGTGATGTTGGATTTGAACTGGTGGCATTGCAATGAGTTTATGTGTATCTTCTCTCCTCTGACACATCCTAGAAACAGTGACACCCTAGCAGGAATGAGCACACCTTGGACCCGTATCTTTGTTTCTAAATACCATTCTCCACTGAAAGGAGCTGGGTGGTCTTGGAGAAACAGCTGATTCTGCGTTGGTGTAAAGAAAATGCAAGATGAGCCTGAAATATTCTTTTCTATCAGAAAGTTAGAAAGTTCTCCAAGAATGAGGGAGACATGTGCAAACAGACCCAAGGGCCAGCTTGGAGGAGCTCCCACTGGCCATTTCTGAGACCATTTGAGCACTAAAAAATGCTAATGGATAACATATGACATAAAAATGAAGGGGGGAGGCAGTGGGAAACTCTTTACCAGAAGTTATTAACGAACAAGTGTAAAAAAAAGAATGATAAACTTTTTAAAAAATCTCCATGTTGCAACCACCACTGCAATATTTGGTTCTGGCAAGGATTATTAATGGATACCAAAAAAAACCACAAGAAACAAAAAACTACTGGGTAAAAATTTACCAATTAATGGGATGTTGACACAGTCCACAAGTGTCACCTCACAGATTTTGTATTATTTATACAAGGGAAAGGGTAGACCAAGTGGACCTCACCTTAACCAACTAACCAACTTAGCATCCCCAGTAACAGGACCGAGTGGCGTCGTGTTTTCCCAGAAGAGATGAAGTGGGAAGCATGCACATACATTTGTGACATGACTGCCTGAAAGGTCTGCCCTGAATCTGACCACGAGGAAGCAGCTGAACACACCTAGACTGCGAGCCATTCTACAATGCAGTTGGTCTGGAGCCTTCAAAAATGTCCATGTCATCAAAAAAAAAAAAAAAAAAGAAAGAAAAGAAAAAAAGGTGAAACTCTGTTCTAGAGAAAAGGAGACAAAAGAGGCATGAAAACCAAATGCCATGCGTGATCCTGGATTTTAACAAAATAATCGCTTAAAGGGGGTGTTTGGGACAATTGGGTGCACTTGGCAATGGACTACGCATTAGATAACGTTATGATTGTATCAGTGTAAAAGTTCTTGGGTGTGCTGACTATGCTGTGGTTACAAGAGACGCTCCTTATTCTCAGGCAACTGCCTGTTGAAGTATTTAGGAATAAGTACCCTGAGGCCTGCAGTTTACTTTTAAATGCAGGGGAGGGTTGTGGAGGGAGAGAAGGAAGAAAGAGAAAGCAGACAAGGCAAAATAAAGTGAAGGTAAACAAGCACTGTTCTTCCAACTTTTCTGTATGTTTGATATTGAGGAGGGATGGTGTCGCTCTCTCCATCCCTGGAATTTAAGGGGCTCAACTATGACATGTGGGGTAGCTTTGCTTGATGGCTTAAGGCTGCTTGGACACACACCGCCACTTTCCAGCTGGGTGACAGTGGGCTGGTGACTGGCTCTCTCTGAACTCCACTTTCTTTGCCTGAAAATGAGGACCTTACTGAACACCTGATGCTATGAGGGGATTAGGGGGAAGGGGTGTGAATGAGACGAGGTGTAGATGGTGTGTGGAGGGAGCTCGGGTAGGCACTTCTTTAGCCAAGGGGAAATGGACCCATCATGCACACAGTAGGCGCCTGGGGAAGGTCAGATCCGTCCCTTTCTTCCTCAACACTCCACTCTCCTTCGTGTGAGGTGGGCTACGGTTTGAAACCACTCTGTCACCCTCTGGTCCCCTGCCAGGGCTCCTGGGAGACTCCAGCCTCACGTGGGCTGGTGGAGACAGGTGTCCTCCCACTCACTGGGGACCACTGCCCATCCAGATGTCCTTCCTCCAGCCCCAAGCTCAGAAAAACCCTCCTCACCCCCACGACTAGGATAACTTGGGGATATGCAGGAGGGAATCAGAAAGCTATTTTGCTCAACTTTCTTCAGCCATTCCCTCCCTCTCCCTGGCCACTCCACCCCAATTTCCTGGCAGGCACGCGTTCTGGCTGCTATTTCATCTGGAATTACTGGAATTGCACTGTCTCCTGTCAGCTTCCTCTCCCTCCCCCAGCTCTCCTGCAAGACGGGAGATGAACGGCGGAGCTGCCAGGGCCCTGGCACCGCCCAGCGCACACACACCGCACACATGCACACCCCAGGCATGTAGGCACCCCTCCCACTCCTCCGCCTCCCACTGTCTCCATGTCTGTGTCTCTTGCTTTATTTTTCCTGCCACCTCCTTGGGCCTGTCTGCCTAAAGATTCCCCATTCCTAATCCTCTTCTATCTCCCCTGCTGTCTTTATCTGTTATTATATCTCTGGGTCTCCCATCCTCTCTTACGTTTTGTATCTCCCTCTGCCTCTATTGGTCTCCCTTTTTCTTTGCCTTTTTCTCTTCAGAGGCATTTTCACCCCAATTTCTCTATATGCTAAAGGCAACATTCCCTCCATAGCATTTTAGGATTGTTGCTTTTCGGGCCACCTGCCTGAGTTCAAATCCCCGGCTCTGGATTCACAGGTGGGTGTGTGATCTTCCTTAACTTCTCTGTTCCTCAGTATCCTCACTTTGTCTACCCTGGAAATAATAAGAGAACCTCCCGCATGAGGTTCTTGAGTGGTTACAGAGTGGCACACGCAAGCACTCAATAAAATATCCAGCTGTTCAGAATCCACGCTGTGCACCTTGATCTACAGAGTCCTGCTCCTGCCTCTCTTCAACCTCATCTCCTCTGACACACCTTTCTTTCAAAGGGAAAGCTCCATTCCCCTCCCCCTCGAGTGTGGGCTAGACTCTGCCGCTTGCTCCTAAGGAATAGAATATGGCAAAAGGGACAGTGTGCCACTCCTGAGACGAGGTCATAAGAGGATTTGGAGCTTCCCTCTGCTTTCTCTTGGATCATTCATAAGAGTGGGACCAGCCACCATGCTCTCAGGATGCTCAAGCAGCCTCCTAGAGATGTACACATGGAGGGAACTGAGGCCTCCTGCCCAGAACCAGCATGAACTTGCCAGGCATGTTTGTGCACCACCTTGGAAGTGAACCCTTCAGCCCCAGTTGAGCCTTCAAATGAGACAGCAGCCCTGGCTGACTTCTTGACTGTAACTTCACAGGAGACCCTGAGCCAGAGTCACACAATGCACAGAAACAGTGCCACTAAGTTTTGGGTAATTCATTATGCAGCAATAGATAATTAACACACTCTCAGTTCCTTTACTCTGATGTCACACTATATTTTTGTTCAAGGATTTTTGTCTTTCCCCCCGGCTAGACAGCAAGTTCCATGAGGACAGTGGCTGTGTCTGTGCAAATCCCCACTGTGTCCCCAAGGCCTGGCGCACGGAGTTCACTAAGTAACAGTGGGATGAGTGACTGGATGTCAGCAATTTTAGGCTCAGCCCAAGAAACCCTTCTCCTGTGGATCTCTGTCTCCCTAGGGAAGGCAGGAAAGCTTGCCCAGTTCCATTTTCTGTCTTTTTGTGTTGGGTTTCTTGTACTTTCTGTGGCTTTCTGCTCAGTTTTATTCCTGGATGCCTGACAGAGGGGGGATTGTACAGCTAAAGAGGCACCCGTGGGAGGAAAGGGCTCTGCGTGCTTTCTCCTCTAACAAGCTGTGTCCAAAAAAGATAGCTCCCCTTCACAGCGGGGACAGAAATAGTCTGACTGCAGGATTCTGATGGAGGTGGGGGGCGGGTGCTGCATGGCTGAGGACCGAGGCGGCTCTGCCCTCCCCGGGCAGCCGGAAAGGTGGGCCAATCTGATGAACCACCACCCTCTTCACTTCTCCATCTTTCCACCCTGTCAGCTGTTAATGCATTGTCTACTGATGATTTGCTTATTTATATCTACATTAATTAATTCATCCATCCTACACCTTTATACTTACTAATAAATCTAAGCATCCACCCATTCTGCATTCCTCCATTACCATCCATCTACTTTTTAATTTCATCCAAACATCCTAGTGCCCTGAATTAGTGAAACTATTCACCTAACCTTGTGTCTATTTATTATATATTTTAATTAACTTATTCATTCACTATCTCAGTAAACCTGCAATTCAGTTCAAGCTCCCAAGTATTCACTGTGAGTTTCTTCTGCATGAGGTGCTATGCCAGACTCTGGGATTATGGGGTGAACAAGACAGACCTGGTCCCTACCCATGTGCAGTTCACCTGAACAATTTCTTTGGATTCAAGTGAGGTGCTGGTCGTGGGGGATCCTGCAGTGAGGACGACACGCCCACTCTCTGAAGACTCATGGTGTGCTGGGGCCGTAGGAGGGCAAACACAGTGCCGAGTCCTGGGACCTGTTGCCAGTTCTACCACCGGAATCCTTAACCTTGCTAAGCCTCAGTTTCTTCCTCTGGGAAATGGGGACAACACAGATACATGCATCACACATGGCCTCTGGGTGAACATGTGAATGCAGTGAGGCAGTGCCTTTATAAACTCTGAAGTGCACTGCAATTGTGAGTGTGTGTGTGTGTGCATGCAGTATCTTTTGGACTTCCTATCATGTACACATCACCCCACCAGGGATCCCTCTCCTGCAGCTGGGGTCATCTCTGGCATTTTGCTGGGACACCAGATGGCAGCTGGCATCCTGCCTCTGGAGACCCAGGGATGCTTATTGTACATCCAGGGGTCCATAGGGAGCTGGGAGTCCTTTCTCCTCGGGAAGGAGATATTTCTTGTCTGTTTCATCAGGGGACTTATTTAGATGTCTTTAAACTTCAGTTCCCCCGGTGGAGTGCATCTTCCAATTTCCTTGTCCAAGAACCACTGTGGCTCAGGGGAATGTTGGTGCCTCTGGAATAAGACAGGCTTGGCTTCTAATCCCTTCTGAACTCTTTGTTTGCTGTGCGACTCCAGGCAGGTGGCTTCACTTCTCTGAGCCTCCATTTCCTCCCCTGAGAGGTGGAGCTTAGCAGTACTCGCTAAGTACTGTTGCTGGGAACATCACGAGGGCAGTGTGAGTGCCTGGGAACGGGTGGTTGTTACTGGTAGTTCTAGAGGATGGTGAGTCAGCATGGGAGAGACGTCCAGGACTCTGCCCAGAACCAGTGGGGAAATCAGATGTGGTCCTTTTTCCCAGCTTATCAAGTCATAGGCCCCAATGGCATGGAAGGAGGTGGGAGATTCTTCCTCATGACCAACGCCTATACAATGGTCTTTCCGCTCAGCTTTGTGGTTTATGAAGCAGGCTCAGGGCTTCAGCTCGTGTGTGTGGTGGTGCTGGGGGGTGTCCCTGCGCCCCTTTCTCCACCAGGGCTTTAACCTTGAAGCAAGAAGGGCTCTTAGAGCTGATCTGGCCCAGGGCCCTCAGACTAGAGAATGGCAGGCTGGCAACTCTGATCTGATCCGAACCAGTTTCGAAGATTCCAGACTCAGTGAAGCCACACAGAGAAGCTGGTGAGAAAGCTGGGGCCCCAGGGCCCTCTGGACAGAGCCCAAGAGGGTTGGTGGCCCCACTGTCCTGTTCATCCCTTCCTCACCTGCTTCCTCATTCCCAGGCCCATCCTGGACTCTGCACACATCCCAGAACCAGCCCACTGTGCTTTGCACAGGCTGTTCCTTATTCCTAAAATTCCCTCCCCTCACTTTTTACCCAGATAATCCCGAGTCATCTCTTAAGTCTCAATCCAAGATGACATTCTGGGAAAGGCTCCCTTGACCCGTCCAGGGGCTGGCGGAGAGGGGTGTTCCTGCTTTGTAATCCCACAGCCCACCGGGCCCCCAATGAAGAGCCCTCGCCGGCCTGCCTCGAGGTTTTCTGTGTCTGTTTGCTTGTCTGCCTCTCCCCCTGGACTGAGGGGGCCTGGAGACTTGGTGTGGGTCTCATTCATTCCATGTCCTTAGGTCCTAGGATAACAATATCATAGAGACATGTCCAGAGATGTTTATTGAGTAAATGAGGAAAGTGGGAGAGAAAGGAAAGAAAGAAAGAAAGAAAGAAAAAGAGAGAGAGAGAGAAAGAAAGAAAGACAGAAAGGAAGGAAGGAAGGAAAGAAGGAAAGAGAGGAGGGAAGGAGGGACGGAGGGAGGAAGGAAGGAAGAAAGGAAAGAAGGAAGGAAGGGAGGGAGGGAGGGAGGGAAGAAGGTAAAAAGGAAAGAAGGAAAGAGAAGGAAAGAATTTTGGCACGAAAACATGGGTCTCATTTCTTTCCAGCCAGTGTACTTTTTATAGCACCATCATTGGAATGAGCCTCAGAGAAATTATGCAACTTCCCTATGCTTCCCCCAGCAGGTGAGAAGCAGGGCCCACCTTCGGTGCCCTTTCACTGTCAAATACACCAGAGGTCCCCAGTACCGGTCCGTGGCCTGTTAGGACCTGGGCCACACAGCAGGAGGTGAGTGGCAGGCGAGTGAGCGAAGCTTCATCTGCCGCCCCCCATTGCTCCCCATCGCTTGTATTACCACCTGAACCATACCCCGGCCCTGCCCCCAGCCCCCATCCATGGAAAAATTGTCTTCCACGAAACTGGTCCCTGGAGCCAGAAAGGTTGGGGACCGCTGAAATAGACCACATTTGGCAAGGAAGAGGGACCTGGTGCTGGAGTCCAGAGACCCGGCTTGCAGGTCCCTCCAGGACCTCAGAGAAACCCCCTCCTCCTCTCTGGGTTCAGTTTCTGTATCTGTAAAGTGGAAGCTGCATTCAGATGCCCTGTTCTGAGTGTCTGGGTCTCTGGGGATGTTCGGGGACACCTTCACAGAGGAGGGAAGCCTGTGTGGGTGAGGGGACACATTCTAGACAAAAGCAGGGGAGCTGGACCCAGGGGGGCAGGAGAACAGGAGGGAAATAGACTGGAATGCCAGCAGCAGGAAGTAGAGGTTGGGGCTGGGGAGGGCAGCTCAGGGGGAGCCCCGCATCTCTAGGTGGGCCCCATTCCTCTCCTTGACCTTGGCTCTGACCTCAAGATGTTTTCAGATGAGGGACGTCGGATCCACCTTGTGGGATCTGAGAGCGCAATTCCATCCCTTCGGATTTGCATAGAAAACGTCTCCCGGGCCCTGCTTCATCTTGCTCTCCCAGCCAAGTCTCCGAGCTCAGTTCACTCAAGGCGAAATATTTGGACACCAGGAAAGCATTAAGTAATTGGTGGATTTTTTTCCCCTTTTCCACTTGCGTCTGTTTGTTTCCTGCAGGGTTGCCTGACACCAGCCAGCCTTGAATTTGGTCCTGCTCCCTCCACAGCAGGGACCCGGGGGCTCAGCCCAGGTAGCCTGCCTGGCACCCAAGGTACACAGACAGCAGGGGGTGCTAAAGAGTCCCTGGGGTCTTCAGGCGAAGTGAGAAAGTGGGAGCAGACCCCTCAAAACATTAGCAGACTGTACCCCCATCATGACATACGGAGGATAGTTCAGTTGATCAAAAGAGCAGCTTCCTCTGAGAAAACACCCCTCTGCTAGCTACACCCAGGGTAGTGGATGAGCCTAAGGGTCCTGGACCGGAGAGACCCCACTAGGGTCTGCCTCTTCCAGCCCTGGACAAGTCACTTCAGCTTTTTGCATCTGTTTCTGGATTGTTGTTATGGTTGCTAGATGTAGCAAATAAAAACACAGATTTGGATTTCAGAGACGTGATGAATAATGTTTTTAGTGCAAGTATATCTCATGCAATATTGGGGATATACTTATACTAAAAAAATATTGTTTCTCTGAAATTCAAACTTAATGGGGCATCCTGTATTTTATCTGGCACCCCCAGCTGCTACAACAATAAAGTGAAATGATGTGTACGTGAACTTCATGGTGTGCCCAGCTCCACAGAAGGTGATCAGAACCTGGTAGCCATTTCTATTACAGTAAGATCAGGAATACTAAATATTAAATACTAACGCTAATTAATATTCACTAGCTAATATTAATAAATCAATATCAATATTAAAACACATGATCTACTAAGTAGCTACTATATTCCAGGCATGTCCTTTGCATTACTTCCGTTTCATCACATTACTCAGGGTGGGACTCAGCAAGATTAAACGCTATACAGGCTGTGACCTAGACTGTTAATAGTTTGGAGTGCTGTTCTGAGTGCCTTGCAAAGGTCACTTCCTTGAATGCCCTCACCAACTCTATGAATAGATATGATTGGTCTCCTATGACAAATATCTCTATTTTGCAAACAGGGGAACCAAACCCTAAGACTTGCCCAAGGTCATGTGGCTCATCAGTGGCTGAATAAAGCTTCATACCCAAGCGGCCTGGCTCCACCTTGACCCTAGGCTGCCTCTCCGGCCTCCTATACAGATAGGATAAGGATAACTGGGAAATGTGTTCCAAGATAGAACACAGGGCTACCAGCCTGTGGCACAGAGCACACCACGCATGTCACTAGCTGTGTCTCATTTAACCCTCCCCTTCTCATTTCAGATGGGGCCAGAGGTGAGTGCTGGAGGAACCTGGGGTAACTCAAAAGGTAGAGGAAGTGGGAAGGGGTCAGCAGGTGGAGTCCAGGCACCCACTCTTGCCTCCAACAGAGAGGCTCTAACATATCCTGGCTGTGTGAACTTGGGCAAGTTACTTGGCCTCTCTGGGCCTGTGTCTCCCATCTGTAAAAGGAGCGTGATAACTATCCCTTCCTCTAGGACTGCTGTAATCATTAAGTGACTCAATCCACGGCAATCACTTAGCACAGCGCCTCCTGGCACATAGAAACTGCAAAATAAATGTGAGTAGTTACGATCACTTTCATGCATCTGTCTTAGTTCGGGCTCCTCCAGCGCAGAGCCTGAGATAAGGACTCCAGTGCTGGTGGCTTCTTTGGGAGGTGAACTCAGGAAGCCCCCATAGGGTGGTGGGCAGGGGGACAGGGACGGGAAGAAACCAATAACAGATATGTTAATCAGCAGATGTCTGCTGTGGGCAACTGGAACTTGGTCCTGCTGGGGACCTCTTAGGGACTGTGTAGGACACACCACACACTTGGCCCACCCTGCGGTGAGGGAGCTGGGGTATTTATCCTCCAGCTCCTGTCAGTTATTGGCTGAGGGCTGCTCCCAGGGAAGTGAGCGCCTCAATATCCCTGGTCTGACCCACTGCCCAGGCCCAGTGTGTCCTGGGGGCCTGAGAGAGCCCTTGGGCAAAGGCAGTAGCCAGCTAAATGGCCAGTGGGCTTAGGGACAGTGAATGACAAGCAGATATGGGCAGGGCAGCACCGACTACATCTATATAGCATCTCTGGAAGATATGATTTAATTTAAATTAAAAAGCATCCTTCTGCTAAAACCGTAACAAGACAACAACAATAACACAAATTCAGGCTGAAAACCAGGGACTTGATTTGATGCCCACGCATGGGACACCCAGCCCCGTGCTCTTTTCCAAAGGTGAAAATGGGGTGCCTAACTGTCCAGAGAAGTACCTCAGATCTCTCCCGGCTTCAAGGAGGATATGGGGCAGCTGTCTGGGTTCTAGGAGTTGGTGCCACTGAGAGAAGAGGATGCTGCCTGGCCTTCAGGCCAGCACATCCCGCTGAGGCCGAGGCGCTAATTGCAGAGGCAGAGGGCCCATAAAGCACGCTGGATGCCCACTGGCGGCTGGCTGAAGGCAGCGCCTGTCAGGGACCAGCACTCAGCTTTGATTTAGCTTCTGAGCAAAGGTTGAGAAGAAAAAAAGAGGAGAGGAGACTCCACGGGATTGGACAAAAATACTCTAAGTGGTTGGGCCATAAGTGTATCCATTCACTCTGTAAAAGGAAGAGAATCACCATTTAGATTACTTTGTAAAGTATCTTCCAAGTGTCTGGTGCTTTATGTGGGTCATCTCATTGTGTCCCTTTACGCACTTAAACATAGGTATTATTTTTATGCCCATTTTCAAGATGGGGGAGCAGAGGCTCAGAGAGGGAAAGCAACTTGCTTAAAGCCACACAGCAAGGAATGGTCACAGCTGGGATGAGAACCCAGAACTGAGTTCAGAGCTTGTGCTGGGTAATAAGCAGCCCCCTCCCCAACACAGGCGATGGGAATAAAAGTTGCTTGAGGACACACTGGGAGGCAGTGAAGGTAAGTGGTTAGCCCAGGGCCTCTGGAATCAGATTACCTGCTTTATTTCCAGGCTCTCCAGTTTTCGCTAGTTGTGTGGCTTCATCAGTTGATATAAACTCTCTGGGACTCAGTTTCCTTATCTCTAAAATGGGGACATGACTAGTAGGTGCTTCCCTGGGTTGTTATCTGGGCTGTCAAGTCTCTAGAATAACTAACTGATGCTCCATAAATATTCCATCCCTCTAGAGGGGATTGATATTTTGCAGGGGACTCTTGGAGGCAGAAAAAAATGAGCTTTCAATGGTGGAAACCCAGCCACTGCGAAGGTCAGATGTGAGAGGCCAGCTGAGCCTGCCTGCGTACCTCCCCGCCCTCTCCACCAACCCCCTTCGGAGGCTTCCTCCTCCCAAGGTCACTTAGAGGAAATCCTGGGTGCCACCCAGGGCAGGGTGGCGGACAGCTTCCTCAGCATCCTGTCACCCAGTGGGCTCTCACTGCACGGCATGCAGGTTCTGTCCTAAGCACCTTCCCGAATGTTAACTACAACCCCTGAGTGAGATCCTCTTAACTCTGCCATTTTACAGGGGAGCAAACTGGGGATCAGAGAGGCAAGGTCCCTTGCCCAAGTCACACAGCTGGTAAGCACCAGAGCCAGAGATCCTGCCCAGGACCACCCAACTCCAGAGCCCAAGAGACTACACACCACCAGCTAAACTAGGACATGTGGATTTCTTCCTGCAAATGGCTGGTGAAGACACTGAAGGCGGCCACTTTGCTCGGGCAGATGGCGACCTCACGAGTCTGTCACGCAGGCATTGAGGGAGACACTTGTCACAGCTAGTCAGCTGGACTGGATGCCCCCTTGTTGTCCTGCTGGATGCTTCTCAGTGGAAACCAAATCCAAAGGCTTCACAATTTCCAGAGCCTCTGGCCTGCTCAGTCTCCCCCCGCCCCAGCCCCCAACCCAAGTACAACCCTGTTCAAAACATCCTGTCTCCGGGAGCACATCACTCAGATGCTTAAGACCTTGCAAGATTCAGGAAGCCATCTGTACATGAAAAAAAGAGAGAGAGACAGATAGAAAAGAAAAAAGAAAGACAGAAAAAGAGAGAGCGAGTGATTTCACTCTGGACGCCGGGCGACATCAGCTCATGGCCCAGTTTTCTGGGTCAGGGATGGAGGTGCGTGATACTCTTATGCAAGGCATTTGGCGGCCGAGAGGCTTGAGTTCCTAAAGATTATTATTTTAACAAACCCAGCTTTGACGTGTCCAAAGGCAGCGGGAGGCTCTGAAAGGTTTTCCAAGAAAGTGTGTGTTTCTTGGGGTTATTATTTCAGACTCAAGTTCAGGGAGGAAGACTGTTTTGCTCAACTCGTGTTTCTGGAAAAACAGGCTCTTGGAAAATGTTGGACGAGGTGGGCAGGATGTGGAAGGGAGAGCTGCTGGCCTGGGGAGCTGGGACGGGGGAGTGTGGGAGGAGAAGGGCCAGCACCTCTGGGCAGCCTCTTCTTGGGAGTCAGAAGCCTGGCCCCTCTCCGAGGGTCTGAAAGTCTGGGGGGAGGAGGCTGCTTGAAGACAAGAGTTGCTTGACGTCTCCGTTGCCTCAGTCTTGAGGAATATGCCTTGTCCAGCCAGCCTTTCCCCTCTGGAGCGGGGATGAAGGGAGGGGAGTGGGCAATGGATGCAGGCCACCATCTTGGTTAGCTTTGCAAGGCATGAGCTAAGGCCTTTGGACGTTGCCCATATCACTGGCCCGCTGCGGGCCTCAGTTTCCCCACTGAAATCAAAAGCCTTGGGAGTTTGTGTGGTCCAGCCCCGGCCTGTCCCTCCAACTTCTCCCCACACCAACTTCTTCCTCATTCACTGGGCTCCAACCTTCCAAACTTCATCCAGACCCTGGAAGCCCCAAGGTCCTACCAGACTCAGGGTTATTCTTTCTGCGTGCAACCCTCCTCTTTGCTCTTAACCCACCCCTGTCTCATCCTCTGCGTGTCACTTAAATATCACCTCCTCGAGAGAGCCTTCCTCAATCCCCCAAACTAAGTCTGGGGCCCTTCTTGTAGACTGTTCTAGCATTCTGCATTAATTACTTGGCCAATGTCCGTCTGCCTCACCCCCTCTGAGGCCATGAAGAGCAGAACCATAGTCATCTTTTTTTTCTCTTTTTTTAAATACCATATATATATTTTTTAATTTATTTATTTATTTTTGGCTGTGTTGGGTCTTCGTTTCTGTGCGAGGGCTTTCTCCAGTTGCGGCGAGTGGGGGCCACTCTTCATCGCGGTGTGCGGGCCTCTCACTATCGCGGCCTCTCTTGTTGCGGAGCACAGGCTCCAGACATGCAGGCTCAGTAGTTGTGGCTCACGGGCCCAGTTGCTCCGCGGCATGTGGGGTCTTCCCAGACCAGGGCTCAAACCCGTGTCCCCTGCATTGTCAGGCAGACTCTCAACCACTGCACCACCAGGTAAGCCCCATAGTCATCTTGTTCACTGTGGTTTCCCTGGCACTTGGCCTGACACACAGTAGGCACTCAAGGAGTGAATGGAAACATTCCCATTTGTGCGTGTCCCAGCCCAAGGGTGGGGCAAAGCTCAGACTGGGTCTGCCAGATCCCAGGCCTGTGGTCAGCACATGACACCAGGCAGATAACAGACAGACTGAAGGACAGATGGAGACACCTCTGTACCTCCTATTTAGGAATGTGTGAAGGCCATGCTCCAAGGAAGGATGCATCCCACCCACCTGCATCACTGGAGGCCACCAGCCAATCAAAGCACGTGCTTCAAAAGAACGGGCGTGATTGGACCAGGGTGGACCAGTTATGCCATCTCATGGACTCCCTTCTCCCCAAGCTTCCTCCACTTCCTCTTGTCCCCCGGCTTCATTCCAGGCATCACCCGAATCCATGGGGCAGAGACTCCTCCAATAATCTCCCTGTCAGGATACCACCTGAAGACCTTCCTTGCTCCTGGGCCTGTTTCCTTGTGGGACCTGCCATGCTTTCAAGCCCAGAGGTGAGTCATTGCCATGTCACGTGTCCCGGTGAATGTCAAGTGTCTCCCTCTTTAGAGCCTCATGCCCTGACTTTGTTTTATGGGGTTGGGCTGTCTGGGGCCACCACCGATTTCATCCATCAACTCGGGACCGTTCCAACAGTAATGCTGAATTTATAGAAGTGGTTAAGCGAAGTGTTGACAATATGGACGGCGTGTTTCTGATTAACACGGCGATTCCGAGGGAAACTGCCAACTGTGGGGAAGTCAGTAAAACACAGCAGCGATTTCCCAGGCTCGGTGAGCTCGGGCCTTGACATCACGGGATTAACAGATGTTGCGCAAGGAACTTGCAAAGCGTCTGGAGGCGTCGCTTGACGGGGAATGTAGGCTCATACACAAACCAGAGCTCCTCTCTCTCCCTCTCTCTCTTTCTCTCTCTCCTTCTTCTTGAGAGATTAAATCTGAATTCTCTTTTGGCCTTAAGAGTTTCCATCAGGAAATACTGTCAGCTTCAGCGAAGCTCCCAGAATCCGTCTCCTACCAACCCCCTTTGCAAAAAGCTAACATATCTAGAATATTTAGAATATTTGCTGGGTGCCAGATACCCTACACAAATCATCTTGTGTCATCCACATCGCAAGGTAGAGACTGTGACTATCTGCATTTTAAAAATAACTTTTTAGCTCGAAATAGTTTGACTCATAAGAAGCTGCCAGAATAGGCCAAAGAGTTCCCACGTACCCTTCCCTCGATGACGATAGTTATCTTACACAGTCATAGTGCATTGTCAAAACCAGGAAACTGACTTTGCTACAGTGCTGCACACCTTATTTGGAGTTTATCAGTTTGTACATGCACTCTTTACATCTCTATCTATCTATCTATCTCATGTTGTGTGCATGTGTGTTTGTGTGTATATGTGTAAATGTATAGATAGATAATATCATCTATTTATCTATCCATCTATCTCATGTTGTGTGTATGTGTGTTTGTGTGTATATGTGTATATGTATAGATAGATAATATCATATATTTATCTATCCATCCATCTATCTCATGTTGTGTGTGTGTGTTTGTGTATATATGTGTATATGTATAGATATATAGATAATATCATCTATCTATCTATCTATCCACCCAGTTCTATGACATTTTATCACAGCTATAGAGTAAAAGCAACTATCACACTCAGATTACACACAGCTCCATCCCCACAAAGAAACTCTCTCAGACCACCCTGTAACAGTCACACACTCCCTTCAACCCCAGTCCCTGGAAACTACCGATCTGTTCTCCATCACTGTAATTTTGTCACTTCAAAAATATTATATAAATGGAATTACACAGCATAAAGCTTTGAGTAGCTTTCTGCACTCAGCAGAATGCCCTTGACATCCACTCAAGTTGATGTGGGTATCCCCAGTTCTTCCTTTTTGTTGCTGAGTAGTATTGCATTGTGTGGATGTGTCACAGTTTATCCATTCACCCGCTGAAGGACATCCTGGTTGTTTCCAGTCTGGGGCTTTTATGCATAAAGTGTTACAAACACCCAAATACAGGTTTTTATGTGCTTATTTACACTTAACAAATGAGATAGCTGACACAAGGAAGGTGAAATGATTTGCCCAAGGTCATGCAGCCAGCAAGTTGAAGGAAGATTTGAACTCAGATGGGAACTCCAGAGATTGCGTGCTTAGCCACCTGCAAGGTTGCAAATCTCATAGTTATAAATAATAACCCTAAAAAGGTAATTAACACTCCAGGAAGATGCACTGTGTTTATCCTGTGGTTTTGTGTTCCTGTAAGAATATGCCATGAGTCCCTCCAGGGTCTGCAAGACGAGTTGAAGAATCAAATCCCATGGGGTCATAATCAATCCCTTGGCCTTGGCATGCACATGGGTTTCCCAATACGGCCTCTGCCACCCTCTGGTTCTCATCCACTCTTCTCTGGCTGATCAGAAAGCCATTTGCTATTTCCGGTGGAACAGCCTCTGAGTTTCCAGTCGCCTTGGTTCCGCTCACGTCGTCCCTCTGCCTGGTATGCCCCTCCGTCCACGGCTACCATGCTGGCTGCAGCTCACACCTCTCTCTTCCTTTAGTGAGCACCTCCTCAGAGAGGCCATTTCATCCTCATCCCCTGCCCCCGCTCCCAGTGACATTCTTGGCTCCATGAATATTTATCTGTTTCTATAAACATGCATCTCTTCATTAAGCAAAGCTCTCTGAGGACCAAGGCTGTGCCAGGCATTGAGTTGAGCCCTGGGAAACAGAAATAAATAATCTATAACCTCTGAGTCCAACCTTGGAGTAAGTCAGTCTGCAGACAGAAACACACGCCAGACAGAGGGACGAATGGATAAAAATGGCGGGGGGAAAGCACTGGGCTTGGGAATTTGGAACCCTGAGTTCAGGTCCTGGATGGGCCATATTTTAGTCTACTCAGATTGCTCTAACAAAATACCATAGTCGGGGTGGCCTAAAGAATAGAAATTTGTTCTCTCATAGTTCTGGAGGCTGGAAATCTAAGATCAAGTTTCCAGCTGATTCGGTTTCTGGTGTGGACTGTAGTCCTGGCTCGCAGATGGTCACTTTCTTGCTATGTGCTCACATGGTCTTTCTTTGCTGCAAGTGCATGGAGAAGGTGGGGGGAGGGGAGAGAGAGAGAAAGCGCTCTGGTGTCTCTTATAAGGACACAAACCACCAGATCGGGGCCCCACCCTTATGACCTCATTTAACTTTAATCACCTTGTTATAGGCCTATTTCCAAATACAGTCACATTGAGGGTTAAAACTTTAACATATGAATTGGGTGGAGGGGACATAATTCAGTCCACAGCAGGCTGCTATCTGGTGGTGGGACTTTCCTGGACTTGTTTCCCACTGTCTGCTCCGCCTTCTTACAGAGGGCCTATGAAGAGGCGTGGAGATGATTGATGATGCAGACGTGCTTTCTCCCCAGACCTGGCTCCTGAAGTGAGGGGCTGGCCTCCCTCGCTCACCTAAGGCAGCCAGACCTAAGATGCCTGAGTCACCAGGAGCCAGTATCCTATTCTGTCCCGCTGCATGGGAGGGAGTACAGGTGCTTCACAGAGTCTGCATCTTGGACCCTGGGAGAGGACAGCATCCAGTTGGAGTGGAGTTGGGGGGGAGACAACAGAGGGCCCCCTGGGAGGGACTGACCTTAAGTTCTGCGGCTCCATAAACAGCCGAGGCAGCCCACACTCCCACCTGCAGCTGAGCTTCCTCTGAGAACCTTTCATGCTTGTTCTGCATTTGATTTTCCCCCCTCCCGTGGCCTCCCGCTCCCCATAAAACTCAATCTCCTTTTGTTTTCAATTCAATTAAGGGCCAATAATTCCAGCCACAAGGCCACACATTGAAAGTGCTGTCAATAAACCAGCTGTGGACAAAGACAGGGCGGCCTGGAGGGAGGGATGCAGAGAGATCTCTGGGGTCCCAGCCCAGGTGAGTATAGAGCTAGGGGTGAGAGGGAGAAAAGAGCCCCTGATGGCAGTCAGTCCCGACTTCTAGACTTGGCCGTGGCACTTGTTTGTTGCATGACCTTGGCCAGGAGCGGCCCTCCCTGGGCCTCAGTTCCTCCATCTATAAAATGGGACCAAGAAGTACTGTTGTGAGTGTTTAGCTCTTTTCTTCTACTCACCTAGACTGTATGATTGTTATTTCAATGCTAATTTACTAACTGATTTAAAATAGACCACACCCAGTGACCCAGCCAGAGGCCTGATTGTAGGAATCTGTCCTCTAAAACATTTGCACAGATATGCAAAGACATTTATCTAAGGATGTCCATCACTAGGGGGTTGATTAAGTAAATCATGCTACAGCTGTACTTTGGAATACCCTGCAGCTGTTAATAAGAATCGGGGTAGATCTACATGTGCTGTTATGAAAAAACGATCAAAATATATTGTTAAGGGAAAGTTGCAGAAATTATATATACGTGTATGTATATGTATATTTATGTAAATATGTATTTCTTTAATTAGGAAACAAACCATATTATAAACAGAATACAAATCAAAACAGAAACAAAGTGATACTATAAGAGTGCAGTACATATGTGTGTGTGTGTGCGTGCGTGTGGGAGGGTGTGACCTGAAGGATGCACATCACACTTTAAAATAATGGGGTTTTGGGCTTCCCTGGTGGCGCAGTGGTTGAGAGTCTGCCTGCTAATGCAGGGGACACGGGTTCGAGCCCTGGTCTGGGAGGGTCCCACATGCTGTGGAGCAACTGGGCCCGTGAGCCACAACAACTGAGCCTGCGCGTCTGGAGCCTGTGCTCCGCAACAAGAGAGGCCGCGACAGTGAGAGGCCCGCGCACCGCGATGAAGAGTGGCCCCCGCTTGCCTCAACTAGAGAAAGCCCTCGCACAGAAATGAAGACCCAACGCAGTCAAAAATAAATAAATAAATAAAATAATGGGGTTTTGAGTGGGGAGAGGGGAGTTAGGGACTTTGGAGTTTTCCAATGAGTATAAATTACTTTATAATTAAAATGTATATAAACCTATAAAATGAAATGAATACCTACTTGTGGTTGAGCACCGGAGCCTCGTGTTAAGGTAAAAGGAAGAATATTAAATTCCCGCAACTCTGCAATAACCACTGTTGACGTTTTTATGCATTTCCTTATGAGTCTTTTTCCCTAGTCACGTACACATATATTTTTATAATAAAGCTGGAATTATGCTCCATGAGAAATTTTGTAGCCTGCTTTTTCACTTAATGTTTTAGCATAAGGATTTTCCCAGGTCATTAAATTTACCCTGTAATCGTGCTAGGAGGCCCCATGATGGGATGGCCACCTGTATGTTCCCTAGCCCTGTGCGTGTTGGAATTACCCATGAATTGCTGGTCTGCTCTGATGAACTGATGCTCCCCCAGGCCAGGGATGCCACCATCCCATCCCCTGCTGCATCACCAGGATCTTTCCCAGCGTTCTGTACATAGTAGGGGGTTAATAAATACTTGATGAGTAAATGAATCAACAGAACATAGAATAAATGAACGCACCTATTTTAAAATAGATGCAAAAGAGCGGCTGATGTGGAAACACTTCCCTACTGTCAGGCTCCGAGGCTGGCTCCCATTTCTCACGTTTAGAATGCATGGCAATAAATTTCTTGCACCACACATCTGAATGTAGGCAGGGCTCCATCTTCTCTCTTTCGAAACCTTTCATTTCATCTCTGATGCTCTGAGTCACTCCAGGGTGTGGGAAATCAGGCCCTCACCACTGAGCTTGGCTTTGAACGCAGCCAAAACAAATTGCTGCGCTGGTCCCTGGAGGGGAGTGTCATTTCATCCACGTAAGTGTGATTGAAGCCGGGGAGTCACACAGTTGGGAAGTCGGTGTTTCCCAAGGCAGCCCGCCCTGTAGGGAGAGCCCACAGGAGTGACGGTGGGCGAGTTCGAGGTGGGATCCGAGACGCCCTGTGGTGTCACTCTGCAAACCCCAGACTCCTTGACTCCCATAGCCAAGCGGACAGCAGCCAACCTCTAATAAAAGCCTTTGAGTCAGGCATGACTTAAATCTTGGGTTAAAAGCTTCAACTTAACAGAACTGTGTTCGGATCCCATTTGGCCACTTCCTGTGTGACTCTGCACTCTGCAAGCCTAAGTTTCTTACCCGTAAAATGGGGACAATCATAGAAGTCATCTCTCAGGTCCTTGTGAAGATTAAATGAGACAAGGCACGTGGTCCTTAGCCCAATGCCCAGAACCCAGATGGATGTGGTCAAGGTTGGCCATGATTGGAGCCTCTCTGGGGACTTCTGGATCAAATCTGTGCTCCTTCTTTGCCTGGTCTGTGAGGCCAACTCCATTTCATCACATTTGTTTAGCACCCCTGCTTTTGCCTTTGTGGAAATACAGCCGCTCCATCAGAAGGACCCATGTGGCTCTGCCTTGACCATGGACTCCTGTTTTCTTGGTGGTTTGGGAGGAGACACCAAGTACTCATGATCAAATGTGGGAGAGTGGGCTCCTGATGGGCAACAGACTCAGGTCCCCAAAGGATCTCCAGTGATTGGAGATTGTACCAGATCTTGCAAAGTTAAATTTAACAGAGAACTATGAAAAGCCTAGCTCTAGGTCCAAAAGTTCAACTCCACAAATAACAATAACAATAGCTCACAATATCACACTCTAGGCCAAGAACTGTGCCGAGGGCTTTGCATACATATCTTATTTAACTTTCACAACGTCTCTCTTCCCTTAAGTTCTATTATTATTTGCAGAGGAGGAAGCTGAGGCTTCGTTCCCATGCCCAAGGTCTTCCAGCTGGTAGATTGGTTGAGCAGAGATTCAAAGCCAGTAGAACTATGACTCTAGACCCACACTCTTAGCCCACGTGCCATCTTGGATGACACGGCTGTTACGTTTTGAATCACACCAGAATCGAGGTTGGTGTGGGAATACCAGAGAGGTTAACATGCCACTAAGGGCCTGAATGTCTGCTAAGAGGCTGGCTTTCATTCATTCCTGCATTCGTGCATGTAACAGAATGCACTCAGACGCTACATGCGCCAGATGCCCTGCTAAGCGGTGGATTCAGGGTAGACCAGCCAGAGACAGTCCCTGCCCTCATGGGGCTCACAGTCTAGTTAGAGAGATGGATGATAAATAAATTACTCCAGATGGGTCTGTTACGGGGGACTCAGTCTTCATCCAGAATTCCCCAGGCACCCTGGTGCTTTACCTGGCTGGACTCAGCCCCTTGCTGGGGGAATCCACTGCCTCTTTGGAGTAAAGTAACACATACAGATGCTTGGCAATATACCTGGCACATAGCAAATACCCAATGTTAGCCGTAATAATAGTAAAAAATGCTGCCACTACAACTTACATCATTGACTTCTTGGACCCAGAAGGACAACTTCAGGCTTATTCCTGTTCAACTTTACCTTGTTAAAGTCAGCACATAGCTCTGCCCACTCATAACTCCTCAAAACAAACACCCTCTGCCCTAAACTTGATGATTAGTGGGAAAGATTTGTTCTGGGTCCTTTTTCTCATGATTCTTCTGACCCAAGTCTCCTTCACCTCTGAACTTGTTTCAGGGTGCAGCCTTGGCCCCTACATTTATCTACACCCAGTCCAAGGCTTCACTTGGATTCATCTGAATGTGACTGTGGACCTGGAAATGTCATTTGCAACCAAAAGGTAAAATAAGTATCCCTTTGGAAGGAAAAGAAATACCTTAAACAAGCTAAGTTAACTCTAACACGGGCCCTCACCCTTCCTAGGTATCTCCTGTGTGAACATGGGTTATCGCGTTTTTTCCGTCTATGGATGCCCCTTTGAGCCCTGTTGGTCTCATGGTCCTGTTTCACAGATGAAGAGATGGGGGCCACCAAGGGACATGATTTGGCCAGCGGTAAGTCCTGGCCTGATGTGTGATGAATTTGTTCTCAGTCACAGCAGCTCCACCTGCTTGGAGCTGGAAATCTCATCAGGCAGGGTTTCCCTTGGAGCCCCTACCTTTCCCGGGCCAGCACTTGCAGGGGACGCTATAAAAACAGCCTCTCACAAGGTGCTTCAGAGTTTCTGCCTTCCGGCCTTGCTCCGGGCCAGGAAACCCTGAGAAGACAAATGCTGCTGGGCCTTGGCTTGGGTGGGAAAGTTTTTCAAAACTCAAGAAAGCATTTCTTTTATTTCCCACCCTCACTTCAAGCCAAACCAGCTTGAGTTCTTCTCACCTGCTAATGAGAATTCCTGATTCTTCTGCTTCACTTTCTCCAGCGAGTCAGGGTGTACAAAAGGAGTTGTGGCCACAGCTGCAGGGAAGTCCCAGGCCCAGCACTTCTTGAGCTCAAATAATGTATGGGCCTCTTTTAAGAAGTGAAAATGAAGAGGTCCCTAATATTTATTTAAGTCACTTTATTTTAAAATTGACTTAAAATTGATACAAATGTAAGTCAACATATAAACTTCTTATATCTTATTTTTGTAGGAAGCCCCTTCACCTTATAAGTATAAACATAACTATGAAACCACAGAATCTAAGTTATCAACATTATTTTAATATGGCAGAAGATACTGCTTTCTTGAATCTAAACCACTTATGCCAGGTCTAATATAGAAAGATGGCATTCTAGATCTGCTTCTATATATAAACTCTATCAGTTGGCAATGGCAATGAGGACTAATAAAATGCATCCAGAATGACAATGCTTTAAATGAGTTGAGGTTTTATTTTTCACTTGTGTCAAAGAAATGAGGGAATGCCTAGTCTTTTCTATACTAACATCCTTAGCACATGGTCACCTAGTTCAAGGTGCCTCATAGTCACAATGTGGCTGCTGTGGTTCCAGCTATGGCATCTGAGCTCCCTGCAAGAAGAAAACAGAAGGAAGCATGCCTCTCAGGTACATCTACCCTTTTTAAAGAACCTGGTCAGAAATATCACCTAATGACCTCAGCTTATGATGCATTGGCAAGGGAATGCATACCTAAGGGAAGCAAGGAATAAAACCTTTTAGCTGGGCATATCAGCACCTCAGATAAAAGAAGGGGCCTGTCACTAGGGAAGAAAGGGAGAATGGACTTCGGGTAAGAGAGTAACAGTGGTTGCCACATTCAAGGTCTGTTGGCTTGTATACTTCCGAAGCAGAGAATGACTTTTAGGATTGAGGTGCTGTCTAAAATGGCAAACTTTACTTGTTAGCTCAGGATAATCAGACCTCACATTTAACTCAATCTACTGATCTTAATGTTGCATCACTTGAGTAGACAAGATGGTGGTCAGCTTTGCATGAAACAGATTTTTGAAATCATTTAACGAGCACCTAGTACAATTCCTGCTGGCATCAGGAACAGAGAGAGGTCTTCACTGTGTATTTCCTACCACCTTCAGTGTCAGTGAATGACTGCACATCAGTCGTGCAGAACTAGGGTCTAGTGACACATCCACTCACATGTGAGTCTCATGCTACATTGTGGGGCTGAGACTCCTTGTTCCTGAAGACCACCGTGCTTGTATCTGGCACTTGATGAGGCAACTCTGCATCCTACCCTTAAAACACCTGCAAAATCTTCATTGGAACCACACTGTGAGGCTGTTTGGTCTTTACGCAGCAAGCTCACAATTGTGAAAGCACATAGCAATCCAGGCTCCGAAGTCCCATAGAAGTCCTTGGTTATAAGATGATCATACAGGTTATAAAGCATTTTTTCCAGGTTATGATATAAATGAGAAAACAAAGACAAGTAGGGAAGTGGACACTTTGGGGTATATTTGTGCGGTCAAGTTTGGGAAACAATGGCTTCTGCCACCAGGCAGAGAGTTTTAAAGGGGCCTTACAGCCCATGAGCCTGTACAGATGGCTCACAGCAGTCATTTGAGAGGTGAGGGGGTCTGTGCCTCAGAAAGGGCAAACCACTTGATAAAGGTCACACAGCTTCTGAAGATCAAAGATGAGGCTCAACCTTGCTCTGGTTCAGAGCTGTACAAGGCTGGGCTCTGAAGCCTTCTCTGACATTGCACCTGATAGCCAAGGTCCTGTAATTGCCACTGTTATTCTTGTGGTCCCCAAAGCAGAGGAGACATTCCTTCCTCCAAAGACCCTCAAGCATCAGACAGAGACTTAGAGATGATCCACATCAAACTGCCCATTATACAGATGGGAAAAGTGAGTCACTGGTGGGTGAGAAACTTTGAGTAGGGAAGACAGTGACAAAGAGGAGGCTGTTTCTGAAGGCCAAGGTAACGGTCAGAAAACCAGTAGAGTTCCAGGGCTTGAAGGACCACATCAAAATCAGGCAGAGGGTAACCAGGAGACATCAGGGAATTCAGTGTACATCACTATGTGGGAGTCTGACCACAACTAGGTAAATAAGCAATTAATATTGTTATTAATATTATTATTATGTGTGGCAGCAGCACAGTGTCTATGAAAGCCAGCTCTCAACAAGTGTTATCTGTTCCTATGCACTGTAATGTTATTCATCAGACTTCCTAGCCCCATGCCTGGCATTATTAGTATTGATATTATTCACCACACACCCTGGCTCCTGGATGTGCTCCATGAATACGTGAATGAGTGAATGAATGAATGGTTCTGTCCCAGTTGCTGCACTCCCTACTCTGTTCCCCAGGCTGGATCCCTGTCTGCCTCTCCTGACGCGAAGGCGCTTTTTACATCACCAGCACGAATCGGACTCCTAATCCACCCTTCTTTGGTTTAAGAGTCATTACAAAGTGCTTAATTAAGTAAGCCTCACTTAATCACCAAATGTTTGCATGCAAAACAAGTTCCCGGGAAGCGGGGGCACTTGACACGCTCTGTACAGAAATAATTACGCTGAGCAGGGGGAGTACGGCGGGCCTGGACACAGAGCCTCGACATTTCATTTGAGAGCCTCGCCCATTCATCAAGAAGGGGAATTAAAAGGCTTCAGCTCCAGCAATGTGAGAACTCCCACATTCCAGCCGGATGAATCACAGGAGGGGGCCACTATCTGGGCATCTAAAGGTGCAGAGCAGGAGCCGGTGGGGAATTTGAGGGGCAGGTGGGCGGGGCGTGTGGGGCTTGGGGGAGGGGTGCACGGAGGCACAGGGAGCTGCCACCCACAGTCCAGAGAATGACAACCCCTCCCGGGGGCAGCCTTTGGTCTCTGCTTCTAAGTCCTGCCTTCGATAGGGTTTCATTTGCCCTCCCTCTTCTTTCAGGATGGGGTTTGCCAATTGTAAATTGATTTGTAGAGCCTGGTGGAGGTGGCGGTGATATGTGTCTATGACAGTCTGTGTGCCGGCTTCTATTTCCTTTCTTGCCCGATACCTTCCTAATCCAGGGTTTCCCCTCAAGCCCTGGATTAGTAGGTACAAGGATGAACTTACTTTTCTTATCTCAATGGCTGTATGTCTACTTTAGTATGTATTAAGGTAAAATAAATAGAACCAGCACCTCAGCCTCTGATTTCGTGAGTATTATCCAATCAGAATTGTTGTAAAGGAAAATAGTAACCCTTTTAAGGTAGAACAAGGATGTGGCCAAAATCAAGAAGGACGGACACAGGCGTGTCTGAGATTGAGAACCCTTTCCTGACACAATTCCCCCCTCTCACTGTATGTGTCACAGCGGGGCTCTTGTCCCTGGGCTGTCAAGGGCTCTTACCAAGACCATTTTGCAGATTAAGAAACGGAGCCTTGGGAGACATGAAACAGCTTCTCTCCTCTTTTCTGGGATGGTGCTGGCAGTATCATAACGTCAGGAATAATTGTGAATGACGCTGACATAGGCAAAAAACGAAATAAAAGATGGCTGGATGTTCTGCCTTGCACAGCCCTAGGGGTTATTGTGCCTTTCACTGTCGTTGAGCTATTTTATAACTCTAAGTTAAAAAAAAAAAAACTGATAGTAATACAAATGACTCATGCCATAGAAATGCAAATGCATTTTGTCCAGCGGAATGCAATTGATTATTGCCCTAAAGTTATCGACCAATTTTGCATCTCCTTGTAAATTAATCCCAGCCTTTCTGATTGACTGTATATGTGTGTGTTTGAAATCTCCTTTGAACCAGTTGTGCCATCTTTCTGGTTCCCTCATTAATGAGTTAACTACACTCTTTGACACATGTTCATTTTGTAATTGCACGAGAGTCGTGATTCTAGCTTTACTTTAAAATTATCCTTTAACCATATCCACCCAATAAAACCCTCCTCCTTGGTGTTTCAGGAAAGGTCTAATCAAATAGGCAATGTGAGGTGGGGTGGAGGCAATGTGTCTGGACAATATTTTGAATCTAAATTGCTGGGTGTATGTGTGTGTTAATGTTTCGGTGGACAGTGCATTGTTTCTGTCTTCCCATCTCATTCCAGCTGGTCACCAGCTCCGGTGTCATCATTTGGGGGTGGGCAAAGCCAATGCAGAAAACTGAACAGGATCCATGGTTTCCTGGTGTTTCATATCCAAGACCCTGGCTGTGGCAACACCCCGGGGGTATGGTGGGGACTGGGCATTCAGAATATCTGTCCAAGGTTATGTTTTCCTCCAGCCCAATGGGATGGGGGCTGAAAATAGAAATTAGGTTGATTTATGCAAAATAAACAGCTGTGACATCTCACACACTCCTGAGCTGGTAGGCAGGACTCAGACCTGACATAAAGATGGCCAGGGTAGCCTGAATTTGCTGACGGCTCTATACGCAGTGTTTCCTTTAAGCCTCACCCTGCCACAAGGTGGGGCATACGGTTAGCTCCGTGTTTGTGATAGAAATAGGGATCAGAGAGAGTAGCTGATTCCCCAAAACCACATGGCAAGTCAAAGATGCCAGCCTGAGCCTGGAACCTTTGCACAGAATCACAACCATTAGCAGCCTTAGCATCCCCAGGGGCATTTGCTGAAATGCAGATGCCAGGGCCCTCCTGCACTGAGATTCGCACTCAGTGGGTCTTAAGGAAGGTTCCAGGACTCTGCATTTAATCAACAACCAGGTTACTGCAGATGCATAACCAGACATGGAGACATGGGGTTAATTCCAGTGCACGAGGAAAACAAAAGTGTGAGATTAGAAGGTGTGTCAGAATCACATTGTGAACATTGAGAGGGAAAAGAAACTTCCAGCTGGGTCCTGGAGGGACCAGGAGACAAGCCAATGTCATCAGAAACACCCAATAGTCAGGCCTGGGACAGTCTGGGATAAGGCAAGAAAGTCATCGATTCTCCAAGCTGGAAGGACTCCTAGAACCTTCCTATTTTACAGATGGGGAAACTGAGGCCCAGAGAGCAAAAGGGACTTGCTTAAGGCTCCGCAGCTGGTAACAGGCAGGGCAAAGGCTGGAACTCAGGAAACTTTGGCTCAGTCGGTCTTAGTCTCAGCACTTAAGTCTATGAATACCCTGGCTCCCTCTTGCCTCACAGGTGTGCGATCCACGCTGCTCCCAGAGCCCACAGTGGCCATGAGCTCCATTCACCCAGAATAGCAACCTGTACACACTGCCCCCCTTAAAGGCCACCTCCCTTCCTCGCCTCACTTCCTCTCTTCCCTAAGGGTGCTTCCTGAGATCACCTCCCAAATAAACTCCTTGCACAGATTCCTTGTCTCAGGGTCGGCTCCTGGAGACCCCCACTTGTGATAGAGCCCACTATCAACTGATCAAACCACATCCATATGACCTGCAAGGTCCAGACTCAATCTTTAAAATATCTCCTTACCCTGTCTAGAGTGTAGAATTCATCTTCTTAAAATATAGAGTGGATTATGACACTCTTGTGCCTCCAATTCTCTCTCTCTCGCAAGGACAAGCAAACTTTCTGCAAAGGGCTAGCTATTAAATATTTTTGGCTTCGTGGGCCAGATGGTCTCCCTTACAGCTACTCAGCTCTGCAGGTGGAGTGTGAAGTCAGCTGTAAGCAATATGTGAGTGGCTGTTTTACAATAAAACTTTATTTACAAACACAGATGGCCATCCTGAGGTCCAGACTGTGCTGAGCGACAGGACCGGGCCTCTTGTTGTATCATTCATGGTCTTTCACACTCTTCCCCCGCCCACCTCTCAGCCTCAGGTTTAAATATTTGTTGGCTATCCACTGGGTGCATTCATAACCCAATATAGGCTCTGAGTATGAGAACTTCCAGAATTTCTCCTTCTGGGGAAAACTACCAGTTACTGCACAAAACAATCAGATAGTTTGGTTAAACAAAAGTTTTTTTCCCCAAGATTGAACTATGGTGCTTGGTGGAGATCCACTGTCTCTCTTGGTCTCATACCCTCATCTGCACTAGCCACAGAACCCCTCTCTCCTGTGGGAAACCTATGCCCAGTGGTCCTGATGTGGCTGGCCCCACTCCCAGCCACAGGAGCCACACCTGACCCAGAGCTGGCCAATCAGAGCTAGCTTTTCCCCAGGTCATGTGATGCTTCAGGGAGAAACCCACGACCCAATCTGGACCAATGAGAATCTTCCCTAGTTTTTGTTCTCCTGATGGGCTTCTAGGCAAGGGGCATCTGAGTCCAGAGAGGCTGACGGCCATCCCAGCCACCATTTGAGGCCTATTTGAAGAATGAAGTCAAGAGATGGAGAGAGAGGGGAAACCCTCATGGACTCAGGCAGTGACAAAGCACCTACTATATGCCAGGCTCTGAGCTAACTTCTGGTGACCTCAGGATGAGTCAAACCTGGTGGTCCCTGCTTTCAAATGGCTCAAAGATTGGAGAGAGAAGGAGACAGGTCAACCCATAATTACATTTCACTGTGAAAAGCTCTCTGACATGGAGAAAGGTCTAAGGGAGGGATACTAAAACCCTGGGCTGGCCAGGATGCTTCTTGGGTAGGCAGGGGCCAGACCTTCTGGGAGTTGTGTTGGTAGGCACTGCAAGCCCGATGTTGCCTGAGCTGCCTTTGGGAGTGCTCTCCCAGCTGCAGCTTCGAAGTTGGGGCCAGTTTCCTGCACCCCCCACTGTCCACCTGCGGCTCTGCCCGTCCTCCCTCTGGCTCCCCCTCCCTCTCTGAACCTGGCTTTTGCCAGGAATCCAATAGTTGCCACTGAGCTGTGACCCTCAGAGACTCCTCCCTAGGCTGGGAAAGCTCCCTGGTGTTGCCAGGAAAAAAGACCCGGGTGGGGTGCCTGAGTGCAGGACGGAGTTTATGGGGGGAACAGATGCTTCAGCCTACGAGACAGGAGAACAATTAAGATGACTTTGGCTCTGATTCCTGGAAGGAGAGGCTGCCCACTTACCAGGAGACATGCAGAGGGAAGAGAGGGCTCAGAGTCTCTTCCAAACTTGGTCATCTTGCTTTGAAAGCAACTGGGTTTGCTCAGCCTTGGATTGACGGAGGAGAAACTGGGGGAAGGGATGTGGGCTTCTTGGTTGCAGAGAGGGTGGGGCATTTGGGGCTAGCTTTTTTTTTTTTGGCCTCAGCATGCGGGATCTTAGTTCCCCGACCAGGGATCAAACCCGTGCCCCCTGCAGTGGAAGCGCAGAGTCTTAACCACTGGACCGGATGGCCAGGGAAGTCCTTAGGCTAGCTCTTAAGCAGAGTTGGGGAAAAACCAGGGAACAACTGAGAACGCAGCCTCTTCAATATAACCCCCTTGAACAGAGATTTGCCAGGTAGCTGATGGTGTAGAGTTGGAAGACTTGAATTCCAGTCCTGCTCTGTGACTCACCCTGGCTGCCTTTGGGTCCCCCACTCCAACCCCCAAATCACACACTGCCCTTGTCAGTCATCATTGGTCTTAGACATTTGTCATTATCATGGCTCGGCTGGCTCATCGTGTGTCTCCCTCCTTGGCTCTGAGCTTTGTGAGGGACCCCAGAGCCCAGCATTCAATATTTTCTAAATGGATGAATAAATGATCACAGGGGACACTCTGTCGAGTTGTAGGTACATCACTCTATTTCTCTCGGTCTCAGTCTTCACATCTGTCACTTGGGAACGATGATCCCTTTGGTTGTTTGGGCATGCCCAGTGCCTAGCTGGGCTTCAGTGTGTGATGGCAATCAAGTAGTACAAATGTCTCTGTGGACACCAGCACTGCAGAAGAGGGCACACATTTTTTGTCTTTGAAATCAAAAGGAATTTGGACACCTTGAAGTAGGTTCTCACTGTAGCTCTCATCTTCCCTTTGTTTCTCTACATGTACTGAACCCCTACTCACCATGGGCACTTTCCAAACAAACAGCCCCAGGTCAGGTGCCCAGGATGCCATGTAGGACAGAATTTAGCATGCATGCCATTTATTAGCAAGACTCTTTGGATAGCACTTGTGTTGGGGAGGGAAGAGGGAAAGTGGATGGAGGAAGAAGTTGAACCTTGATGCAGGTAGGACAATAGCCTGGGTCAGCTCCACAGGCAGCCCTGGAGCTAGGCTGGCCCTTTGGAGTCGTGCAGGCCTATACACCCTGCAGTGATCGGTCCTTGGATGTGACCTTGGGGAGGTGGGTCTCTGGAGCTGGGTTGTCCCTGGCTGACAGCTGCAGCTGTTTGTTGACAACGGTACCCCAGCCACTGGGGATCTGGGGATCCTTGAAAGGGGATCTGGGCGGTTCCCCATGGTGTCCACTGCACAACTGTCCCCAGAGGTAGGTACCGTTATCTCCACTTATGGATGATGACACTGAGCTCATGTGGATGAACCATCTCGCCCAAGGATGCACAGACAGGAAGTGCCTGCCTCCAGAACCGCCCATCTCTCTCACCGCTGCCCCGGTGGTGCTCAGACCTGCGCCAAGCAGCCAAAAGCACAAACCCCACACCCAAGTCACTTCCCGTCAGCTGGCAGGCCTGTCATCCAGCACCTCTCGGTTTTGCCTGAAGCCCGCGAGGCGAGGTGGCTTCCCAGCCCGAACCCATCCATCCGTTTGTGTTTATTCTGTGCGCAGCCAACAGCTGCCGGGAGCCGGGGCTGCCAACACACTGCGCCTTCAACATGCATCTCTCCACCCATTTCAGAGAGTCCTCCTCTGCTAGCTTTTCTGGGAAGCCTAGCTTCCCACCCCCCTTTCTCCTTGCCAGTAATGTGGCTGGATTTCAGAGGAGCCCCAGGATGGGGGGGATCTGGAAAAAACAACATTCAGGATGTGGTAGGGGGCGGGGTGAGGAATGGCTGCAAAGATCCTTTGGATTCTAGCCCAGTTTCATTTTGATTTTTTTTTCCTTTCTTTTTACCAACGCATAGCTGTATAACATTGCAGGATACGGGCAGTGAAATGTCTGGGTTTACTGGTGTGGGTTTGGAACATGGATTTTTGAGTAATGCAGCCTGGGGTTCTGATCTGTGTTTTGCAGTGTGACCCTGACCAGGCGTCTGCGCTTCTCTGAGCTCCTGATTCTTCATCTGTGAAGTGGGTTAATGATCTCAACACTCGGGTCCATTTGGAGGACTGAATATGAGACTGTTAGGGGAACTACAGCAGTGGGCCTAATAATTACATCATAAATGAGACCTAGTATCAGTATTACTCCACTGTACTTTCTCCTATAGGTTGTCAGTGGACCTGTCCTCCACTATTCCCAATACTCAAGTTGCGATGGTGCTTTGCAGCTTACCTCATGGCACTTCCATCAGCCTCGAAGATGCTAGGCTTTTTCTCCAAGCCACAAAGCAGATCTCTCCTTGCCCCTTCCAACCACCCCAAACTGACCAATTCTACCCATCCTTCAGCTCTTTGCTCACACCTCGACTTCCCCAAGGACAACGGTTGGCAAACTCATTCTGTAAAGAGCCAAACAGTAAATATTTTAGGCCTTGTGGGACCCATGGTCTCTGTTGCCACAGCTCAACTCTGCCATCATAGCTCAAAAGTGGCCGTAGGCAATCCATAGACAAGTGGGCACGGCAGGCTTTCAATACAGCTTTATCTATGGACACTGGCAGTTGAATTTCCTATAGTTTTCACGTGGCATGAAATATTATTTTGACTTTTAAAACAATCATTTAAAAATGTAAAAACCATTCTTAGCTTGGGAACTGTACAAAAGGAGGCAATGGGCCGGATTTGACCTGTGGGCCATAGTTTGCTGATCCCCGCAGGCTACATTAAGGGCCCTTCATCGAGGCTTCCACAGTGTCCCTGAGTTACCCCATCACAGCACCGAGCAGGGGTCGTTGAATTTACCTGTTAACTCCTCAGCAGACTATGAAACACAAGGGAGGCACCAGATCTCAATCACTGCTTAAACCCTCAGCACCCAGCACACAGTAGGTGCTCAATAACTGTATGTCACACAAGCCCATGAGGATAAACAAACGCTTTCAACATCTCCATATGGCACGTTTTATAAGCCCCACTTCACAGATGGGGAAACTGAGCCTCAGAGAGGGAAAGGGATGATCTCAATGTCACACAGCTGCAAAAAATGACTCACCTGGGACTCCAACCTCCGAAGAGAGAATGAGAGAGACAGTTAGCCTTAGCTGAGCAATTACTATGTGCCCGACACAGTGCCAGGGGCTGTGCGTGCATTACATCGCCCCCAGGTTACTGTGCACCCACTGTGTGCCGGGACTTACTGACACTGCTGGATTCCGCACAGCCAGAGCTCTAGACGGTGACCTCACGCGGCAGGAACCATACCTGTCTTGCTCCCTGCTGGGTCCCCAGAGCCTAGAGCAGCACTTGGCACAGAGTAGGGGGTTCAAAGGTCATTCGTGGCACAATGAGTGTCCACCCCAAGCCAGGCCGGGCGCCGCGTCGTTCAATTTCCATATGTAAGTCCACCATCTTCTGTCACCATCTCCCAGGAGTGCAACCTGCAAATCAGCTGAACAGAGAAATTGATTAAATTTTAAAAAAAAGAAAGAAAGAAAGAAAAAGAAAAACAAAAAAGCAGTGACAGCCGCGCCAGCCGCAGCAGCATCTGCTGAGTCAGATAGGTTATCCATCCGCAATAATCCATGGCTCCTAATGGAGCGATTTCCCTCCTCCAAATACATAAATTAATAAAGGCGTGCAGACGAAAGGACAGCCAAGGCAAAGAGGCCTCCGGCTGGGAAAAGTCGCCTCCCCGAGACCGATGCCCACATCTGCTGCCGAGGCGGGAGAGACGGGCGCCAGACCCCAGCCTCCGCCAAGTGCGCTGCCGCCCGCGAGGCCCCTACTCCGGAGTGGGTCCGGCGTGCACGCCAGCTGTCCAAGGCAGGCCCTGGCTCCCAGGGGCCCCCGACGGTGTGTTTGATTCTCAACCCAAATCGTGCCCCAGCGGCCGCTCCGTTAAGCAGGCCCAAGTGGCAGGAGGCCTCCGTGGGAGAACTCGGGGCTTTTATCGCTCGCACTGGCTTGTTGGCGGAGCCCCTTGGCCGCACTTCACAGGCGCCCCGTGGAGCCCCCTCGGCGGAACCTTCGCGAATCCCACTTGTTGACGGCGGCCTTGTAGCAGGATTTAATGGTGGAATAATATTTACACAGCAAACTCCTCTGGAGGTGTCCTAAACATCGTAAAAGGGATTTTCGGAGCTTAATGAGCGTTAGTGAAGTCAAGACAGGATAATGTGGCAACTGGTGACTCTAATCTGATCTGGCACCTTCTACGCAGTAAGACTTAGTGGGCGGGACCATTTGGAGAGCTGGCGAAAGTCGCTTTTCCCCTCTGCTTCCCCTCCTCTCCCCCTGAAATCTGTAATACAGTTAGCAGCACGTGGCCTGCGGTGGCCGCGTCTCAGCTGCTGTAGGTGCCAGCAAAGCCCAGGCTTAGGCCCATGGGTCCATCGAGGGACTTTTTAACAGGTGAGTGTTAGGGAAGGAGTGGGCAGTGGGGGAGATAGACCTCATCACGTTTTCTTTCTTTTATCTGAAGGCAGCACAAAACTTCTAAGCATTAAAAAAAACAAAACAAAAAAAACCTTGGATTTTAAAATGTCGATAACAGATTCAGTTTCGTGCCTGTGGGTCAGAAAGGCCGCAGCCACAATCCATTCCTACATCTGAACCAGCAGAACTGCTCCTGGGAAGGTGAGCAAGGCATCAGATACACAGGCTCTAGAGTTGTCGCTTCAAATCCCGGCTCTGCCATCTCTTGGCTGAGTCACTTCCCTCTCCAAACCTCAGTTCTGTCATCTGTAAAATGGGAATGATGGGCCGTACCTATCATGGGGCAAGAATGTGAGTCAAATACATAGAAAGCCTAGCACTGGAGCTTACATGGAGTAAAGAGGTCATAAAGACGAGTTTTAAAAGTCTTTTCTGACCTCAGTTTTCTCATCTGTAAAATGGGACTGCTGTTACCTCTAAGAATCAAATGAGATAAACTGGCACAGTCTAGCTTGGATTCAGATCTAAGAGTCCAGTTCCCAAAGCCAATTCCTGTTACGTCCTTTGCCTTCAGTTCACTGTGACTGACTAGCATCCGAGAGGCTGCCATAGGGAACAAAGTCCCCCAGAACTGAGAATTCATTCCTTCACTTCCCCATAACCACAGTCAGATCCTGAGCTCTGCATCTTGTTGATACAGGAAGGGAATCTGTGCAGAAGCAACGGCAGACTGTGTTGTCTAGGACTTGAGAACCAGGGAGATCCTTCAGAGGTCTCTAGGTGGGTTGCTCTGGTTACTGGGAGTTAAGCAGTTGCTTGGTGTTGTGAATTTGGGGGTCCGAGCTAAAGGCAGTAGACAGCTCTGACCAGTGCAGTTCTGCATTGGAGGGGGCCTTGTGAGCTCCAGGCTGACCCCTTGGACCCACTGGGGAGTCCTCTAGGCCTATCCTGTGGTGACTAAGCCTGGTTTTGAATCTTCCCCTCATTAGCTGTGTTCCTTTGGGAAATCGACTTACCCTCTCTGACCTTCAGTCTCCTCATCCACAAGAAGGGAAAAGGAAAGTTCTCATCTCATAGGGTTCCTGTGAGGTTTGAATGGGAAGGTGTGTATAGAGATCCTGGCATAAAGTATTCTTCACATCAAGGACTCATGACCCCCACTATCCTCAAACCTATGAGCTTAGAGCCTGAGATTTATAAGAAAGAGCCAGATGTTCATTTACTACTCTCAATTTAGAAAATCCCAGAGAAGGCCTCTGATTGGCCTCTCCCTGTCATGCAACTATCCTATAGCTTACAGGCAGACCTCAAGAGATATTGCAGGTTCGGTTCCAGACCACCGTAATAAAAGCTAATATCGCATTAAAGTAAGTCACATATATTTTTTTGGTTTCCCAGTGCATATAAAAGTTACGTTTACACTATACTGTAGTCTGTTAAGGGTGCAATAGCATTGTGTCTAAAAAACAATGTATATACCTTAATTTAAAAATACTTTATTGCTAAGAAATGCTAATTATCATCTGACAACACAGGAACAGCCACAAACCTTCAATTTGAAAAAAACGGAGTATCTGTGAAGTTCAATAAAGTGAAGCACAATAAATAGAGATATGCCTGTAATTGCTGCATCCAAAGGGCTGGCTGTGGTTACATTATAAGGGTTTTTATCTTAAGATAGGAAGAGTGGGTGCATTTTCTGGAAGGAGAGAAATAATAGTCACTGAAGACCATTTCAGTGGCTCTGTGACCATGGTTAAATTTCTAAACATTTCTGAGTTTGGTTTGAGGTCTGTAAAATGGTTGAAAAGATGTCTACTTTCTGTTGAGTTGTTTTGAAGATGAAGCAGAAGAAACCACGTGGCACAATGCCTGGCACATGGTCCAGCTCAATAAGTGTTTGCTGAATCCGTATCAAGCCTGTCTTGATTGTTGGTACTATTAGTCCCAAGGCATCTTTAATGATTAGTAATCATATAAGAATAAGGAATAATTTACTCAGTCATCAGTTATCCTTTTCCAAGTGTTCAGAGACAGAAAAATGCAAGTAGGAGATGAGTTTATATGTACGCTTTAAATTTCTAAGATTAATTTATTTTTCATATCATTGGTCTAAAAAAATCAAATGGGAGTGGTGAAGCTGATGGATTTTGTATTAAACTTAGATGGGTCCACCTTTTTCACTAACATTTTACTATAAAAAGTTTCAAAGACAGAAAAGTTGAAAGAAGTTTATAGCAAACTTTTTATGAAAGTTTATTAAAAGTCTGGAACTTTATATAAAGTTTATATCCTCCACGTAGATCCCACCATTAGCATTTATATACTCACTTTATCGTGTCTATCCATCTATCTAACCCTCTATCCATCCATTAATTCATCTTATTTTTTATGCATTTCAAGAAAACATTTCAGCAATGCAATATCAATATGTGTTTACAGTTTTTATGTAAAAAAGTATATGAATGTATTGAAATGCATAAATTGTAAGTGGGGCTGACACTGAATTTTGTCAGATGCAAAAAACTGTGTGACCCAAACCTCTCACCCCTCCCCAGAAAGTTCCCACAGCCCCTTCCCAGTCAATCCTTGCCCTAACCCCCAGAGGCAAGCATTGTTCTTATTATTTCCCACCATCTATTAGTTTTGTTTTTTCTAGAACTTTATATAAGTGCATACAATTTGTACTCTTTTCTCTCTGGTTCTTTCATTGAACATGAAGTTTTGGAGACTGACTCATACCATTATATATATCAGTAGTTTGTTCTTTTTACTCTTGTGTAGGACTCCACCATGTGAACATACCACAATTCATCTGTTCATTCTCCTGTTGATGGTCATTGGGCCATATCTAGTTTTGCTTTAAATAAAACTCCTATGAACATTCTTATACAAATCTTTTTGTGAATTTGTTTCATTTCTCTTTGTAAATATTGAGTTGAATTTCTGGGTTATAAGGTAGGGGGTATGCTGAGTTTTATAAGAAACTTTATAAGCTTTTTCCTAAAGTGGTTATACCATTTTACAGTCCCACCAGCAATGTATAAGAGTTCCAGTTGCTCTACAACCTCATCAACATTTGTTGTTGTCAGTATTTTTAATCTTAGCCAACTTGTGAGTGTGCAGTAGTATCTCACTGTGTGTACAGGCCATTTTTTTTTCTTAACCAGAGCCAAGTTCTCATCCATTTCATAAAATGCCTGAAGTGGAAGGACCCTTATTTTACAGATAGGAAAACTGAGGTCTAGAGTGGAAAGAGATTGGGCCAGTATTTCCCAGTTGTGTTAAAGGTAAAGCTAGACTAATAATTCAGGCTTCTGACAACTGATCCGGGGCTCACAATAAGAATATGTCATTACGTTGAGCACCTACTATGTGCCAGGCACTGTAGCAGACTCCCTCCTATTTACTATTTAAATTATTTCATTCAGTCATTCATCTAGTCATTCAACAGACACTCACTAAGCTGTTCCCTGGGCTCTTCAGGTGCAGAAACAAACAATGGAACCATTCTGGCCTCCTCCAAGGAGCTTACATTTGAGTACACGAGAATCTTTAATCCTTAATCAAAGCAGTATTTTTCCCACTTTAGACACAGTAAGACCTACATGCATTAACACATCAAACGTGCTTTCTTCAGTGTAAAGGGAGCTGCTGCAAGTACTTTGGGAATCTTGATTACTAGAGCAAAGAGGGTCCTAACTCCAGAAAATATGTATTTTTACTCCTGTCCATTTTGTTTCCAAACTTGGGCCATTGCACACTACCTTTTCTCCTGGAAGGGTTCTGCTGAGTGTCCCCTGAGGAAAGTTAGATGTCCAAGAGCCCAGTTCTCCATCTGATGGGAAGAAAATCCTCACAGAGAGAGTGGGATCTTTTCTCAACCTTACTTACTCACAGAAGGCATCTGGGGTCCAGTGAAACCTGTTTGTTTTTTTCCTAAAGTCAACTGGGAGTGGATTTTTAGTCTAAGGAAGAGCACCATACAATTTTAAAAGGAGAAGAGACCTTAGATATTGTGGCATCTAGGCCTGGCCCTGCCACTCGCCCCCTCACTACTTACTCAGCCCGTCTCTGAGTAACAACTCTGAGTCCTTATATAAACTCATTCTTGGTCCAGAGCTTTGTTCAAGCTTTTTCTCTGCTAAGAGCATTCTGTCCCCTCCCCACCCTACCATCCCCTTTTGCCTGAAAAATTCCTATATGTTCCTCAGATCGCAGCTTAAATGACACCTCCTTCAGGCAGCCTTCTTTGATTACCACCCCCCCAAGCTGGGTCAGGTGGCTTTCTTGGGTTCCCACTGCTCCTTCTGCTTCCCCTAACAGCACTAATCACTGCACTGTACAAAAGTCTGTTCACTTCTCTCTCCCCAAGGAGAGTAAGCACTGTGCCTGATTTCTTTACCATGAATTCTCGGTGCAAACACAGGGCCTGGCACATAGTAGGTGGTCAAAAACTGTTGATTGAATTATGACTGAACCCAGTGGCTTCCACACCCTCTCAGTCTCCTCTCAGATCCAGCTTCTTTGCACACAAAAGTCAACCTAACAGCGGCTGATGCATCCTGGCAGGTATCCAGTTCCCTTCTCATGACCGTCCCCCTCCTGACTCATTTCCCTGTTAAGCAAGTAAGACCCCAGAGGGCCCTGATCAACACTGTCAACTTCCTGAGACTGCACCATTTTAAGAAAAGTGATGGGGGAGCTTGTTTCTGGAGCCTCCTGCCGTGACCCCCATAAGATAGAAAGACAGGGATAATACAGTACATGCCAGCAGCTTCTACCGCAATGTCATAGCAAGGATCCCAGGTGAAATGCACAGGAGATGTAATTACAGGTGAGGAGGATTATGAGCAGATAGGAGCCACAAGCCACTTCCCCTCCCCCTCGCTCCCTACCCCAGCTGCCCTCCAGGTCCTCGGCAAGCTGGTCAGGTACCTGGTTCTGTAATGAGTTTAAGGGTAAAAGATGGATGGAGCTCAGTTGCTGGAGAAACTATGGCCCACATTCTCTATTAGGGAGAGCACATTTCAACTGGGCCACGTTCTCCAGAGAACATTTTCTGGTGGGAAAGCCCTTCTGCTTCTACTTGCTCATTACAGTCCCTCTGTGACTTCGTAAATTGTACAAATGAGGAAAATGAGGTTTGAGACCCAGAGTAGGTGTCCCTGAAGTCAAAAACAGCATACCAGTTTAGGTTCTATGCAGGAAACAAGATCCAGTCTAGGTATTTTAAGCAGGATGGGATTTAATACAGGGATTTAAGTGCAGACAGAACTACTGGAAGGAGCAAGTTCTAGGTTAAGCCTCTTGGAATAACTCCCAGAAAATACAGAACAGAGGCACCTGGACAGCCACTGCTGGAATTATGCTGGAAGCAAGAAGCTGCGGCACGTCCAACACCACTGCCTCTAGAGACCCAGGATGAGGGACCAAGACACACGGTCTCTGCTGCAGGAGAGTCTTGCATTTGCGTGACTAGACTTTCCAACAGCTGTGGCCTTGAGCCACCAGAGTGTGGCTTCACATCAGCTTCCCAAATGTCACATCAGTGCCTCTCGTTGGTAGGGATGAATCTGCATCCAGAATTCTAGCTGCAAGGGAGTCTAGAAAGATCAGTGTTGCCTTTCCTTCCTCTCCAAGCTGCAGGAGGTAGAACGGAAATTCAGGGAAGCCGCCCAGAGGACCTGACACATAGACAGGAAACCTGGAACTAAATCCCAGCTCTGCCACCTTCTGTGTGTCCCTTATTGTCACTATGACATGGTAATATGGACAGCCACTTTATAGGGGTTCTGAGAGGGCTAAATAAGATGATGTGTGTACAACTTTCAGTGCAGAGCCTGGAATATCTTAAGTTCTCAACAAAGGGTAGGCAGTGAGACTTTTATCATTACTGTTTTAGAAAAGAATAGTCCTTCCCCCACCAAAAAAAAAAAAAAATCAGGTTACACAACCACAGATAATAATTTCATACTACTTCTGGGAGCAAGAAATCCATGGAGAAATATAATTTGGATGCAGAATTCTTGACTTTCCAGGTCTTTTTTTGGTTTGTTCTTTTACCTTTTTGAGAAAATTGGAAAAGCATACTTTTTGGGGGAAAGCCTATTACATGGTTAATCGCCCTCTGTAGGTCAGCTCAGGGAGGGGAACAAAACATCTGGGGAAGAAAGAGGTTCTCAGTACTAGTTTTCCCAGAAACAGATGAAGGCCCCACTTTGTTTGTGACCACAGACAAGGCAAGGGAGAGGGCAGAACATCTTCATCTCCAGCCTGTGTTTTGGGAGAATGAAGAAGCGTAAGTTTGTCCCTAGGGAGGGGGTTGGGTCAGCAGAAAGAGGAGAGAAATCAGAGTCAGGCAACCCTGTGGGCCCCGCCCAACACTGATTCCTCTGAGCCGCATCGTGACCCTGGGCAAGTCATGTTCCCTCTTGGATCCTTCACTTTCTCATCTGCAAAATGGGGGCCATCACTTTCACCTGCTGGATTGCTATGAAGACAAGAAGGCAGGTCAGACATTCGATGTTCTGTTCCCTGGTCACTACCCACGGGCCACATCTTCCTGCCAAAGATCAGCAGGATTTGTGAGCTCAGGCCAAGGGAGAGGGTGTGGGGGTAGCCATCCTGGTGGAGAGAAGTCTGCTCTGGGCGTCTCTGCCTCACTGAAGCTGGACCCTATACCTGCAGCAGCCAAAGCATCTTTTCTAAAGAAGCCAACATTTCTGTCTCCCATCAGTGGTGGTGGAGGGAGAAGAACAGAAACTCTCACCAGGCAGGAAGGGCAGCAAGACACACTTTCCTTACGTGGTTTCACAGGGTTAGGTATTAAAATACTTGCTTGCAGGTAACCAGCACCATCAGAGAGTGAAGCCAATATAGGGAAGAGAAAAGCCACACACGGAAGTGGCTGGGTCTGAATCAGAAGATGCCTTCCCCAGCCCTGCCACTCCGGATGCAAGCTGCCAGCTCCCAAGATGAAGGTCCCCACCCTGCTTCAGTGGCTGAAGTCATTAAGGAGCATCCGGGGCCCGTCTTTGGCAGGAATGATAGCTGGACACCAATTTGGACGCCTGAGGATGGTGGCCCGAGAGGACCAACAGGACACAGTGGGGAGGCCTGATCAGCCCACCTGGCAGCTGGACCCAGACCTGGCTGTCTGTACCCAGACCTGGCTGTCTGTACCATATTGCTCACCGTCTGGCAAATCGACAGATTTTCACAAACCAGATTCCTTTTCACATGCCTGGGCCCTTCCTGTCCAACTGTTCCAGCATCTGTTTCTCTTAAAATGTATTTATTACACCGAGAAGAATAATAATGGGGCCGGGTCTGAGGCCTCGGAGGCTGTGGCAGTGGCTTCCTCCCAGGGCCTCCTTTGGAAGCGATTATATTGGGAGAAATGGTGCAGTGCTCAACCTGGCGACAGCCTGCCTTGGTCACTGGAGTCTGGAGTCACTGGACATTGGCCCAGAGTATGAGGCTGAAGGGGAAAGGCCACGATGGTAGTTGGGGGCCTGGACCGGAGTCTATTTGTGAGTAGTGTGGCCTCAGGCAACTTCCTGAACTTCTCAGAGCCTCAGTATCTTCTTCTGTGAAATGGGGGTAGAGCGACAAGATCTCCAAGGTGATTTATTTCTTGTTTTGCCTCTGAGTGCTTCAAAAAGCTCCTACTTATAGAACTCAGTCTTACTTGGACACCTGAGAATATGCATTTCTTCGTGTATTCATTCATTCATCCATTCATTTGTTCATCAGATTGTTCAACGAACAAGCTATCCTCAAGACACTGGTGATATGATGGTGCTTAAAAAAAATTACCAAAGCCTGTTTCTTAGCACTCAGGTAATTCAAGTACATTTGCAAATAGTCACGGCAACTAGGATTCCTGGGGCTGTTTACCGTGTGCCAGCCATGGCGCTCAGCACTTTACAAACATCGCAGCAGCCCTGTAAGGTTTATCTCTGTCTCTCTGGGGGAGATGGGGGAAACTGAGGCTCAGGAAGGTGGAGCAACTTGTCCAAAGTCACACAGCAAATACACTGACAGCAAGCACATTCGGACAAGGATTTCACTATAGGCTGACACCTTGGGTTCTCATTTAAATGCCTCGGCAGTTACAGAGGTTTGTCACTGCCCCAATTCTATCTGATTTCTACAGCAGCCCTATGGCGTAGCTGGAGAGGAAAGTGGGTCCCACATTATGACGAGGCCCAGGGGTGGAAAGTGGTTTCTCCAAGGTGACAAAGCAAGTCGATGGCAGCACCACCTGTAAACATAATAAAACAGAAACCAAACAACGAACCAAAGCCTTCTACACTCACCCATTGGTTCTCTTACTTAGTAGATACCAGATATAGTTGGTTCCACGATGCACTTATTTAGATTTTACTATCTTTGAATCAGGATTCATCTTACAATGAATGGTGTGCCATATTCTAATTAGTAGCTTGTTTTTTTTTTTCTTAGCAAGACATCAAATAATGGTGCATATTACAACCAATGGCATATTTAACGGAATGAAATATGGTGTTTCCTGAGCACCTAGTATGTATAAGAAGTGTGCTGGGCATTCTTCCCCCTTGTCCTCCTCACTGAGGGAAGAGGCCCCAGGCAAGCTGAGATCCTTAGGGGCTCTTGGGAACACAGATTTTAAGTGCCAGTGTTTGGTTCCATTCACCATGTCCCGACCCTCCAACTCTGTCCACAGAATGGGGTCTGCAGACAGATCCCACTTTGAGAGGTGATGGTGGAGGTGGTAATAACCATCTCCAGACTCTCAAGAGCCCTCACTGAGGGGTCTCTGAACCTCAGTCCAGGCGCTGGGCCCTCAGTCTCCACTCAGTCACCTTCCCAAGCCTCCCAGGTCCAGGTAGACTCAGCGGGGTTGCCAGCAATCTCCACCAGGAACACAGAGGTGGCGATCCCAGCACTGCCCCTATGAGCTTTGGGAATAACTGAGGTGGAATGATTTTGCCAGCCCAGCCACCACTGCTGATTCCTGAGAGACAGAGGAGGGAGCAGAGCAGGAGGAGCACGTGACTGCGGTCAAAACACAGGGACGGGCTGGTTTGCTCTGGGCAGGCACCAAGCTGGGAGCAGAGCAGTGGCGCTGGGAACTGATTGCCCCTGGTAGGAAAAAAGACGCTCCCCACCCCCTCCCCACTGCCAGGACTTGGGGGAGCCAACATGGAAAATTAAGTCACAGCACCAAGGTATCTAAATATTTGGAGTCCATGTGGGTAATTTACCCCTTCCTGGCAGTCTGTCCCTTAGACAAATGGAGTGGGTTAGACATCTTGGGAGAGAGGGAAACCCAGGGAGGCACATAGTAGGTGATTCATATATGGACGCATCCTTTGGGAAGCAGGCAGAATCGCAGGGTAGAGACAGGAACTGGAAGGGAACTTAGAGGCCGAGTCCATCATATTCTTCCTTTTATAGATGATAGTGAACCATCATAGTCACACAGCAAGTTCCATCACTGGCAAAGTGGGCATGCAATGTCTCCCTTCTCCTAGTATAGTGTTTTCAAGCCCACAGCATCAGAAGACACACACACACACACACACACCACACACACACACACACAGTGGCTTTCCCATCACAGAAGCATTTCAAGTAAGGGATTGCCAAGTAAAAAATTTCCAAAGATCCTTTATACTTACATTCACCACAGTGTACCATAGAGGAGTAGATCCTCAGAGAAAATAATAGCTGTCATTGACTATAATCAATAAACTCTGGTTTAAATGAAATAACATGTTTCTTTACTGCAGGACTTATCAGAGCATTTAAAATGATGTTGTGCATTCCCAAGCAATAAGTGGGGATATGGATGAAAGGAGGCTCCAAATGGATGGATTTGAGCACCCAAGATATTGTTTTCACTCCATTATGAATTTTCCTAAAATCATTTTTAAATTTTGATTTGTAATGCTAGGATGACAAAGAATAAAACTAAATAAAAAAACATAGCATTTATTTATCCATCCATTCATCAAGCCAATCACCTATCCATCCATCCATCAATGCAGTCATCCACTAATTAATCAATTAATCCACCCACTCATCCATACATCTGTCCACCCACTCATCTAACTATCTGCCTTTCCAGCCATACTTCTATCCATCCATCCATCCATCCATCCATCCATCCATCCATCCATCCTCCAAGTAGTCACTGATCACCTACTATGTGCAGGTACTGTACTAATACTAGCAGCTTGCCATGGGAAAGGGGTACAGATATGAAATAGATACACTTCTTGCTAATGAAGGTACTTAAGAGTTTGTGAAGAGCAGGCAAGGAGCAAACAGACCCAGCATGTGCTAACTTAACCCACTGTGTGAATTGGCTCAGTTGGTCCTGACACAACCCTGGGAGCTAGGAGTTCTTACTCTCCCCATTTTACAGACCAAGAAACTGAGACTCAGAAGAGAAACAACTCACCAAAGGGCTCTGGCTACTGAAAGGTAGAATCAGGACACAGACCGTTCTTCCCACCCATGCGCTCCCACTCGGCTTATGTTTAAAGAGGGGGCAAGATAGTTTAGTGCACATTCCGTCTAGTTTCACCGTTTTGTCCACATGTTCAACAAGCAGTTATTGTGTGCCTACTGTGTGTGAGGTGCTCTGAGTGCTGGGGCTACGGCAGTGAGCCTGACTGAGCTTCTGCTCTCAGAAGCTTGGAGGACACGCTTCATAGCGGGTGACACAGGTTATGCTGGGGTGGGGAGACAGGGAGGTGAATCCCCAGCCAGCCCTGCGTCCTCCTTGCCAGCTGCAGCGGCGGCTTGCTGAGGCCTTCTCTCTCTGCCTCGGGGTCTCAGGGCTGATGCTGAGTTCCGGGAACAGCTGCCTGGGAATCAGCCCCACCGGTGAGACCATGCCAAGGCCTCTTTTGAGGGCATGAAGGAACTTTCCAGCATGAGCTAACGCAGCAGTGGCCACATAGAAATGATGAGGCCGCCATCCTAACACTAAGTCAATTACCTTCTCTTTAATTTGCAGCGGCCGGGACCACATTGGAGCCATGATGTCACCGGCACAAACAGCCCCGTGGCATTCTCCATTTATGAGCTGGTCCAGGCCACCCATGGTGTCATCAGTTGACCCAGCTCAGGTCCCATCCCTGGGTTTCAGGGAGGGGCCCGAGGTCTTCCTTGGGCTGACTCTCCTGCTGTTTAGCTTGGAGACGTGCTGAGGATCAGAGTGTGCCCGGCGAGGCTGCTTTGGGGAGGCTCATCTGGACCCATCTGAACTGCCGCCAGGTGGCTAAGTGGGAGAAACCTGAAGCCAGCCTGCCTGGGTTCACAGCACAGTTTTGCTGCTCCCTAGCTGTGTGACTTGGGCTAGACACCTCCCTCTCTGAGCCCCTGTTTTCTTGTCTGTAAAATGAGAATAATTATAGTAATAATAACAGTACCTAATTCATAGAATGAGTGCACGTGTTAATAAACGTCTACTTGTAGAAAGTGCTGAGTGCTCTGTCTGGCACACACAGGCATTAAATGCAGACCAGTTAATGTATTATTCCTGTAGCCTGTTTTAGGTGGGTGGGAGACGGATGTTTCTTCAACAGGATGGCAGCAGAGTGCAATGGTTGGGAGTCCTGGGAGGTCGCCACCCCCTCTCTGAGCCTCAGCTGCTGCTCTGGGGAGTGGGCACCATAACAGTTCTCACCTTGGAGGGTAAGAGTTTGCAAGGATTAGAGGAGAACACTCATAAAGCTCAGCACAGGGCTCGGTACATAGTAGGTGCTCAATAGATGTGCTTCTTACAACCCAGTCAAACAATGGGCAAAAGACCTAAGTAGACATTTCTCCAAAGAGGACATACAGGTGGCCAACAGGCACATGAGAAGATGCTCCTCATCGCTAATTATTAGAGAGATGCAAATCAAAACTACAATGAGGTACCACCTCACACTGGTCAGAATGGCCATCATTAAAAAGTCTACAAATAAAAAATGCTGGAGAGGGTGTGGAGAAAAGGGAACCCTCCTACACTGTTGGTGGGAGTGTAAATTGGTGCAGCCACTATGGAGAACAGTATGGAGGTTCCTTAGAAAACTAAAAATAGAGCTGCCATATGATCCAGCAATCCCACTCCTGGGCATGTATCCGGAAAAGACGGAAGCTCTAATTCAAAACGATACATGCACCCCAATGTTCATAGCAGCTCTATTTACAACAGCCAAGACATGGAAGTGACCTAATTGTCCATCAACAGATGAATGGGTAAAGAAGACGTGGCACATATATACACAAAGGAATATTACTCAGCCATAAAAAAGAATGAAATAATGCCATTTGTGGCAAAATGGATGGACCTGGAGATTATCATACTAAGTGAAGTATTTAAGTCAGAAAGAGAAAGACAAATATGTAATATCACTTATATGTGGAATCTAAAAAGTAGTACAAATGAACTTATTTACAAAACAGAAATAGATTCACAGACAAAGAAAACAAACTTATGGTTACCAAAGGGGATGGGGTGGAGGGGGGAGGATAAAAATAATAAATGAATAAATAAATAAGGCTCTTATGAGCATCACATCCTCTGTGCTTTCCTAAATTCTTGCCCAGTAAGGGTGTGCAATTTCCCCTAGGGTCAGGCTCACACGTGTCCCATGTCTTGGCTCAGCTGCTCTCCTCTGACTGCGCTGCTCTCCGCACTTCTCTCTCCAGATCTTTACTGTCTCAGCACACACACATCTCTTCTAGAAAGGCCCCCATCACCTCCAGGAAGAATGGGGAGCCCTCTGAGCCTCCTTGCAGCTGCCTATGCCCCCTCCATCACCACACTTACCCCCAGCATCCTGCTTGCCTGTCTGTCTGCCCACCTCTGCCATTAGACCGTGTCTTCAAGAACAGCCTCTAGGTCCCAATCGACTCCCATCCCACCGCCATCCAGTAAAACTCTGTTGCCTTCATAAACAACAGAACTTCGCTCTGCTACTAACTGGCTGTGTGATTTTGAGAACGTCACTTGACCTCTCTGATCCTGAGCTTCTCGCCTGCAGTATGGAAACAGCATCAGCAAGCTCACAGGCTCCCTATAGGGCCTGAGACAGACACAGAGTTCAATTGCTTACCCGTCACAGGACCTTAATAAATACTAGCTCCTCTGCCTCTGATAACCTGTGTGAGCTTCCAGCAAGTTCTTGCAGCTCTCAATTAACTCATCTGAAAAAGGCAGATAGCAACAGTACTAACATCAGACTGTGCTTTCAGGATTAAATGAATTAAATATGTAAAGCCCTTGGAAGCACGAACAGAATATAGTGAGTGCTTACTTCACGTTACCTGCGATGATAATAGTATGATAATTTTTTCCCTGCCCCTTCTTGGCTATTTCTGGCCTGGGTCTAGCACTGGGTCTCTTGTACGGCAGATGTTTAATCAGTATTTGTGGGCTGACTCCATGAGAAACACTTAAAATCTTGACAAGCAAAGACCCTCTCCGCGTCTGTACCTCTGATGGCGGCAGCCACTGGAAATGCACTGTCCGTACAGTCATGAGTCCCTACAGCATCTAAGATTAAGTCACGTCAACACAGGCTGCTAAACACCCGTAGGCAGATTCCATTTCTAAGTGTTGCAAGATGGACAGAGTGTAGTGTAAGAGAAAGACAGAGAAAGGGGATTGGCAGGATCAGAGGGGAGAGAGGGACGGCTTATGACCACAGGGCAGGATCAGGGGACACTGCCTTCCTTGGTCCCTTCGTTCATTCACTCAATATTACTGAGTGCCGCTCCAGCCCAGAGCTAGGTGACAGCGGGACAAAAGCATCCTCAGCCCTGGATGTCCAGCCAAGACAAGGAGGAGCCATGGCAGGCCTGAGAGCAGAGGTGTTGAGCTGAGATCAGGTACTTGTCACCTTCATAGGCCTGCTCGGAGGCCCTGCTTGCTCCCAGGGGGCTTCTCACCTGCACACCTGCACGGTGGACAGGATCTAAATCTTCCATTTGCCAGCAGACTGGCCACGGTCACATCCCCACTCTGGGAATCAGCAGGAAGGATAGCCTAATAGATCCCCTTGGGAAGTGAGGTGCAGTGGAAAAGCGGCCCCCGGTTGGGTAAGTGTCAGTTCAACCACGTGACAAGTACACCCTCCTTCATGGGGTGACGAGAGGCAGAGCTGACACGGGGGGATGCCCACAGCACCCTATGGGGAGAAAAAAAGCAAGTTCCAAAGAGTAAGACAAGAAGATTCTGTTTATCGAAAGTTCAGAAAGAGGCTAAAGTAAGTAATATAATGTTCAGGCTTAGGAGTTAAAAAGAAAAGCAAGGGCTGATCAATACAAAATTCAGAATGGCAGTTACTCCGGAGGGAGGAGGGGAGTGAGCCCTGGGGGAGCATGTGATGGTGACAAAGGCCACCGAGCTGCTCTTTTCCTTAAACTGGGTGTTGGATTCCAGGGGGATTTACACTCTACACACTCTATACATATTCACCTGTATCTGCCCAATATTTAATTTTATTTCTTAAAAGAAAAAGAAAAGTGTGTATGATATCCTACATGAAAGAATGAGCTTCAAAACAGGAGTCCAGTGTGATTCCATTTTTCTTTCATCTTTTTTCTCATCCATCAAACTTGTAAAATAATAGTACTCATTTCTAAGACAAACTAGGACAAATCACTTCCCCTCTCTGGACCTCAGTTTCCTTGTCTCAAATGAGGCTAAAGAATTGAGGAAAAGCTTATGAAGCACTTATGCTGGTGCTTGAAAGTAATAAGTACTTAATAAATAAGTTGTTCCAAAGGGATGGGGATTGTGGAACTTTCAGGAAATTCTTCCCTCCTCTCTCGCCCTTTTGCCACTGACCTAGCAGCTCTCTGAACTAATCTCCACTTGCCAAACTGGCTGGATGGACCAATGTCCTCCATCCCTTCCAACAAACATACTGCAAACGCCCATGACCCCAAAAAGCACTCTTGGCCAGTGGCTGCCCCTCACCTTACCTGGGTGTATCTCCTCCCACTAGTTAAGGCAACAACTTACTGGAAACCAGTCGTGTTTGTTCCAAAACTTACTTATTCCACTTGTGCTTGTTAGCACAGTTAAGCATAACTAGATCACTTAATTAAACTTTAGGGAAACCAGTGACTTAATGAGTGTGCAAGAAAATGCTGCTGTTTCCAAGGAAGTTAAGTGGAATTCTTGGAAAGACACAATAAAAGTAAATTGCTTTAATTATATATATATACATATATATTTAGAAAAAGTATAAATACATATTATATATAATAACTTTTATATGAGATATATGATAGCATATGTAATATAATAAAAATATATAAAATAAGATATATTTATATATGTAAATTATAAGATAATATAGAATCTAGAATATAATAATTTATGTATATATAAAATAAGGTGCAAACAAGAAAACTGTAAGAAATAGGAGAGGAGAATCATAGAAGATTGAGAAAAATCCTGTGCTCAGGTGGCTGGCTTTTTAAATGTTTTAAATTCTTGCTCCACTGAGAGACCTTGGTAACCAGAGAGGAGGCATTGCAGCTGTGGGTTCAGTCAAGGAACACAGGTTGGAAGTGACCTCCAGGCAGAGAAGCTAAATTCAAAGGTAGAGCCTTGGCCCGGCATCAAAAGTTTGGTGAATAAATGTGTATTGATATGATTTAAGAAAACATATACTATTCTTTCGTTTTACCCGTAACCATAAACTCCCAAGACAAACAGAAAACTGGGGAAAAGTACCAGGCTTTCGTATCACTGAGAAAGGACTATTTTCTTAGCCCTTAAAGAGCTCTATTTACCAATCAACAAGAAAGAAAAACTAATAATGTAATGGAAAAGTCGAAAAAGGAATGAACAGAGAGTAAACAGAAAGAACATACAAATAGCTCTGAACCACAAGATAAAGAAAATGCTCAGCTTCACTTTTGAGGAAAGAAACGCAAATTGAACCTCTAAGGAGACGCTGTTTTCCACCTATCAGATGGCAACAGCTCTGCTGGCGAGGCTGTGCGCAGGCAGGCTCTCTGGGTACCCAGTGGGAGCAGAGGCTGCTGGGAGCCATTGATGATGGTCATCGTCACCTACCCCTGTACCTACCAGCTAACGCAGCCACTCCATCTCCAGGAGTGTCCCCTGAGGGTCATCTCCTATACCTTCAAGATGTCATATGGACAAGGGTTTTGTTTTGTTTTTGTATTGGCTGAAATAGCCAAAGAAATAGGAAGCAACCTAAATGTCCATCCACAGGGCATCAGGAAGGAAACAATAGCATAACATGAGTATGTAAATAGGGCAGGGAGGGTCTTCACGGACAATCACTGAGACATTTTGTTAAGGGGACAAAGACGCAAAAGAGTATACCTGGTAACCTCCGCTTGTGAAAGAGAGAAGATACATAAAATACATAAGTATAATTGCTTGTATGCACGTAGGATATTTAGGGAAGAGTAGCATTGTTGCCTCCAAGGAAGAGGACTGGGTGGGTGACAGGGACACGGAGGAGCGACGGAGACACAACACAGGTGACTCTGTCTCCTGTTTTCCTTTTTCTTTTTTTTTTTAACCTTTATAATTCTGACGTATGTGCCTGTAATCCTTATTGAAGAATCAACTAATTTAAGATGAATAAAATATTTAATAGAGGAACACAGCACTTATAAAATGATTCCTTGTTTTAAGCAACTTTTAAATTTGACTTAACTTTTGGTTCTGATTTCGTTCTACCCCTAGATAACCAAGCTTTGACTGTTTAATATTTCTAGATGAACAGGTATTGTCTATGGAGTATATATATATGTTGAAATAAAACAAAAGCACACACACTAATAAAAGTTTTTAATAGCTAAACAGAGCCCCCGCCCCCAGCAAGGCTGGCAGGGACCTATTCCCGGGTGAAAAGCAAATCTTCCCCCGGGGGAATCCAGTTCCCCCACTTTGCCCCAGTTACTCCAACATGTGTTTGCAGGCTGATAAAGGTGTCCTGTGTCCCTGCCGCTCCTTTTAATTAATTTCTGACATGAAAGCTCCCAGTCTCTCCTGCCTCAGAGACCTACACTCACACCCCTTGCCTCTCCCTTTCACAGGAAGCAGCTGCCCATGTGTAGCCAGATTCCAAAAAAAAAAAAAAAAAAAAAAAAAAGTGTGCGTGTGGGGGGAAGTCACAGTTCTTTTTTTTTTCCATTTGTACTGATTTGCATATTAATAGTTTGCATATTAACCAGCGACTTCAGAGGGTGGGCGGGCTAATGAATGCAGCAATCTCCTCAATTTTAACTCAATTTGCCTCATCCATATTCCAATGCTTTGGGGATTGGTGTTCAGCGTTCATTGAAATTATCCGAGCCAGACCCAGTGTGGGCTGCTCTACCATTAATCCAATTAATTAGCCCCATGGATATGGCCGCCTGGGTGAGGGCCCTTTGTTCGGCGCTGGGGGCTAATGACAGCCCCAATCTGATGGGATAATGAGGGAAGCTAAGAAAGGTTTGACCCCCCAGCCTGGGTCCTGGGTGGTGCTTGGAGCAGGGAGGGCAGGGTGGCTTTTGGGGAGGGGGGCTGGATCCCAGGGAGACAGCTGCTTTCCTCCACCACTCCTTCACTAGCTCACTCCAAAGCGTGAGATGTCTCCCATTTTCCCCTCCACACACTCCCCACCCCTCTCCTCCCTGCTCTGTGCTCAGGGAGGCTGAGCAGCTTGGAGGTGCTCCAGTCCTGAGCCCTCGGGGCTCCCAGGTGGGTCCAGCCCATGACAGGCTTTGCAAGAGATGGGAGGGAGGAGGAGAAAGGAGACAGAGGATTAACTCCCTGGCTGCTTCTGTGCTGGGCTGCAGGTTGGCTGTAGGCTGGTTTTGGGCCCCTGTCAAGAGCCCACTCTGATGGCTACTCGTCCCAATTCCCTGCAGCCGTCCCCTGGCCTTGCTTCCTTTGGCCTGGGATGGTAACAGCTCTGTTGTTATTTTTACCTCTTTCCCACCATCTCAGCCCCTTTGAATGAGCCATCTGTCCCCTGCTGGGGCCTGAATGATACCCACACCTCACTCCTTCACTCTTCCATTTTCCCAACAGCACCATCACTCACTCATTCAGAGATGATCACAAGGATTAAACAATAAGCTACATGTATAGAATGTTTAGCACAATGCCTGGCATTGCCCAAGAGTTCAATGAATGTTGGGGATAGTTACATATGGGGATAGATACCTGGCTAAAGTGTCCCTTAAAGGAATTCTGTGAAATAACAGCTCCATAAGATGCTTTTTGATAGAAAGACTCCCTGGTAATAAATGTCCAGCAGCCCTGCAAATCCCCTTCTTAGAGATTCATAATATGCATTCTTGTAATAAAGGCTATGAGAAATCCTTTAGTGAAGAAAATCTCGGATTTCATGTAAATTCAAACATCCCTAGAACATATAATCTCACGTATATATTTCCCATTTTACACTTGAGGAAACTGAGACCAAGAGATTGTGTGTGGCAGTTCAAAGACAACCTAGAAACTGGTTCCTGAATTGAGTGTGTGTGTGTGTGTGTGTGTGTGTGTGTGTGTGTGTTGCGGGGTGCGGGGTAGTCTGAGACTTTGTGGGGTGCACCTGGATTGCAAACAGGTTGACTCCCTGCTGTATGGCCTGAGAGAAGCTGCTTCTCCTCTGGGAACCTCAGTGTTCTCATCAGCAAAATGGGAAGAGAAATTCCCACCATATCCAACTATGGGAGGATTCAGGATGATAAGCGAGTTAAGGGCCAAGCGTGTAAATAGCCTTCTCTGTGATGCTCATCCAGGGTTCTACAAGAGGGGTCCCCAGTGCTGTGCTTCATGAAAGAGAAGCAACTGCTTCCTTCTTACTCAAGTCTTCCTGATTTCCTTAAAATTCCACTTATAAGAACTAATCTTAAAGAAATACTTAGTCAGTATGCAAGAACAGATGCACAAATATGTTCCTTTTAGAGGAGTTTGTATTAGCAACAAATCAGAAACAACTTAAGTCTCCAACAAAAAGGGATTGACTAAGTAAAGCATGCAACAGAATCCTTTGCAGCCATTTGAAATCAGGAAAACCTTTGGAATTCCTCCATTTCAAAAACCCCACAATCCTTCCTTTTCCTAAAACCAGATTTTATGAATGAAATTCAAATTCATCAAGTAGATTTTTAAAAAATAGTAACCACGGTTACTGGGAGCTAGAGAAACAGGGGTCCTGCCTTCTCAGCCCTTCCACACTCTTAGCAGCCAGCGCACCTCAGGCACCTCCCTAGATCTCTGAGATGTGAAGGGACAATACAAAGATAAAACCATATGGGCACAGACGGTATCTGGTGTCTTCTAAGCATTTCAGGTGGGTCACGCATTGTGCATTATATCATTTAATTTTCATAACAAGCCTGCCATGAGGTGAGTGCTTCCTTTATCAATCCATTTTGCAGATGGGAAACTAAAGTCTCAAGACCAAGATCCCACAGGTAGAAAGGGGCAGAACCAGGATTTAACCTAATGGGAAAGTGTTAAGTGGAGAAGGCAGATAATGAAATAGTCCACAGAGTGTCAATTTCCTGGTTGTGATGTGGTTATGTACATATTATCATGGGAGGAAGGGTACACAGGAACTCTCTGTAAGGTTCTCGCAACGTCTTGTGGGTCTAAAGTTATTTCAAAGATTAAATTTAAATTAGTATGCAATATGGGATCCCATTTGGTTGTGTGTGCACACACAGTGTTTCTAAACCATTTTAAAAGGATATCCGTATAGGGCTTCCTTGGTGGCGCAGTGGTTGAGAATCTGCCTGCCAATGCAGGGGACACGGGTTCGAGCCCTGGTCTGGGAAGATCCCACATGCCGCGGAGCAACTAGGCCCGTGAGTCACAATTACTGAGCCTGCGCGTCTGGAGCCTGTGCTCCGCAACAAGAGAGGCCTCGATAGTGAGAGGCCCGCACACCGCGATGAAGAGTGTCCCCCGATTGCCACAACTAGAGGAAGCCCTCGCACAGAAACGAAGACCCAATACAGCCATAAATAAATAAATAAATACTTTAAAAAAATAAAAATAAAAAATTAAAATAAAAGGATATCCATATAACAAAATGTTAACAAAACTCATCTTCATCTCTTGGTGAGAATTTGTAGGTGATTTCTTCTTTTGTTCTTATTATCTTAATTAATTTTTTCTTCAATGCCTAGGAACGATGATTTGTGTAATTTTTTTAAAAAGTTTAAAAACAGAATTATCCTTTACCAGCAACCCCCTCGCCCAAACCCCAGGTCCTGCTTCTGTAATTCCAGCTGCAAAGGCAGTCCCAGGTCTATTTGTTCTCCCCCAAATCTCTCTTTCTTTGGAGCTTCAGAAAGACAGATGCCACAACAGGGTCTGTCAGTGTACCATCTCCACCTGACACCGCAGAGATCCCCATTTTGGCCTCTCCTCCCAGAAGACACAGTAAAACCCCCAGACCGCACGGAGGCCGGCGTGCACTTACAAATTACCGCAGCAAAATGGATTGCCTTGACAAAATGTAATGTTTTGTGACAGAGCCCAAATATGCATTTCATTCTTGAGAAGCAGCTCAAGGAACCCGTTGGAAATATTAAATTAAGCAGTGTAACAGCTGAGAATAATTGGGTTTTCTGCCCTGTTGCCCGCGATTTTGTGTAGTGTTTGAGGTGGCTGGGCAGTTCTGTTTGACTGGGGGATGGCGAGAGCCTGGGGTCTCTGCAGGCTGTGGGAGTAGCTTCTGGGAGGTTCCTTGGGGTTGGAGGGTGGATGCGGTTCGACCCCATGTGGAGATGGGAGAGGCCCCTGGCACTACCCCTTGGAATCCTAGAATCAGAACTTCCCAACCAAGAGTAATGCATCCTCACCTGCGTTTGATGGATGAGGAAACTGAGTCCTAGAGACACATCTTAGCAAGTTAGTGGCAGAGCTGAGACTTACACAGCTGCCACTGACAAGGCTGTTTCCAATACTCTGCCCCTCTTTATCATGGTCCTGAAACCACAGAACTCTGAGCCATTCTGCTTGTAAGGTGACCCAAAGATCATACGTTCTGGGGCCAGATAGAGCCAAGTGCAGATGGCGGTGCAGCCTCTTCCTCCCCGGGAGACCTTAGGAAATTCTCACAGCTCTAAGCTCAGTTTCCCCCTAAAATTGGGGTTCGGGGGGCTTACATTACAAGGGAGGCAATGCGGATTTTTAACAGGGCTGATGAGCACACGAGTCACCAGGGGTCTTGTTAAAATGAAGGTTCTGATTCAACAGGTCCGGGACCTGGAATTCTGCATTTCTAATCAGCTCTGCAGAGCTCTCCATGCTGCTGGGATAAGCCTCTGAAGAACAAGAGTTTATAAAAGTGTGACTTAGCCAGGGCTTGGCATGCAGTAGGCACTCTATCAATGTTCCTTTCTCTTTGTTCTCTCATTATTTCTTCCAGGACTCTGCCTTATCCATGTTTTCTGAAAACTCAATTGGAGAGAAGATGTAGTCGAGGAGTGGGTGTCCTGGTGGCAGATCCCACGGGTCCTTTGGGAGGCAGAAAAGCCACATTCAACCGTGTGTGCTCTTGATCCCCACCCGAAATGACCAGGCTGGCTTTGCAGAGTGGGTGAGTCACGGCCAACGAGCACTGCAGGATTCTACAGCTGTGCAGGTCGCATCTGCACACCACCCGGCTCTGCAGGGGAAATAGTTCTGCGTTTGCACATTTTCCAGCAGTAGGTCCAGGAACGTCTGCTCGGTTACCCTCAGCACACACTGGCCCAGCACGGCACCACCTCTCTGATATCAGGGGAGTTTCTTTTTTATATCCAACCTCAAGAATACATCCTTGGGCCCTCAGAAACCAGCCTCTATCTCCAAGTCACCCTCCCCACCCCCCCGAGATTTCCTCTCATCTCACAGAGCTGATAATATCAAAAGGAAGCTGATTCTGCCATTTACCTGCTGTGTGATCTCAAGCAAGGCACCTCCCCTCTCTGAGTCTTAGTTTCTTCATCGGTAAAGTACATGGAAATCTTTAGCTGTGAGCATGGAGCTTACAGATGTAGAGTCTGGAGTTTCCATCAAATTCAATCCCAGCTCCATCACTTCTACCCTAGGTGAAGTAGCTCTCGGAACCTCAGTCTCTTTATCTGCAAATAGACCAGTTCTGAGGATTCAACAAAATAATAACGTATAATATTTGGCTGAGGGTTTGGCTCAGGGCACAAGAGAAGGCTCAGCAAATGCAATTATTACTTGCAAACATAAAGAAAATTCATCTCCTTCAACTGGAATACTGTTAGACTTTGATCATGATTAGAATCTACCCCAAATTCCTCTTTCAATGTAAGCAGCAGTTTTCATGGTTTCATATATGATGATGATGATGATGATGATGGTGATGATGATACTAACTTGCCCGAAGCTTTTGGACACACTACATGCCAGGCACTCTTCTAAATTCTTTACTTGTGTTACTACATATAATTCTCATAATAACTCTGGAAGATTGATTATAGTGGGTAAAATATTCTTCCCCATTTTACTAATGAGGAGCCTGAGGCATAAGAAGCTTAAATAACTTGACAAGGGTCACACAGCTGCTGTATGAGTCAGCTACGTCCACAATAATGCTGCATAACAAACAACCACAGACCTCTCAGTGGCAAACAACAACTGTTGATTTCTCACTCATGCATCTAAGGGCTGGTTGGGGTAATCTAGGCTGTCGTTGACTGCGCTCAGCTCTGGGTCTACCCCACATGCCTCCCATCCTCCTTAAACCATCAACTACTCATGACAAAAGGCAAGTGTCATATGTGCTAATATCCCATGAGCTGAAGCAAATCACTTGGTCAAGTCTGGTTGGAGAAGTACCCTTCCCCACTAGGAAACCCTGGCAAAGGTGTAAACATATCACTACAGGAGAGTCAAGAATTGAAATGAATAATTCACTATTCCACAGCTGATGGGGGAAGACTGAGGCAATGAACCCAAAGAGACTGATGGAAGAAGTTGCCATCTTAACTGCTGTCCAAACTTGCAATTCTTTTTTTTTTTTTCTTGACCATGCCACATGGCTTGTGGGATCTTAGTTCCCCCACCAGGGATCAAACCCGTGCCCCCTGCAGTGGTAGCATGGAGTCCTAACCACTGGACCACTGAATTCCCTGCAATTCATTTTAACAAAGAAACTATCCCACTACTAAAACTAATACTAGGAACTGGAAATGCAGTCCTTTCTAAGCTCCTGCTCTAGGCGCAGCTGCCTTCAGACTATCCGTGAAATACGTTATCCATCATTCATTCATTCATCCCTCTTACTGAATATTCCTACAAGGTTGGTATCAGGCACACACACAAAATGGATACACAGTTTTCCTTTCTCTTATGATTTCTTGTCTCCCAACTCAAAGTGTGATTTTCCTCCCTCTTCATTTTATTATACATTCATTTATTTATTATTTGTTTGTTTTCAAACCCCAAAACCTTTCAAGTTAGCAGATGTGCCTGCAAACTTCCCCAAACACGGTTGTATATGACATTGACAGAAATAGTTTATGATCAATTCCAAGGGCCCACTGATCTTTTTTTAATAAGGTGCTGCTGTGGTTCTACAGCAAAGTATGCCATTGTGATTTCACAAAGTATTCGCTGTGAAATCTCGAGCTCCCGCCCCATGTCCCTTCTTCCCAACTTGAAACGACCTTGAAACAACCGTGCCTCCTTTGGGGAATGTCTGTTAGTGACTTCGAATCCCTGGTGTGGGTGCTGCAGCATAAAGAACTCTGTCTCTGTGGGCCCCTCGCTCAGGGTCTGCGGGGAGTGGTGTTTCTCCAGGTGTGGTCCAAGGGCCACCAGGATCAGAATCTCTGGGGGTGGGGCCCAAGAATCTGCATTTCCACATGTGCCCTAAGCGATTTTTGTGTCTGCTGAAGTAGAGAGATCTCTTTTATCATCTGAAGGAAAGGAGGATTCCAAAGGGAGGAAAAGAATCATTACAGTCCTACGTGCTCCTGCATTTCAGTTAATTAGCTTCAGGTTTGGAAAATGCAGTTTTGGGCACATGACATCTGGACTCTGTCTTTAGTGCCACCCACAGGTAGAGTGGCATGGTACCTAACCAAAGAGTGTTTTATAATACATCTCTCATTCTTTGTTCACCTCCACTTGACGAACCAGGGAACACCCCCTTCCTAAATAACATTATTCCCCAAACATGCCATTCTTCCTGCCTTTCTGCCCACTAACCTGTTTTCCTGGAATGCCTTCATCTCTAATAGGTTTGCCTACAACCAAACTCCTATGCATGCCTCAAAATCCAACATGAACCTCACTGCTTCATCCTGGCTCAGTTAATTACTCTCTCCTTTGTGCTGCTATGGTTGAACATTCCTACATAGAATCAACAATCTGAGCTCCCAATTATTTAACCCCACTATGATTCTGGCACTGTATTCCACACTTGAGATACTAGAGCGTTTCCAAATAAATGAAAGCACGCTACACTTGTCTGTTTACACATACTCTCCCCTGTGCCCCTCCAGGGCAGGAACTAGGCCAAATTTCCCTAGGCAGAGTATGTGCTCAAGTCCCTTTGGAGTCCCTAAAATTCACGTGAGCATCTCACCAGCTTGAATCTGCCAGGAAAAAGAGGCCATGTGACTTCAAGAAAGGAGCTCCTCAGACATGACAGAGAAAGGGTCCGGGCATGGCAGAGCGAGCCCTGTGGTTGACGGCCACCCCCATCTTCCTCCAAGCCCCAGCATGAGCAGAACTGGGGGACCAGCTAGGGCCATAAACCCAGGATGGGCTTGCTAACCACGAACCCTCCCCTTGGTGCAAAATCAAACTCCTACTTAGTGCCAACAGAAATACCAGTCACGGGCAGAGCTTCAGGCTTCCCAGAATGAGGGCGGTTACCCTCCCTGGAACCATCACAACCCATGTGCCACTTATTTATAGACCCAAAGGACCGTAAGGCTGGAAGGCACATTCAAACCAGCCATGCCTCCTTGGCAAGGGTGTGAGATGTGTATATTCTGGTGCCTCAGGTAAGTTTCTGAGACTTTCGGAAAATCAACTGTATTGTTTACATCTAATTAAGAAACTGGCCCCAGTTCATCTACACACCTTGGTGCTTCTGTGTCCAGCATCAGCAGATCCAACTTTGAATCCTGGCTCTGCTGGTAATGACTGTGTGACTTTTGGGAACTCACCTAACCTCTCTGAGCCTCGGTTTCCTTACCACATAATAGGAATAATAAAACCTGCCTCTTGTGGTTGGTGTGTGTCTCAGTGGAGGGAACACTGCTGACAGTTTTGTCCTCCCTTCTCTTCTAATTATTAACATGTTTCTTGGTTTTTATGATTATATCTTGTTATTGGTATAATTTTCCTGGTTTGGGGATTCCTGTACTATTGAGCTTTCTAAATCCCATATCTGATTATGAAAACTCCCTCTAAGCTTTTGCTCTTTCTTGGCTTTATGTATTTTCTCAAGTGAGATCTCTCTGCTAAAATTCATTTCCCTGCCAATCTCCAATTTGATGCATCATCCCGATCATGCTATATTATGTTTGGCAACATAATGTGATGTGACTCTGGCTGCCGATGACGGATGGGCTACCCGTCAGCAAACGGAACAGCACCCAATTTTCTAAAGAGCATTGTTACAGAAACAAACAGGATGGCCTTTAACTTGTATTGATTTATTTCTGAAGAATGAGCTCCTCTCTTACTTTTACAAGTGCTGTAATTAGAGGGTAGAATTACCTTTCTGGGGTGAGGGCTCAGCAAGCTTAACAGCAAGGGGGCTGTGGGGGAAGGGTGCAGAGAAAGGGCGGGGTGCAGGCAGCAGCCCCTGACACGGAAGTGGGCCAGATTTAGAGCAGGAAGCACTGAGGTTAAATACATTAAAAATTCCTTCCTTCTCTCCTTCCCTTCGTCCTTCCTTCTTTCCTCTCTTCCTTCTTTTCTTTCTGCTATACATCAATCTATCATCTTTCCTTTTTTTCTTATTTCTTTCTATCCTTCTACTTATCCATCTATTCATCCATCCATATATCCAACCATCATTCCTTCCTCTATTCTTTCCTCTTTCTTCTTCCCTTCCTGATCTCTATCCACTGATCCAGCCAGCCAGCCAGCCATTTATGCATTCATCTATCCATTTATCCATTCATCCATCCATCTATCCATTCATCCCTCCATCGATCTATCTATCCATCCATCCCTCCATCTATCCATCCATCCATCCAACCATTCATCCATCTATCATCCATCCATTTATCCACTTATCCATCCATATATCCATACATCCATTCATCTTGCCTTCCTACCATCCATCCACCATCTTTCCTTTCTTTCTTCCTTATTTCTTGCCGTCCTTCCACTTACCTATTCATCCATTCATCATCCATTCTTACATCCATCCATTCATCTATCCCTATATCCATTCATCCATCTCCCCTCCCTACCTTCCTCCCTCCCTCCCTCCTTCTCTTTTCCATTCAACATTTTTGAGGACCGTGCTTGGTGTGATGTAGAAGAGTGACTCTGAAAGACCAGGGTTCTAAGCCTTGCCCTGCTGTGTGATCTTGGGGAAATCAGTTCATCTCTCTAACACTAGATTTCCTCACCTCTCCCATCACTCTCCCCCTTGCTCGTTCCCCTCCAGCCACCCTGGAGCATTGCTCGTTTCCTCCTAGTCCAGGCACCCTACCACTTAGGGGGTGTTTGCATTCGTTTTCTTTCTGCCTAGAACCCTCTTCCTCCAGATAGCCTTGGGGTTCCCTCCCTCCCTCCTCCCTGTTCTCTGTTCAAATGCCTTCTCATCAGAAGCCTTCCCTGGCCACCCTCTCCAAAACAGCAGTTCCTGTCACTCTCCACCCCACAAAGTCCGTTCATTTTATCCTTAGCTGCTAGCACCATCTGGCATACTACGCGTATTACTTATTCAAGGACTATTTACCTATTTAGTGTCCGTTCAGCAAGACAGGGACAAGGGAGGGCCAATTTGAAGGTGCTTGTCATGGTCACTGCTGTGAACGGGGGCTCAATTCTGTTGGGACCTCTCAGAAATGTTCGCCCAAGGAGCAGAGTCCAGCTCCAGTGTCCCACTGCTGAGGCTTGACCTTGGACTGATGACTGACCCAGGGGTCGGGACTGCCACCCCCGGCAGAAAGCAAACACCTCACCATTTGTGCCTGGTGTGGGCCCTGTGGCCCGAGTCTAAGTTGCCTGGAACTGTCCACCCTGGCCGGGCACCCTTCTGTGGATGTTTCTATGGGAGCTTCCTTCCTGAGGCTCTGCGTTTGCAGGGAGAGAGAGCTGCCCGGAATCCCAGTCTCAGCCCTGTCCCTCACACACCATGACCTTGGGCAAGTCACTCACCCGCTCTGGGCCTCAATTTCCCCATCGATAAAATGGACAGGCTGGACCAGATCATGGTCTCCTACCTTTTCAAGTCCAAAGAGCCCTCATTTTAAAAAATCATTAAACCAATTGTATGGGCTCAGTGTTGGAAAGGTAAAAAGAAACAAACAAAACAAACAAACAAACCAAACAAGACAATGTAACAGAAAAGGAGACGAAGAACTCAAGAAAAAGGAAACCTCTATTGATATTTTGCTATTTTTGATATTCTGAGACATTTCTATGCATAAATCCTCCTGGCCCTCCTTCTCTCCCTCCCCCCACCCCTTCCCTCTCTCTCCCCTCCCCGTTATGTTCTGATTTCTCCTCCTCCCCCCCTTTCCCTCCCTTATCACCAACCTTCCACTAGAATGTAAGATCCACAAATGCAGGGATTTCTGTCTCTTTGGATCACTGCTGTATCTACAGATCTACCTTGCTGCCTGGCACATAAAAGGTGCCCAATAAACACCTGTGGTAGGAATGGATGGGTAATGACCATGGAAGCTGAGTTACCCTTTACTGGACACCGACCATGAGCCAGGCCCTGTGTAGGGCAGGGAGACTCAGGGATCAGTGGGACGGAGGGCCCTGCACTTGTGGGGCTCACAGCATCCTCGAGACTCTTCTGGGATGGCAGAGACTATTTGGAATTCCATCAACAGGCATTAGTGTAAATATTAGTGTAAAAGCTAATATCAAAACAAAATATGAAAGGACACAAGTTGAAAAAACACAGAGATGAGACAGAGCCTAAAAACAAGTGGAGGACGATGCAGAATTCCTGCAGGTCCCTAGCCAGATGTAGATCTAAATGGACCCTGTAGCCCAGGGGTCTCCCATTCACATATGACCCTGGAGGCAGAGGCGGCAAAAGCAGAATCCGGGGTCAGCTGGGGCACGGACACTAGAAGAGGGCACAGACACTTACAAAATGGCCTTGAAGTCAGGGGGAAGCTGGTGGACCGGTCAGGGCCAACTGGGACCAAAAGAGCAGGAGGCCCCTGCCTGAGTGGGGTGTGCATAGGGGTCCCGGGCAAAGCAGCAGCTGCAGGCAGTAGAGCCCAGCGCTTTGGCACATGGGCTTTGGAGTCAGACAGCCTTGTGTCCCAATCCTGGCTCGGCTCCACCATGCCCCCTGCGTGACCTTCAGCATGCTGCTGGGCCTCTCTAAACCTTAGTCTCTTCCTCTGAAGAACAGGGGTCCTTGCCTCTCCCTGCTGGCTGGCTGGGGATGGAGGGCTGACATGCTCTGATGAGCCTAAGATCTTAGCACAGGCCTTCCCAACACAGAAGGTTAGCTTGTACTATTCATTCATGTTAGTAAACACAGGCTGGAGTTACAGAAGAGGTGCCAGCACTGCTGAGAACAAATTCTCAGGTCGGGACTTGGCCAGGTTTCTTTTTGATGGCCTGCAGGCCACCGTTGGTGGCATCTCTTCCTATATTTCAAAGCACAGCCCTCTACAGGGGACAGGACCCTGCTACCATGAACACTCAGACAACCAGGCCCCACAACAGGGCCAGCTGACCCCAGGGAGCAAACTGTCCCGGAGGCTGTCCTATATAGTGACAGAGCAGGAGGCCAATAGCCTCGCGGAGTCCTGTGAAAAGACCAAATCACAGGATGCCATGTTGGCGTCCCCAGGGAGCATACAAGCACATCGCGGAGGCTTGTTGTGTAGTCAGACTATGCAAAATGAAAAACTCAGGAATATTCCAAAGCAGAAATTAATCTCTGCTCAGAGCCTTGAACCTGACCTCCAGCCTGGGCAAAACTGTTTGATTCCCATTGTGGTGGCCTGGAAGGGAAGACATCTAAACACTTAGAGGCTGGAGGAGGGATGACGGCTGGGGAAACATGTCTGGAAGAGAGGCTACTCCATCATGCCCTTGGAATTTTCCCAAACAGTGGGTCTGAACAGTTTTCACACTCAGGATCAGGAGATACGAACCACAAAAAACCAGGACAGGTTTCTCGCACTACCCGAAACCTTCCGTAAGCCAAAACGGCGTAAAGCGAAGAAATAGTTACCTTAGGACACATCTTGCTCACTGATGCACAAAATAAATAGAGATAAAGCACAGATGCTCATGGACAGAGGTTCAAAGCTATGGTGGCCGGATGCTGAGATGCTCAGTGTGGATCCCAGGGAGGGAGCTCAGCGGTGCCACCCGCCCTGCTCGGGGCTCATCCTATCTCTACAACATTTCAGTGCAAAACAAATACTGAATGCAATTTTTGCTTTTCTCCCTTTTTCGTAAAAGCAAAACTCCTCTTGGAATTTCTTTCAGTTAGTGAAAACAGATAGTAACGTAGGTGTTTCATAAAAGAGAAATGGCATAAAGCAAACTTTCTAAAAGCGGGGGATACCTGTATAAGTCGAAATGGGTTCCAATCCTAATGGGCCACTTAACGACTTTCCCATCTCCAGTAGGGACCGTAGCAGTCCCGTTCACAGGGCTGGTGGAGGAATTCATGAGGAAGTCCTTGTATAGCACCGGCTTTAGTCTCAATCAGTGGGAATTTCTGTTATCGCTCTCCCTGGATACATCTATTGACTGTGACACAAATCCTACCTCCTTACCCAGAAACTCCCACCCTTGAGCTCCGAGAGGCACTGCCCTGAACCCAGTGTGATTCTAAGCAGCAGGGCAGGATGGGATTTGTCTTCTCCGTTTACAGACCGGGTGACGCGACCTGCCCTCCATCACCCACTGTATTAGTCTGCTAGCGCTGCTATACCAAAATACCACAGCGCGAGTGGCTTAAACAACAGAAATGTATTTTCTCACGGCTCTAGAGGCTGGAAGTCAACATCAAGTTGTCAGCAGGGCTGGTTTCTCCTGAGGCCTCTCTCCTTGGCTTGCAGACCTGGGCTCTGACTCTGTATCCTCACATGGCCTTGCCTCTGTGTGCACCCCTGCTGTCTCCCTGTCTTCCTAAAAGGACACCAGTCAGATTGGATTAGGGCCCCCCCTAAATGCCTTGTTTTAACTTAATCACCACTTTAAAGGTCCTGTCTCCAAATACAGTCGCATTCTGAGGTTATGGGGGTTAGGACTTCAACATATGAATTTTGAGAGGGACACAACTCAGTATATACACCCAGCGTGTAAGTGGTGAACAACGGGGGTGCCCTAGACCCGTGCCCTTTCCCTCCAGCTCTGCCCCCCACCCCAAGCCCTTTGCAAATCCTGTTCCAAAGCATTCAAGCCTTGGCTCACCCCAAACCTCCAGGATTTTCCATCCGGAGCCAACCTTCAGCATCTTTCAGTCTCCAGAGTTGCAGGCAATAACCTGCCTCAGCCACTGTGTGGAAATGCCAGCCAGATGCCTAAGTCCTTTCATCTCATGCACGAAAGGGATTTGCACTCAGGAAAAGTCCTCCGAGGAAGCTCGGTCTGCACACAGGTTCTTTGAAGCTGTTGTTTGGTTTTGGTTATTTATTTTTGCTTTGGTTCAGAGTCATCTTCCTTCAGACCGGAAGGGCTCTGATTCTGCTTGTCGCCATGCCGCTGGGTTTTTTCAAGCTAAGGAGACATTGTCACTCTGCCCTTCACCCCGCCCCCTCACCTCCCCCATCCCCTCTCCTTTCCTTTCTCTCTCCCTCGTTTCTTTTTTACAAGGAGCCTGGAATCACAAATATGTCGGGGTAGGACAATGTCTTCAGCAAAGGGGGGGAATATTGGGGTCACCTTTTATTAAGAACAAAGCTATTGAAATGACGCACTCGAACATCTTGCTATTAGAGACTTGAAAAGTATTTCCCTCATTAGTGTAAAAGGGAAGAAGGGAGCTAGCAATCTTGTTGATCAGCAGTGGCAATTTATTTTAAACTGTCCATTTTCTGGGTGTCAGAGGATGACTTTTATGTATAATCTTATTTCCAATTTCAACAAAGAACACTTCACTCATGTTCTGTGCGGATTTTTTTCTTCATAGACAATAACCGATTATAAAAGCGGTTCTCAGCCACCCCACCACCACCCTGCATCTACGCAGTGGTGTTGACATATGGAAATGAATCAAAATGTAATACGCATAATTACAAGCATTGTAAGCAGGGTACAATTAGTGTCTCTTCAAACCAATGTTGTAATCAAAAGACGCCCCTAAAACAGTCCAAAAAGTGAGAAGACTATCCGTGGGATGAGACCCAGATTGGAAGGAAGTTTCTTTCTTTTTTTTCCCCCTTCTTCTGCCGTGTATAGAGATGCAAGTTGCCTCGTATTCTCTTCCTTGGCGGGTGCAGAGAAATCAATTCTAGTTATTTTCTCCACCCATCGAGTTGAACACAGACAAGGAAACCTTGCTTTAAAAATAAACCCAGCCACATGGAAGGGGCTTATCTTTTCTGAAACTTGTATTTGGAGGGTGTCTTTGAAGGTCACATATCCCTGGGGAGGTGTCAAGTGACAAGCTGGTCAACCAGGGTCCTTTTGGGTACAATTTTGTCACCAGGATGCCTTCTGTTTAGTCTTTACAAGGCATTTTGTGGAGTTGTTGGTTTTTTAGGTGTTTTTATGGTTGTTGATATTTCATTTGGTTTTTAGATTGGATGCCTTGCCAATATTTAAAAATCAGGAGGGGTTTTGTCAAAGATATGATTTTCCCCTCCCCCTGAAAAATTATATGAGCTGTCCACATATGACCCACACCCTCACAGGACACTGTCCCCTGGTGCCCAGGACCTAGAGACAGGGCAGTGTCTCCTGTTTTCCGCATCCTCACCTTTGATCCTGTCCCAGGCCTGTAGGCACCTTATCCCCACCCCATCACTGAAGTAATGAGTCAGAGCAGCTCATTCACCCGCCATTTGCAAGAAAACCACCGTGTACCAGCCACTTTATCTTTGCTTCATCCACTGCCTTTTCTATTCTCTTCCATCCTGCTGAAGTGCACTTCCCACCCGCAAACTCCCATCATCCCCCTGCAAGCCTAGTTTTGGTGTCTCTGATGCCAGAACGTGTTTCCCGACCATGCTCACCCATCCCCCCAAACCACGTCAGTCACTCTTGACCTTGTTCATGGCTCCTCGCGTGAACTCTTCACACTGCTGTTAAATCCCACCTCGCCCTTCATCTAGGCATCTCTCCCTGGCCCAGAGCCCCTGGAAAGTGAGGTCCCTGCCTTTTCCATGGCTGCATCCCAAATGCCTAGCATAGAATCTGGCGCATAGGAGGTGTGAAGTCCTTGTTTGGATTTCTGAATGAATTATTCAAGGAATGCTGCCTCTTTGTTGTCTCTGAAGTGAGGCTGGCAGGAGAGAGAAGGGGAAAGGGATGATTACTGAGAACTTAACTATGTGTCTGCCCCTCGGCCCATGTTGCCTTATGAGAAGAAGAGAGACCGTTTCAAGCTTCCACCTCAATATTGCCCAGTTAGCAAGCTATTTACCCCTCAGAAAAGCAAGCCCTCATTATAAAATAAACTCTGATGCCAGTGGTTAAAACTCATACTGATATCAATGTGTACCCATAGGTATCAATACCAATTCCTACACCTACATATGCATCTATATCTATATCACTTATATCTACAATGTCTTCCATCTAGATATCATTTGAGCTTTGGGTTGCTCACAATAGCAAACATTTGGAAACCACTTAAAGATCCATCAACAGGGCACTAGTTCAACAACTGTGATGTATTCAAATACTGGAACGTGCTGAAACCATGACTGTAAGGATAGTCATCTACTGACGTGGACAAAGAATCCAGCTTGCCAGGGCTAGGTCACACCATGACCAGAGACAAGGGGGATGCACATTTGCAAACTGTTCTTCACCTAGAAATACAAACGTGCAGAGAGATGTTTAGAACCATTTTGGCCAAACATTGAGTAGATTTTCTAGACGGGAGGCTCTCTGCTGACTTTTGTTTATAAGTTTCCATTCTCCTTACATTTTAAAAATATTAATCGTGATTTTTTTCCCCAAAGCAATAATTGATTGTAAATGCATTGCTCAAGCATCTCCCTTCTCTCCTGTTTGACTGCCTGCACTTTCTGCCAGGCACCTTACTGTCCCGCCACCCACCTCCAGCATGTGATGGGCTGGATTTGGGCCAATTCTCTTCCATTTTAGCAAATTCACACTTGACTCTGTTCAAGTTTTCAGTTCCAGGGGTCAAGGCCCCTTTCTGAGCTGGATTTTGCAAATATTTGGTTCTGAAACACGGGCATCAAAAAGTTCTAAGGAGAAGGAGCCATAGAAAGGATCTAGATGAATCCGCCTTCTGTGCCGATGGGGAAACCGAGACCCGGGGTGTTGGAAAGAGCAGGAAGTCAGAAGCAGGCAGGCACTGGCGGGTCAGAACCCTCGCTCTGCCCCTTCCCGGCTATGTGACCTTGAGTCAGTTCTTTCACCTCTCTGTGCCTGCCTCCTCTTTCTCAACTATAAACCTGAAAAAATAATTGCAACCACGGTTAAGGGTCATTTCAAAGATTAAATGTGACAGTGACCAGACCTGAGATTTTGAAAATGGAGAAACATTAGCAGATTAGAACTATCAACGTGAACTTGAATCAATTTCCCCAACTATGGGGGAAAAAAAAAAAAAAATATATATATATATATATATAGTAAAAATCATAGTCATCAGGATGCCAGGGATCCTGAGGGGATAAAGCCATCACAGGTACTCATGGATTTGAAGTCTCTACTGCTGGGCCGGAGAGTGTACAGGTGTGTTCTCATGTTCCCTAGAGCCCACTCTCCCCTCACCAGTGACTTCAACTTCCTCACCCCTCCCAGCCCCGGGGCTTCTGGAGAGATCTGGGGACAATCGCAGAGGGTGTCCCTCTGGGGCTCACCACCCCGGCAAGTCATTTCTATTCAGCCCAGAGCCTTCTTTAAGCGAGGGAAGGTGGGGAGGGGAAGGCTGCAAAGAGAAGCAAAAATCAACTCCGGGTCAGCAGGGCAGCTGGCCCGGGGCCCAGTCGGGGAATCTCTTGGGAAGGGTCCCCACCCAGCCGGCTCTCCCACAATGCACCACCAGGTGCTTCTGCTGATAAGAATGGGCTGCTTGGCCCGGAGGCGCGTGACAGGACTAGAAGCGTGTCTAGTCTTGAGAGCCGTAAGAGGAAACTCCTGCTCCACGAAGTGCAGGCAGATAAGAGAGAAGCAGCCAAGGCCTGGGGCGTATTTTCCCCTCCAATTTTTGTTTTGTTTTGTTTCAGTTCCCTTCTTATTAAAGGAAAGAGAAAACCCGGCACCCACCCCACCGGCCAAGGATGGATGGTGACTTGTAGACGTTTAAAGAGGATGGTGAGAATGAACCTTGAGATTCCAACACTGAAATCCCAAGGGTGGTTTCACCTGGGGCGTGAGTTTATGGGAGATTTTTAGTTCTTCTTTACCCTTTGCTGAATTTTCCAAATACAGGCACACCTTGTTCTGCCGTGCTTCACAGATCCTGACTTTTTAAAAACTGAAGGTTTGTGGCAACCCTGCTTCAAGCAAGTCTATTGGCACCATTTTTCCAAAAGCATTATTTTAAATTAAAGTATGTACATTGGTTTTTAGACATAATGCTATGGCACACTTAATAGACTACTGTGTAGTGTAAACATAGCCTTTATATGCATTGGGAAACCAAAAATTTTGTGTGACTCGCATTATTGCAATGTTTGCTTTATTGTGGTGCTCTGGGACCGTACCCACAATATCTCCGAGGTCTGCCTGTGCTTTTGCCATGACCAAGCATCGTGTTTATAATCAGAAAAAATAAAAGTTGTTTTTGAATGCAAGTTTTGAATCTCATTTCACATTTGCTCCTAAGTACAGACGCTAAAGAGGGAAAGTGTATGTTTTCTGTGATCCAGGGACAAATGCGGTGTTGCTTATCAGGAGAACATGGGCAAGAAGAAGGTCATATGCCCCCCAATCTGCTGTTGGGGGATTGTTCTGGAAAAGAGTTTGACAGTTTCTTATAAAGTTAAAATACACTTAGCATATAATCCAGCAATCTCACTCTTGGGTATTTATTGTAGAGAAATGAAACTTATCTTCACATAAAAACCTATACATGGATGTTCATACCAGCTTCATTCCTAATACCCACAAACAGGAAATAACTTGGCCTTCAGTGGGTGAAGGGTTAAACAAACGATGGTACATCCTTTCAAAGGAATACTACTCAGCAATGAAAAGGAGCAAACTATTGATACATGTAACACCTTGGATGGATCTCAAGGGCATCGTGCTGAGTGAAAAAAAAGCCACTTCTGGAAGTTCATGTGCTATATATGATTCATCTGGAAGATGGAAACATTCAAAGATGAAGAAAAGAATGCTATATATGAATATTCTCATAGTGACACAGTTATAGCTCTAAAGAACAGATCAGGGGTTGCCAGGCATTAAGGGTGGGGTGGGGTGTGACCATTTGGGGGTTGCTTGAGGGAGTTTCTTTGTGGTGACGGATGCGCTCTATATCTTGTTCATGGTGACAAATACTCACATGTGATAGAATTTCATAGAACTATACACCCACCCCAAAAAGTTCCCATACAACTAGTGACATCCAAATCAGGGTGTATTCAAGTTAATAGCATTGTACTAATGTCATTTTCCTGGTCTTGATAATTTTACTATGGTTATGTAAGATATTATCATTGGACGAAACTGGGTGAAGTATTACTACTTTTGCAACTCCTTGTGAACAACTGTAAACCATTTTAAAATGAAACAGTATTAAAAACATCTGACTCATCTCTACTCTGATTTCTTTGTGTTGGTTTCATTCTTAGGCAAGACCTTACCTCATGGTAACAAAAAGGGTGCCAGCAGCTCCAAACCTATATCCTCCCAGTTTAGCAATTGTCACTGAAAGACCATCCCTTTCCCAACAGTCCCAGCTAACATCCTGCAATTGAGCCTCACTTCTGTCATATGTCAAATGCTCATCTCTGTCAATCGCTGCCACCAGAGGAATGGAATACATTGACTGGTCAGGCCTAAGCCATGGCCAGATTCCTGCTCTCCCATAGCAGGTACAGAACAGCACTCTCAGAAGCATATGGGGACTTCATTCTGGAATAAAATGTATAAATGTATCTTTAGCAGAAAGGAGGATTGGAAGCTCGGCTGGTAAAACCAATAGATGTCCAGCAGAGAGGAAAATAGCATCATTATAAGGATAAAATATTACATGAGACAGTGCATGTAAAACACATGGAAGGTGGTAGGTGCTTATTAGGAGATTAACAAAGAGGTTTCCTCTGCTTCCCCTGGTCACCGTTGCTGATGAGAAGAATCAGGTACATTGGAGAATTCAGCCCAGTTTGCCATTTGCACCAGCTCCAGCTGCATTTCAGACAAGTGTCCAGCAGCACATGGCTGACTTTCTTACAGAGAGCTCCGCAATCCTGAGCCCCTTTCTACTGGTCCCAACTGGACCTGATGTCTTTCCTACCAGACTGCCTGCTCAGAGAGTCTGAATCTTACTTTCCTCTAAAAATAAGAGCCAGTCAGCATTAGTGGCATCGTGCCAGGCACGGTGCTAGACATCCTTCATTATAGTTGTCACCCTAACCCAGGGCAGATGGCATTGCTCCATTTTGCAGATGGACAAACTGAGTTTCAAGGGGGCCAGCACATAGTTTGGAAGTGGCAGAGGCAGATCTCAAACCCAAAGGCTCCAAATGCCATTTACTTTGGGCAGAGGAAACCCCTCATTGTCCCCAAGATTTCAGCAGTGAAATTCAACCGGCAGAGCTGACCTACGTGTGGAGCTCCTGTCCGCCGGCTCCCCAGCACCCCTGCTTCCCGTGCTAATGGGCTGCTGTGTCTCTCTCTTTTTATGATGCTGACCTACTGGAGGCCAGGGCACTGATATCCCTGTAAACCAAGCCCTCGATGGAGCAATTAGCGGCACAACTGCTTCCTCTGCTCCGCTTTCACCAGAGCCCAGAAACAACATTTCACCCTGCATGCTACACGCTATGCCAGGGCAGGGCACCCATTCTGCTAGAGCCAAGGAACCCTTGTCTTGCCCAAGACATTATTAAAATAAAATCCACGTTTATTCTGTCCAGCCAGCTTGTGGAATGCAAGTCAAGAAGCATCTTTTTGGTTAAGGGTTGGGGGCCAAGGAAGTCCCCTAAGCACTCTGTTCCCTCTCCACCTAATCTCTCCCCTTTCAATTCATACACACAGGTGCACACACAGACACACACATACACAAACACACTCATGTATGCCTGTTGACTATTTTGTTCCTCTTAATTGAAGTGATACGAAAAAGCTTCTTTTGCTTATCTTCATCTTTTCCATTTTTTTCCTGGGAAGGGTGGTTGCTATTGGCTTATTCTCTGTATGTGTGAACATGTGTGTGTGTGTGTGTGTGTGTGTGTGTGTGTGTGTGTTTCCTGGTCATTTTTTTTTCCCAACTGCATCTCCACAATGAGTCAAAATTCAAACACATTTGGAAAATAAATAGTTCCAGCATCGCATTTGTTAAAGCCAAAGCCTGTTGTCAAGGGCAGTTTGGCTGTCGGGTACCCCGTGCAGGTCTCGAGAGAAAAAGAATAACTCACCTGGCCAGGTTCTTGGGCTGAGCTGGGAGCATGCATTCCACAGCTCCCTCCAATGCACAGATTTCCTGGGGTCTTTGTTTCCTATTGTGATTGGAGTTGGACACACAGAAGGGCTGACATATTTAGTCAAAACCGCCGTGCTTGGTGACTTCTGATCATTTTAAGAAAATGTCCAGAGCTAGGGTTTACTGAGGCCCTCCTTTGTGCCAGCAACAGTGTGAGAGCTGGATCCACATTGGACCAAGTTTTCGAGGTGTGATTTACCCAGCAAGAAGAAGGGTGAGAATTACATGTACAATGGGCTCTTAGTATTAATGATAATAATAGCTAGCATTTATTTGCATACTGTATCCTAAGCAGGTTACAAACCATTACGTAGTATTAATATTTTGGAGATTAATATTACATTTTAGTAATAATGTTTTTTTTAATGAAAAGTATTTCAAACATACAGGCAAGAATACAGAAAATATAATAAACACTAGCTTTTAAAAATCTTAACTGCATGCTCTATTTGCTCCAGATCTTTTTCTACTGGAACAAGACGTCACAGCTGTAGCTGAGGTCCCCGTGCACCTACCCTGATCCCAGTTTTTTCTTCTACTTTCCAACCAGGAGCTTATATTTGGAGTTTACTATGTCAATAATTTTTAAAATGTTTATTACACAATTATGTATCCATAAACATTATATTTTGTTGTTCATGCAGGTTTTGAAACTTTACATAATTGGTATCTAGCTGTACATCTCATTCTGTATTTTGCTGTTTTCTTCCCACTTAACATAGATTATCACATTAAATCCTCACAACGGCCTTAAGAGGTTGGCACCATTTTACAGACGAGGAAGGGGAGGAACAGAGGAGATAAAACCCTTACACTAACATTTCCTTATGCTAAATATGGGTCTAAACTATGACTTGGTAGTTCCACCCCTAAGTGTAGACCCCTAAAAAACACGTATTTAGGGACGCCAAAGATGTGCACAAGAATGTTCATAGGATCTTTATTTGTAAGAGCTAAATATTAGAAATAACCCATATGTCCATCAACAGAAGAATGGATCAACACACTGTGGTGAAGTCACACCATAGAATATTTTACATCAATGAGAAAGAATGGGCTTGTGCAGCCGCAGCATCGTGGATGCATCTCAGGCATGATGCTGAGTGAAAGAAGCCAGACGCAAAGGAATGGACTGCGTGGTTCCACCCGTATGAAGTTCAGAAGCAGAGCTATGTGATGCCAATAGAGCAGTGATTACTTCTGGGGACGGAGGGCAGGGTTGACTGGGAGGGCCAAGGGCAGGGGCTGCTGGGTTGCTGAAAGTGCTCTAGAACCTGATCTTGGGGGTGGTTACACAGGGCAGGAGGACGTAAAAACTCTTCAGGCTTTGCATTTAGATTTATGTATTGTACCACATGTGCACTACACCTTGATGATGATGGTGGTGATACTGATGATGGTGATGATGAAGAGGAGGAGGAGGATGTAGATGGTGGTGACGATGACGACAATGATGATAAATCACGTGTGTGGAGTCATACAGGTCATCCGTGGCAGAGCCATTTTAAACCCAGACAGTCAGACTTCTGACTCTGCACTTGACCACGACTCTGGATATTTATGAAGCGAAGGCAGAAGAGCAGATAAAGTTACCTGCCCAAGTTCACGCGGTAATCACATAGAAAAGGTAGGACTTGACCCTAGTTCTGTCTGACCCCCACATTCGTACCTCTTTCCTTTGCCTCTGACCCCTGCCAGGGACAGAGCCAGGGTTCTCTGGGTACCCCATTCTCTGTCAGCGTGCTGAGGACTCAGTTTTCCACTCTTTGTGTAACTCATTTACAGAACGTGTCCACACGCAGTTCACAGATGGAGAAACGGAGGCTCAGTCATGCACCCCCAGATGACCAGATCCCCAGGTTCCCGTGAGGCCCCATGGACAGAGCGTGAAGCCTGGGGTCAGTCAGATCAGATACTGCTGAGAATCCCAGGCCGGCCATCACTGTGTGCCTCGGTGTTCCCATCTGCCAAGTGGACATGCAATCCCGGCTCCGCAGGGCAAGGTGAGTATGAAACGAGGCAGTGCCCGAAGAGCGTGCACACCGTCAGCCACCCGTCTCTCTTCCTGACTCCTTGGCTTCCCCGGCCGTTCGGGCTTTCTTGTTCATCGCTTGGTTGACCTCTCAGCCTTCTTGCAGCTTTAAGATTCTATGATTTATGGCATTTTATGCAAATGTCGATTAAGCACTCAGCTCTGCACACTGCAGAGAAAAAGGAGGGGGGGGTGGGCTGGCACGGTCCCCAATTCCAAATGGGTAACAATAATGTTGACAGGGGAAGTGACAAGTGACAGGTCAGCTGTCCCCTCTTCTCTTGAAGCACCCAGGGGACCACACTTCGCTCCTGCATTTGGTTCGTGCAGGATATGAAAGGGATGGCCCAGCCTGGGATGGGTTGGGTCCCCGATAGGAATTAGCACAGGGGGCCTGGGCATTGGGGAGTCATCCCCCAGGATGGGTACCCCTTTGCAGGAGGCCTTTATTGAATGTTCTACTCCGTAGTGCCCTATAAAACCAAGAGGGAAAAACAAAAGCCTTCACTTCACAGAGCTACATAAAATAGCCTTAAGACGAGCATCCATAAATGTGGAGCTAGTAATTACTTGCATCTAGTTAACCACGCAACAAAATGGAATAAACGCAGCTCCATTAACCTTATTTTAAAAGCACTTTTTGGTGATTCATGTTTATTACATGGTTAACATTTAAGAGAGTGGACGCCCACCGCCGTTTCTGCTTTGGAACCCTGTACGGAAGAAAACACGCCACTTGTGGGAAAGGGAAGTACAACAGATCCAGCAGAAACATTTCTACTTTCCCAACCCCTGCCCCTAAGAGACCTTCCTCATCCAGTCCCTCGTTCAGTTTACAAGTATGTTTTGAGCATCTGCTATGTCACCAGTACTTGGCGAGGTACTGGGGCTACAGCAGTGGGCAAAAGGGCCACCAGCCTCAGGGAGCTGATGTTCCCATGAGGCAAGACCTGGGAAAGCAAATCACTTCTACTGTGAAGCGATTTGGGGCCCTGACCGAAATCTCTACCCAGCGACTTCCAAACTATAAATCCCCATCCTCATCCCACTTTTACTCCTGGCTTTTAGCAACCATGGAAGACAGCCATCTGAATCTACTAATGCCATGATGGCTGCAAAACGCTGGTTTTGTAACTCCATTATTTCTCCGCATGTATTAGTTGGTTGCCTACTGCAGAGCAGATCTGTGCCTTCTCTTCTGTGCATCTATTTATTATCAGAATGGCTTCTTACTTTAGTCAGTGGTCTGTAATCCATGACTGAGGTCACACACACACAACCACACAAAAAGACTCAGAAACTGTTCTAGAAGAAATATCTGGACGTCCAGAAGCAACTCAAGAAACATGTTATCTAAATAATCCTGGATTGGGTCTAGCCCTGGAGATGAGGATGGGGAAATAGTTGTAAAGGGCTTACTGGGACAATTGGTGGGATTTGAATGGGACTGTGGTACAGGCTGACACATGACAGCAATGGTAAATGGCCTGAATTTGATAATTGTGCTGTGGTTATGTACGAGATTGTTCTTATAGTTAGGAAATACACTCTGAAATATTTAACAGTTGGGTGACCAACAGCCCCAGTTTGCTCACGACTCTAAGGGGTCCCAGGGTGTGGGACTTTCAGTGCTAGAGCTAGGAAAATCCCAGGCAAACCAGGAGATTTTGTCACTCTAGAGAAGGGAATCAGCACTCAACTTACATCATATGGTTCAGAAAAAAACTATTTATATATATTGTATATAAGTATATATGTATGATATATACCATGTGTTATATATTACTATTGACTATATATTTAATACTATACTAACATATATATTCATTATATACATATGTCTAATACATAATACATTATTTATATTAATATATTAGCATAAGTACATAATTATGTATTAATATATTAGTAGTATACTAATACATATATTAATAAATGTATCTAATACTTCATATATCTATAGTATATCTATAATATACCTATAGTATATGTAGTATAGTATATATAGAGATATATATAATCTACTTCTATGTATCTAATCTATTACGTATCTAATTAATATATACACATATATATTTAAATTTAGTGAGAAAATCAAGAAATGTGACAATTGGTGAACGTTTACAATTGGTGAAGCTGGTGAAAAGTAAACAGAACTCCTTTGTACTTTTATTAGTTTCCTGGGGAGCACTTTGCTATAACAAAGTACCCAAAACAGAGTGGCTGAGAACAACAGGAATTTCCTGTCTCACAGCTCTGGAGGCTAGAAGTCTGAGACAAGGGGTCGGCAGAGCCCTGCTTCCTCTGTACCCTATAGGGGAGGATCTTTCCTTGCCTCTTGCAGGTTCTAGAATCCCCAGATGTTCGCTGGCATCACCCCGACCTTCCCATGGCCTTCTCCCTGTGTCTCTTCCCTCTGTGCATGGCTGTCTCTGTGGCCACATTTCCCTTTTCTATAAGGACACAGTCATGTTGGATTAGGATCCACCCTAACGACCTTATTTTAACTTGACTCCTTCTGTAAAGACCCTGTTTCTAAACAAGGTTACATTCTGAGGTATTGGGGTTTAGCACTTCAATACCTCTTTTTTTTGGTGGAGGGAACACAATTCAACCCGTAACAGTACTATTCTAGCAACTTTTCTATAAGTGTGAAGTTATTTCAACACAGAAAGTTATAAAAGTCATACAAATTGGACGATGCCATTCACCCTCTGTGGACCCTCAGCAGAGTCCCCCTGCCCACAGGGTGGGCGTCTACAAACCCTGTGGGCTCTGAACTGTATCAGGCAGGACCCCAGTTTGGCTCACTTCAGGAGACTTTGATAAAGAAACTATTTCCAAGGGTGGAAGAAAGTCCACAAGGACCACTCCACGCCTGGAAGGGACCTGGGGAGGGGGCCGGCCGGAGGCTCCTCTTCAGGTGTTCAGATAACACCTTGCTTATGGTGTCCCTGCAGCGGGGGAGCTGCAGGAGTCAATACCCCACCCCAGTTTCCTCCAACCCTTCCATCTACTACTGTCTCCCCATAGCCTGACGAACCTGAAGCCATGGATGCTGTCAAAGCCACAGGGTCACTGCCCTGGGCACCGAACACGGTGGAGCAGGGTGGTGAAGGGGCAGGGGTCATGGAAGGTGGTGGCACTGAAGCCACACCTGCCTCCTTGGGGACCCTCACCCTGGCTCCCTCCTTCACTTAGCCCTCCAGGCTTGTGGGCAATGACACCTGCACTTCCTCGGCCCCCTGGGTTCTCCCACTCTGTCCCCATCTCCTACCTTGGCCTCTACTCATAGCAACCTACATCGCTCATCTGTGACCTTGATCAAAAGCGAGCTTTAGGGAAGCAACGTAAGTGTCCATCAACAGAGGAATGGATGAAGAAGATGTGGTATGTATACAATGGAATACTACTCAGCAGTAAAAAAAAAAACCCAAAAAAACCCATGAAATAATGCCACTTGCAGCAACATGGATGGACCTACAGGTTATCATACTAAGTGAAGTAAGTCAGACAGAAAGACAAATATCATATGACATCCCTGATATGTGGAATGTAAAAAATGATACAGATGAACTTATTTACAAAACAGAAAGAGACTCACAGACACAGAAAACAAACCTGTGGTTACCAAAGGGGAAAGGGAAGGGGAGGGATAAATTAGGAGTTTGGGATTAGCAGATACAAGCTACTATTTATAAAATAGATAAACAACAAGGTCCTAGTGTATAGCACAGGGAACTATATTCAATATCTTGTAATAACCTACAATGGAAAAGAATCTGAAAAAGAATATATATATATATTTATATAACTGTATCACTTTGCTGTATACCTGAAACTAACACAATATTGTAAATCAACTATACTTCAATTAAAAATCGAAAAACAAATTTTTAAAAAAGTAAAATTTGTCATCATATGATCACCAGCTCCATGCTGTGTCCCTGTCCGGAGCATAAGCCCCACAGGGCCAGGACCATTGTGTCTGCTTTGTTCCCTGCTGCAACCTCTTCAGACCAGGTCTGGCACATAACAGATGTGTGATAAAGTTATTGAATGACAAATAGAATGAGGGGCTAGGGTGGAAGGAGGAGACTGTGAAGTTACCCAAAGAAAATGGCATAATGGGGTCAACAACCAGGTTCCCTGATGCCCAGGTCAGTGCCTGCAGCCGTCCCCCAACCCATGTTAGTCATCTTCTAGAAGAGCTACTTTGGGGGCCCTCTAAAAGGCACTCTCTGCAAACCTTGTCAAACGATTCAATAGCAACTGCTCAGAAGGAAACATGTTGTTGCTATTTTCTTTTATAAGGTGAAGTGTTTATAGAGATAAACTCAAGCTCAATTTGAACATCTCCAGAGAGAAGAAGCCAGAACCTTCTCGGGGAGGGAAATGGAGAGTGAAGGTTGCTATGTAGGTGAATTGGGAAATACATATGAGAGGCAGGCAGAGAAAGTCTTTAACCGAGGGATATTTCGTATTTGTAAGTATGCAGACGCTCAAATTCTCACTCCTTTTTGTCTATGGAGTTAGATATGTACATGTCAGCAAAAACTAGCCAATCCATGTAAGATGCATAGTGTAACCATGGCTCTTAATCTTTAATGCATAATTTAGAATGCTGATTCTGTGGCTGGAAGTGTGGATGGAGCCAGATGATGTAGGGCTGTGAAGACCGTTCAGAAAACTCCCAAGCAGAAGTTGGAAGGAGGCTTGGTTGCAATGTTCTAGAGTCTTGCTACTCAAAGTGTGGTGTGCATACCCACAGCATAAGCATCCCAGGGAAGCTGGTTAGAAATTCAGATCCTAGGACCCTCGGATACATGGAATCAGCATCTTCTCTCCGCCAGGACCCCCAGGTGATTGGTGTGCATATTAAAGTTTAAGAGTGCTGGTCCATAGGATATTAACACATCAACCAAGAAGGACTTTAAAGGAACTTTATAGCTCTTGAGATCTCTGATTTTACACTCCTGTCTCTTCTTATTTAACATTTCCCTGGAATAATTGTCTTTAAAAAACCACCATGAGGGTACAACAAGGCAGACCCATTCCCAGACACACTGGGTTAAATAATCCAGCACAGGTGGCTAAAATAAGATCACTTTACAGTCATTGTCCTGGCAAAGCAGAAAAAAACAATTCAGACTGTATTCCATAATAACCACTAACCTGGTTGAGGAGGGAAGAGCTACTGCCCTAGAGAACACTCACTAATAATGAAGAAGAAATCATGCAAAATGAGTAAACCACTATTCAGCCACCTCCCAGTGAAATAACGGATTCAGGCAACATTATTATTTGGTGTTAAAATCATTAGGCGTATGGTTGAGGGAGATTTGGACCCCTGTACACATGCCATTTTATCGTCTCAAGGGGAACCACATACGTGCACGGTGGAGATGACACTCATCATCCCAACCCAGGGCCAGTTTCATTTTACATCACAAAAAAAGGGTCATGCAGAAATCACTGTTCTCCTGAGGCTATAAGAAGAATGCAGTACTCCCGGTGAAAGGCTCTAGTCATAAGAAGTTACCATGAATCCATTCAGCCTTTAGAACCAATGTCTGGTCTGTGAAATACAGGGGATAGGGCAACAAGACAAATGAAACCACAGAGAAGCACCAGATTAACCCAGAAGGAGGGGCATTCTGCAGAAGGAACTCAAAGGGAGGCTTGGGGGAAAGAAGGGGGATTTGGATGTAGACTAGTTATTAGATAAGAGTTCATGGCAATGTGGGGATGGGTAACTAAAAATGCAGGTTACAAAGCCTGACAGCTGGTATGATTACATTTTAGTAAAAGATAGATCGATGGATGGATAGATAGATAGACAGATAAATAGACAGATAAGATGGATGGATGGATAGATTAGATAGGTAGATATAGATAGATAGATGGATGATAGATAAGATGGATGGACAGATAGACAGACAGATAGATAGATAAAGATGGATGGATAGATTAGACAGATAGATAGATCAGATGGATACACACATACATACATACTAAGGTATTAACAAAGGCAATCCCTGGAAAGTAGGAACATGATGTTTTTATCTTATTTTTTGCTTATCTCTTTTCTCTAACCCTCACGATGCCTATTTACTGTTTTTATAGTAGAACGTGTGCGCAGACGTGCTGATGGCATTTAATTCCCGGCATTTGCAAATAGCCACTTAGTCATTCACTCACTTATTCATTCATTCATTCACCCAGGCACAATAGTTCGAGTTAGCTATGATATCATAGGTCTAGGGATGGGGTTTCACTTACCAAGATAAATGACTCCCATCTCTGCCCTTCTGGTCCTATTCTGGTCAAGGATACAGATATGTGGTTATGAAGCTGATACATACTTGAGGGTATGATGAGCATGGAAGTAGTGAGATGTACTGACTATGGAGGATGGGACCTATTCCATGGATGCCAGGAAGGGAAGGTGGGGTGGGGATGGGGTGGGAGATGACATTACAGAGCTTAACCTGACCTTTGCCTCTCTCTCTTACCTCCATTATTCTGACCTTTGAATTTCTGAAGTGCACCAAATTCCTTCCTACCTCAGGACCTTTGCACATGCTATTCTCTGGGTGTGAAATGCTCAGAACTATACTCAAATAAACACACACACACACACACACACACACACACACACACATATATACCATATACATGCACCCACTTTATTTCTACCAATTTTACACCTACTCATCTTCCAGCTCTCAAATTTAATCACTTCCTGTGGAGTTCACTCCTTGACTCCTCAAGCCAAGCCTCCTATCATTTATGCCCACAGAACCTGTTCTTCAGCATTTTGTAGGATAGTCTATTAATCTATCTATTTTGTAATTCATTGCTCAAAGTCATGAAAACAATCCCACGCCTTGTTCATTTCCATAACCCTACATCTTAGGACAGAGCCTAGCACAGAGCAATTTTTCAATAAATATTTGCTGCCTAATGAAAGAACAAACTGTTTTAACAGTGTGCTTCTGGAAAAGTTCATACCCCTGTTTTTGTTTCTTTAGTCCATTCCGATTAAAACAGGAATAACAGCACCTGCTGGCGTTTATGGAGGACCTGCCATGTGCCTGGATCACTGCTAACAATTATACACCCATTATCTTGGGGAATATCGTCAGCAACCTGTGAGGTAAGTAATAGTAATATACCCATTTCACAGGGGAGAAAATGGAGGCATTTATAGGAAAGTCTCAATTTCTTATAAACTGGGGGGCTCTTTGCAACTCAGCTCATCTCTGTAAACTTCAGTTACTTAAAGCGATGGGTTTAGTAGCCCATACAGATGCATACATACATATCCGTGGATCAGAGACACAGCCCATCTCTGAGACATCCATGTCTGTGAAACAGGATAATGCCAACAGTTTCATGGTCATTAAGTTGGCTAGTTGTGCCTGGTACCTAGTGAGCACTCAGGACACACTTGGATGAGGGCTCCCCTGCGCTTTTAACTTTCAAAGCAGAATCCCTGGCAGACGGCCATGCTTTGAAATTCCATGGTGCAATAACCATGAATCACCCCAAAGTTTCCAGGACACAAGCTAGTTAGCTTCTTCTGCCCAGCCTTGTTGTGCAGGGAGACAGGGAGACAGGGAGACAGGGAGACCTTGGACACGGTCACCAACTCAGGGATCTTGGCTTGAGACAAGAGCCCAGAGCTGAAGGGCCCTCCTGCCGACCTTGCTGAAAAGACCAGTAAATTCAGCAGCCAGTGTGTCTGGCCTTCCCTCTTGCTTCCTCTAAATCTCCCTCTAAGTGGCAGGACTCTGGCCCGGCTGTCCTGTCTGGGCACATTTCCTTCATGTCAGAGGAGAGTGGTGCCAGTGGCCTCCAAGGGGTTGGCGGAGACCTCGTTTTTCCCACACAGCAGTCCTCTCAGGAGCGGCTTCTTTGCTGCCTGATTCAGCTTTGCTCAGATACAAGCTGCAAACACTGGGGGCCTGGAGGGGACCTGACAGTTTCCCACTTTCTAAGTTGCTTCCTCTGTCTTAACTCAGAGTTTCAGGAAAGTCCCTGGGGATAATGTTCCAGGTGCCCAGCTTTCCCTGGGGCCTCAGGGAATCAGTCTGCAAAGGAGCAGATGGGGAGGTCTGGTGGCCCTGGGTCACAACTAAGGCCAGGACGCCTTGCACAAGTCCTGCCACCCTCCAGCCTCAGTTTCCTTGTCTTTACATTGGGAGAGCAACAATGTCCATCTCACTGGGTGTTGTGAGGATCAAATGATTCATGAGTTCTTGCCATAATAAGTAGTGAGTGCCTACTGTATACCACACACTGTGATTTCATATCTGACATATATCATTTTGTTCTCACAACCAATGTGGAAAATCAGGGTTTTTTACCCCTCTTTATTGAAAAGTTGTAACTAAAGCTCAGAGAGGTCACGTACCCTGGCGGAGATCACAGAGCAGAGCTGGGATTCAAACTCAGGCCTGTCTAACCCCAGAGACTGAGTTTTACATGCTGTGAACCACCTAAGCCCTGCTCCCAGCTACTCCCTGCTCTAATCCTTTCTGCAGAGTGCTGTAGGCTGTGCACTGTTACACACATGATGAGAATCACGATGGTAATTGTTCACGTTTATTGAGACCTGACCATGATGTTACATGGATTACTTCCTTTACATCTTTTAGTTATGGCCTTTATTTTGATGATTTTAGGTTGGCCTGCACCAGAAAATGAAGCATTTTCAAAACTGACAAAAGACTCTGATCTTCAGCCCATAGGGAGCCATAGCAGGTTTGCACACGAGACCCTGATGTGATCTGATTGGCTGTGCTGGGGATGGCTCTAGCTGCCAAGATGAAAATGGATGAGAGAGAGACAGCCTGGAGGCAGGGAGGCCAGTGTGGAGGCTGGAGCAATAGGAAAGGATGGAGACCAAATGTGACCCTTTGTTCCTTCTCTCTTCCCAGGATATGGGGTGTCCCAGAGAGGCCTGGTTGTTCCTGTAGCAGCACCTCAGCCCGCAGCGACCCTCTTCTGTCAGCCAGCTTATCCTAGCTCAGATCACAACCCACAGGTCCCCAGGCTTAGAGCATTCTGCCAAGGTGGGTCAGAAGAAACTCTGCTTCGGTTGGCCCATGGGATTTGTAGGGTGTATCATCCTGAAGAAGCACAGAACCTAGCAGCTGGGGTGAGGGGCAATGTGGGCCCAAGGAGAGAGAGCCGTGGGTCAAGTCGGTGCCCCCAGGGAACATTAGGGGACACGTTTTGGTTGTTACAAATCTGGGGGTGGCGGATGCTACCGGCATCTAGTGGGCAGAGGCTAGGGATGTTAAACATCTTATAGTGCACCGGACAGCCCCCCCGCCGGCCCCAACAAAGAATGATCCAGCCCAAATGTCATTCGTGCTAAGGTTGAGAAGCCCAGGTCTAAGGCCCGGCTCCCCTCACTGGGCTGTGGAGTGGGGCCTGGGTCCACAGGGCTCAGCCTGTCTGTGCCGGGAGCACGGCCAACCTCAGCAGCAGAGACACTCATGGCCAAGCCTGCCCACTTTCCCTGCTAGACGGCTTCTCTGCCCTGAGCAGGGGCAGAGGTGCCCCCATCTCTGAACAGACTCCCCCCGCACTGTACCATCGTCCCTGGGTGTTTACCTCCCAGACAGCCTCAGTCCCACCAGGAGCAATCGGCTCCCAGCGTCGATCACGCTGCTCCGGGCTGGGTGCCCGCGTGGAGCCCGCTGACTCGTCACTGTGCTATTGGGACTGCGGCTGTCCCCTCTCTTGCCCCTGCCTCCTCAAGCTCGCTGGGGTGGTCCATGGCGGCTGAACCAGCAGTAACTGTTCCTCCCAACTGCTGGGAAGCTGCCAGCAGCAGCAACGTGATAGCCATCTCTGTCCCCCCAGAGACGGTGTTGGGACTGTGCTGTGACTGTCGGGGGCTGAGGGACTGGGAAGTCGTGTGAGTAGGGCTGGAGGGTCCTGCTCTCCCAGGCCAGGAGACTGAGTCTCTCTGTGCCAGATTGAATTTCCCTGTCCACTCTGAGTTAGCACTTCCCAGACGCTGCCAGCCCCTGGGGGCTCACGATGGAACCCGGGGGTCTGATGAGCTTCTTCCCATTGTAAGGCGCCTCCACCTCCGGCCTCCTTTATCTCCTGTCACCTGAACATAGCTAAGGACACACAGCTGGTCCCAGAATTGGTGCTCAGCATCCTTTCCCACATGCCCCGGAGGCCAAGTTCGCCTGAGGAGCAGCCGGGTAAGCGCCAGGCTTCAAAGCCCTGGGGCTGATCACATGTCTCCCTCAGAGCCCATTGCTGAAAGAGGAGTGGCCAGTCCAGGCTCCTGTTTATTATTCTAGAACCACAGAGCAGCCTAGAATCTTCCAGTGAAGGGGTGTTGGAAAGCACTTTGCATGGGAATCCCAGCAATTCCTTTGCAAAGTGCTTTCCCACTCATTGCGTCTCTCAGCCCCATCACAGAGAGCGTCCTTGTCCCCAGTGCACAGGTGGGAAAGCTGAGGCTCAGCGAGCAGGTTGAGATCATCAGGATCATTCAGTTACTAGACAGCCTCCCCGCGCCCCCCAACACACCCTGACTTCCTTACGATGCCTGATTCACATCCAGGACGCAGCTTTCTCCAAGCTCAGTAGGCCAGCCTCACTGATTAATCCCGACCCAAAACTCAGGCCCTCAAGGCATTCCTTAAACTCCTCTGGGCATTCCCAGAAAGAAAATGTCATTTGACTATATATGTATGTATAAATATGTGTGTGTGTATAAATAGATATATAAATATGACACAGGGGACCTTCTCCAATAGCTAAGATGAGCTTAAGCCAGGATTCTATTTGAGCATCTGCTGAGACCATTTTGTTAGATGTCAGCACGACTGAGGACTTAAAATCAAGGAGAGGGTGAGGGAGGATTTTTCCATTGGTGGTCCCTTCACTATCTTTTCTGAGAAGTCTTAATCACTTAATCACTTTTATTAATCTCATAACAATCTTTCCAACATCAGTTACATCCTTCTTATCTTGGTTAAGCATTTTGGTGAACTCAGAGCTTCTTGTCACTTAGGGAATTTTCCCTTCTGCTTAAGGCACCTGCTCTTACACATTCATTCTCTCCCTCCCTCCCTCTCTCTCTCTCTCTCTCTCTCTCTCTCTCTCTCTCTCTCTCTCTCTCTCTCTCTCCCTCCCTCCCTCCCCCCTTCCTCCTTTCCTCCCTCCAGCTATCCTGTTAGAATCCAAAAGCCCTTGAATTTCACAGCTAAGAGGAACCTTTGAGACCACCCAGCAGACATTTTGCATTTTACATCTGGAAAGTCAGGGCTCTGAGATGTTAATGAACTCATTCAAGGTCACACCATGGGCACAGGTGGGTATCTGTACCCATGGGGAACAACAAGGCAACTTCCAGGTGTAAGCACTTACTCAGCATCTCGCCTTCAATCCTCACAAACAACTCGTAGGTGGGTTCTGCCATTAGCCCCATTTTATAGATGAGGAAACTGAGGCAGAGCAAGGGAAATCACTAGATCCCGGACACATTGTGATGGAGGCACGGCCAGGAGACTGGAACCCAGGCTACCAGACTTCAGGGCCTGAGCTCCCAAGCACTAGGCCCTCTCATGACACCTGGGCATCGCTCTCTCCGCCGATCCCTCCAGGGACACTGGGCTGGTGCACAAATAGCAGGCCCGTTATCAAATGAAATAAAGGTAGTGAGGGCTCAGGATGTGGCCGCTGCCCCCTCTCTTGGATTGGGAGCTCAGAATCCCCACCACGTATGGGGGTCCCACAGCCCAGCATGGGGTCTTCTTGTCTACCAGAGCCCATGACAGCGGCCTCTGCTACTAACCGTCCGCAGGGAGCAATGGGCCCAGCCGCGCATCCCACAGCTGGGCCAGCCCCTGTGATACCCCTGACTCACTCACAGCAGAGGCTGCACCTCCTTCACCTCTCAACTGGAGGTGTCCACAAATAGCCGCCAGCTGCAGAGGCCTTTCTGGAAGTGAAACATAATGTGAGAGGCCAAGATGAAAAGCCTAACAGGAAGCTGCCGGTGGAAGTGGGGGTTTTGAATGGAGGGGTGTCTTGATTCCCATCTCCCCTGGGAAGCTCCGGAAGCAACTGGAGATCTCAGACACACAGTTTCAAAGTTACCCAAGAGGCATCTCTGTGTATCTCCCATGCCTGATCTCCTGTGAGCTTAGAAACATCCCCCATTCTCCTCCAAGCCCCGTGTGAAAAGAGGGGTGCGTCCAAGGGAACTGCTCTCAAATTCCCAGAATCATCAAAGACACAAACATGGGATCTTGAGGCCGGCTCCTTCCGAGTTCCACCTGCCCTCCCTGGTAACTCATGTGCCTTCCTTTTCATCTCCCATCACCTCTGCTCTCTCCTGCTCCCCTCCTTCCCTCTTTGTCTGGCTGACAAGTAGCTGGTGAAGGCGAAGATGGAAAACCAACCACCGAACTTAGAAAATAAGAACACTCTGGTCGGCTTTATTAATCTCCTGAAATATGCTCTCCAATTGCTGCCGAGCCGAAAGGGCTTGTGTTTTCTCCTAGAACATCGTAAAAAAAAAAAAGTAGAAATGTTTACAAGGATGACTGGGAAAAAGTGCAGTAGATCTTCCTGGTAATGTACAAGGTGATGCAGTAATTGCTATGGAAACTAGTCATTATAATTCAATAAAAAAGGGAGAAAAAAAGTTAAGTTCATTGTGTTACCTATGACTGTATAGTCACATTCTTTACATATATTAGCATAAAATCAAGCCCCACTTTTATTCTCAGGGTTTTCACTAGCTTTGCCTTCACAAAAGGGTGTGTAGGATTCACCGCAGATGAAGCCCTAAAGAGGAGATGAAAATTCACTTTGCAAGAAATCTCTCTCTACTTTTTCTTCCCCCCTGGGTAAAATATTTAATGTTTCTGCATAATGTGTGTGCAGGTTCCGGAAGAGAATACAGCTTGTGCACAAGGAGTTTTGCCCAGTGTGTTAGAGGAACAACTTTACCTCTCTATGGGCCCTGAGATGTAACAGAAAGGGAAGTCTTCTTTTAGGAGGGATGTAACTTGAAAACCATCACCCTTGTCCACCAGGATCTTGCAAATCTGTATGTAATTGAGAGCCCAGAAACAGGGGGCCAGAGTTAGAAGGCAGGAGGGCCCTCTTCCAGCTCTGGACTAGTCACTTGGTGACCTGGTTCATCTCTCTGAGCCTCTCCAGTTGTACCAGCTATTAAACTACCTGCCCTTCTAGCCTCTGCCTTCTAGCGCCAGGGCTGGGGTGCTGCACACTGCACTTCTGCTTTGCCCGCTGGACCTATGTTAGCCTCTGCCCATAGCGGGTGCTAATGGGAGACTTGCGGCGGCTGGCAGGAAAAGGACGCGCTTGTCCCTGTTTGCCGACAGCTTTTGTCAGCATCACGGCAGCAGTGGTTCCTAATCCCAGCAGTGACGGCTGGTTCCAGTGCAAGTCTCCCTCACAATGATAACCAGCCTCTTCATATCACCTCAGCAGCTCTTCAGAAGTCTGTGCCCAAGTTCTGCATGCTCCCTCCCAAGAGCAGAGTTCTGGTCCCTACTCCAAAGTTTTTTGTTTTTTTTTTTTTCCCCAACTTCTCTGCTCTCTCCCTGAGCCCAGGGTGATTGATAGCTGCTTCCTGCAATCACTGCCTCTGCGTTTGTCAGTGTCCCCTTTCTGCCTTTCCAGTTTGTCAACACCAAATCAACTGATTCCCTATACTAAATTCTTTCTGCTAGAATACCTGGTATGGCTTGTGTTTCTAACTTTGGATGTTGCCCTTCCTAAATCCAGCCTCCACTTGGTAGCCCAAATGACCTTTCTTACCATCAGTTTGATCAGGATACTGCCTGGAGTGGGGTGAACTCCCGGGCCTTAGGCTGTCAGAGCCTCTACCCTACCCACAGCAGACATCCTCTGTCAATCACATTTCTCCTGAGCATGGACACTCCCTCAGAATCTTTCTTAACAGCATGCTTCAGGACAGTACTATTCACGGCTCAGAACTGGTAGATAAATTGGAACCTGGCCCTGGAGGGTAAGTCCCATCTCTGAGATATGACCCATAAGAATTATTTGTTAATTTATCTCATGTTTATAGAGTGCTCATTATATATCAGGAATTCTCTATTGCCATGTAGATTTTTCAAAGAGAAATTCATCCAGTTAATGCAATCTCCCATAAGGGTAGCTTTATATTTGTTTTTGTCCAGAAGAACCCACCTTGCATACTTCGATCCACTGTAATACCTAAGGGAATTCTTTAACTGAGACCTAATAAGTCATCACAAAGACTTCTTTGAGAATGACTGAACCCCCTCCCTGGAAGGAGAACTCTACTGATAATTTCAGCATAATTACACACAACAAACTCCAAGTGGCACACAGTAGAATTCTGATACGAATTGCTAATTATGTCCACGTTAGGGCATTGATGGAAATCCTTATCTGGATGTGGCTAAAAGTCACAGGCTCTCTTTTGGGTAACCTGGATTCTTTTCTCCAAGTTCTGCATGTGGCAACGTCTGAGGACATTTTCGACTGTCAAAATTGGGGGTGGAGTGCTATTAGCATCTAGTGGCTAGAGACTGGGGATGCAGGGATATTGCTCACCATCCTACAATGTACAGGACAGTCTACAACGAAGAATTATGAGGCCCCAAATGTCAATAGTGTTGATAGTGAGGACCTCCCTCCGATCTTGACTCATGTGCTGGCTGTGGCATCCTGGTGTCAGACTCCCCTTTTTTATTTGCAGAGAAACTTCCCTATTTATGGATGTAATTGCCAAAATTTGGCACCAAGTACTGAGATATTTGTAATGACATAGCCAATAAGATTTGTTCCATCCAATGCATTATGCAAAATGTCTGCCCCTCGGTACCCTAAGGGGTAATTTTACTCTTACTTTGGCTCTGTCACTTTCTCTATCTTCAGCCTAGCACTCTGTCTCTAGCCAGCTGCTTCTGTGGTCCATCCACGCCAGGTCTAAAGGTGTTGGGAAGAGTCACCTCCAACTTAAGACTGAACTGAAAACCTATCTCCCATTGGTCTGACCCATGGATACCATGACATTTCCAATGTCATGCTAATAAGCATCCCCCTTCCAGCTGAAGGAGACCAAGTCCTCTCATGCCCAAAATCATTCCTTCCACATTCTTCGTCCTGAGGTCAAACTGCCGTTAATCTAATCAGACTTGAATTACATTCAACACGGGTTCTCTTTCATTAAATACAGCCTGATGAAAGGATGCTTATAAGGCTTTGATGTGTATAAGGCTAAAGAATACACAATCCCTAAGTCTCATTTCTTAACTCAGGATATTTACATATTGGCTTTGTTTAAAGTGAGATACCGGCTTCCACATCTCCTTCCTGGTGGCACTGATCTCATTAGGAAAACGAAGGAATAGTCACATCAGATTAAATGGTGGAAGGAAAATCCCAACCCCGCCTTGTAACAGGACGACAACCAGACTGCCTCATCTGTCAACTATTGTTCAGTTAACTGATGATTAGCTTCTCTCTGCTTTGGCAGAGCAGATCATTACTGAATCACAGAATCATGAGATCTTAGCACTAGGGAGTCATAGCATTCTAGTGCTCTTCCTTCTTAGCAGGATGGTCTCCCATTACCTGTGGGGGACATGCTCCGAGACAGCCAGCGGACGTCTGAAACCACAGATAGTACCGAACTGTACATATACTACGTTTTTCCTATACTAAAAGCCAGGGCAGGTAGCGTATACAGCATAGATACACTGGACAAAGAGATGAGTCACATCCAGGCGGGACAGAGCAAGATGGAGAAAGATTTCGTCACACTACTCAAAACGGCACACAGTTTAAAACTTATGAATTGTTTATTTCTGAAACCTCCCATTTAATGTTTTCAGACTGTGGTTGACCATGGGTAACTGAAACTGGGGAAAGCAAAACCACAGATAAGAAGGGACTACTGTATCCCATTTTCTAGAAAGTGAGTAAACTTGAATCATGAGATTTTAGGATCAGAGAATCTTTGCAATAGTTTGAATTTTGGAGGCATGAAATACTGGAATTTGGGGGTGTCTTCTAATTATAAACTACTTGGATCATAAAATCTCAGAATTTTGTAATTATAAATTTGTTTTCAAATTTGATATTCTTCAATCATAGCTTCTTGGAATTCTCTAAACTGAGGACCGTGGAAACCCAAAGCTTAAAGGAGCTTCAGACTCTAAGTTCATTTCAGGGGCTAACTCAACTCTAGATTCCGTTGTTCCACCCCCTTCCCATAAAATTAATTGTTCCTTCCACATATGGTGCTATCCAGAGAGGGAACCCTGCCTAGAAGGCCACAGGGAGGAAGATTTCTGTCTCCATAAGCAGATCCTTGCCACCCCACGGAAGGGATCAAAAGCTAAGCTTCCCCAGGGTCTAGGCAGGTGATGTATGTGAGGGCAATGGGTAGACGCAGTAAAACAATGGGGAAATAGACTCTGAATGTCAGTGTCAGGAAGACAATAGGGAGTGGTAGGGACTGTAGCAGATGGGGGATCTTTGCCATGTAGGTACAGGAGCCCATCTTTACCAGAGCATCTACCAGATGCTGGAAATCTATACTTTAATGTAGAAATCTTGAAATTCTTTTTCGATATTGGCAACTGATTCCAATTTCAAACACAGTGCAGGCTGACACTGTGTGGAAATACCAATCAAAAATGCTCTGTGGGCCAATTTTGGCCTGCAGACCTCTAATTTTCACTTCCTGTAGGAGGGAGGCATCAAAAGAACCTCTGCACATGGTCCTGTGTGGAGGTTAGGAGCCAGGGCTCAGCAGTCAGAATGCACAGTTCAAAATTCTGCTCTGCTATGTACTAGCTGTGCAACCTTGGCTGAGTCGCTTAGCCTCCCTGTGCTTAATTTCCCCATCTGTAAAATGGGGATGTTTATGATAGGACCTCCCTCATGAGGTTACTGTGAGGTTTAAATGAAAGAGAATATGCAAAGTCTTTGGCAAGCATACGTTAGCTTCTATGAACTTATATAAAGAGCCTGATACATATAAGCAATAGGTAAGCATTAGCTATTATTCTTAGTGTTATTATTATTATTATTATTCTTAAACTTAAATTCTCCCCAGCAGTCTTGCTGCGAGAGGGGAGGCAGGCAGCGGGGCTGGAATTAATATCTCTATTTTGCAGATGAGAAAACTGAGGCATAGAAGGGTTGTATGTACTTGCCCAAGGTCACACAACAAACACATGGCAAGATGTGGCTCAGGACCCACCTCTCCGAAACTGACTCTTTATCGCCTCAGACACTGTCTGCTGTCAGAGCCCAAGGCCTGGCCTGCCTGTGGACGCTACCCACCCCCAGCCAGCCAGCGACTCCACCACATTGCCAGATGTCCCTTGCCGCACTCCAGACGCAAAATGACAATGAAGTGGGGTTTTTTTTTCCTATTTTTTAAAGAAAGAGAGAGAGAAGGGAGCAGAGGGTGGGAGAAAACTGTTCTCATCACCAACTTCTCTCTGGCCCTCTTCCCAGATTTGAAGATTCTGGCACGGCTGGCGAAATTCAGAGCAGGAAAGAAGGGAGAATGCTGGGCAGCAGCGGGGTAGCTGAGGGTCCAGAACCGGATGCTCCAATCTCTTAGTCGGACCAGCCCCCAAGGACAAACTGCACAATTGCGAGGCTGGTACAAAATGAAAAGGCAGGACACCTTGGGCAAAAATTACTAAGAATTTTAAGAGGGTACAAGACGAGCATAAAGCCAAGTGTAGGGCCCTTCTGAGCACAGGGTCCTGTGTGGCTGCAGAGGTCATGTGCCCTGGACACCCCCCACCCTCACTGAAGAAACGCCCCAATATTACACAGCAGGGGTGCAAAGAGGGTTAGCAGACACCTCCCCTCCTTCCATGTCCTGGTGAGATAAAACCACCATTGGGAGACCCAGGACAATTTTTATATAGGATTAGAAAACAAAAATCAATATTTAATTATCTGTAAGCTTTTTGTGTCACTGAATCTTTAGCACCCTAACAGGGAACACAGGCTGCCTCGGCAAAAGTAAGTCATTGAAGACGCAGCGTCTCTGGACATCCCTTTTTAGAGTCGGGCCATAAATAGAGTACATTATCGGTCCTCACATGCTGGTATTGTTATTTATCTTTACAATCTCTATTTACCTCTATTTATAGCAGATTTCCCCCATATATTATGAAGCCAGGTTAACTTTAACGGACTTCATGAAAAGAGGTACTTAAAACTTTGGAACATGCTTATGTGGACAGATGGTGAGGTTTTCAGAAGCTATGGGGCCCAGAAGGCCGATTTGAAGGGTGTTGATTTTTTTTTTTTTTTTTTTTGCTTCTTTTCTCATTGCCTGTACTCTTTCCCATGCAGGCTGCCCAGAGTCCTTCATCCCCGGCACAGTAGCTGCATCCAGAGTGCAAATGGATGGGAGATAGGGCTAGAAAATCCTGGCTCTGGACCTTCAGGTCTTACCTGTATATGTGCTTTTTAATCTCCCAGGCTGACAGCAAAGTCATCTTTCCAGAGGCTGGAAGCCTTTGCTTTGCCAGGAAAACCCTCACCAGGGTTTGTTCTTTACCAGCGTATTTTAGCTTTCGTCATACTGGATTATAATCCTCTGTTCAGTGACCTGCCTCCGCCACCACACTGCCATCTCCCCTGGGCAGGGACAGAGTCGGGCCACGTGGGGATTCCCACTACCTAGCACAATTTCCAGCACAGAGTAGATGCATGATGAGTGTGAGCGATCGTTATACAAGGAAAGCAGCAAAGTTAGAGTTAAAACCGGCATTAGGCTGACCTGGGTTTGAATGTCTTCTCTGGAGCTTACTACCTAGGGGACTTGGGGCAAGTTAATTAGCCTCTCTGAGCCTCAGTTTCCTCATCTGTAATGTGGGGCTAAAAAGAGTGCCTACTTCACAGGGTTATTGGGAGAAGTCAGTAAACTGGAGCAGGTGACCTGCAGAGCCCAGTGCCTGGTATGGAAAACATACCTGAGCTGCTTGTGTATCATTAATCCTAGGACCCACACACCCATTCAGAACTCATGTGAAAGAGTAAAAGTGAACGAGTGAATGAAAGAGTGTATGCCCAGAGGGATGAATGAATGAGTGAAAACAGGGGGAAGGCCTTTCTCAGAAGCAGAGTTGAGACCAGGAAATGCAATCTAGGGAAAGGTTAGAGGCATTTCTGCTTATTAATTTAAAAAAGAGGTCAGTGTACATGTATAAATCTGCATGTATTACAGGTAGCTTTTCAACTCAGTTGGGAAAAGATTATCCCACAAACAACACTGGTACAATTGTTTGACCACAGAAGGACAAAATTAGAGTTAAACTGTTGCTTCACAGCCATTCAGCAAAATCAATTCCTGATGGACTGGAGTTAACAGTAAAACATAAAACTCTATGACCCCCAAATAAAAATGCTGGTTAGCAATTTGTGACCTCAAGCAGGGAGAATGTTTTTAAGTATAAAAACAAAATAATGAGAAACAAAATAAGAGAAAACACAGATTGATTAAACTCCATATAAATGAAAATATTTAGTTTCAAAAATTAAAAGACATAAAAAACACTGGGAAAAATTACTTGCTTCATATACACTGGGCAAAGAGTTAATAGACACATTATATAAAGAATTCTTGGATATTATTAAGAAAACAAAGAACAAAAGTAAATAGGAAAAAGAATGAAGCAAGTATATAACTGTGAAATTAATCAAAGAAGGCATAGCAATGACCAGATAAGCACATAACACAAGCTAAACTTCACTCACAGTAAAAGAAATACAATTTACAAGAACAGTTTTAAATGGTCCAATCAGCATATTTTTCTTTAATGATAACATACACTGCTCGTGAGGATGTTACAAAATACACACTTTTGAACACCGTGGGTATAAACTTTATAGAGCCCAAAAGTAAATACTTACTTTTGTTTGTATGCCTTGAGATTTTGTGGTCATTTATTATGCAGTATCTTTGTGTGAGTGTTGAGAGATAACGTTTTTGACACAGTCTCCCTGTATTAGTTTCCTCTCACTGGGAGTATAAATGGATGACTTTTTTTTCTTAGAGAACACTTAGCAGCACCCACCAAAATTTTAAATATTGTCCACCCTTTGACGCAGCAATTCCATTTTAGAAATCTACCTTAGAGCAATACTTGCACAGATGCTTAGAGGCTTATCCTCACTGACGGCCATTGCAACATTGTTAAGTATAGCAGGGAAGAATATTGGGAAAAAAAAACCTAATCACCCATCAAGAAGGGAATGGTTCAGTAAACCAAAATGGCTATTTTTCTAAGTCAAAAATGGTGGTATATCTACAATTTCAACTGAATATATCCATCTAATAGAATACAATGCAGCCATTAAAAAGAAAGAGACAGTTTAACAGGTGCAGTATTGCAGGAACGTTTGTTTTGAATTAAGAGAGAAAAGTAATTTTTAGAGAGCACATATATCATGGTCTAACGTATGTAGCTAATTTAATTATGTATATGTAGGCCTAAAACAGGGTGGTTTAGGGAAGTGGTCTCCTTTGACTCTATGGATTTCTGCATTATTTAACTTGAGACCTTTTCTTTCACTAGAATTAGTTACTATGCCTTGTGTGTCTGCCCACCTGATCAAGTCCCTGTGGGTCAGCCTGTGATCGTTTCTAAGCACAACCTTATCAAACACACTTCAAGGACACGCAGGGCCATCAGGGTAACACTCAACAACTCAGCCTGGCCAGTGAGGCCGCCTGGGTCCTGGCCCCTACGCCTCCCCACCCCCACCCATCAAGCCTCATAGTTTTCCACATTCCCATATTGTCTCTTGCTCCAAACTTTCCCTGTGCTGTGCCCTCTGCCTGGAATGCCCTTCCCTGCCTTGCCCACCTGGAAATCTCCATGGAGATTCAGAGAGCATCTTTCACAGGAAGCCTTGCCTACTGTTCTAGTCTGTGGCATGTGACTCACTGGGGTGATTTTTTTTTTAATTGTGGTGGAATTTACATACCATAAAATTAACCAGGACAAAGTGTACAGTTCAGTAGCATTTTTAACATCTAGATTCCCAAGCCTTGACCTAAACCTACTGCGTTGAAAGCTCTGGTGCTGGCACCAGCACTCTACATTTTTAATAAAGTTCCCAGGTAATTCTTGCACACACCGAAGTTTAATAACCACTGCCCTTTTGTCCTCCTCTCTATTAGCACATGACTGTTTGTTTTCCTGCCTGTTAATTTATAAGCCAGAGACTGAGAACCTGAATAAGGATAAGTAGATAAAGCAGTAGATATATAGACGTGGACACATGGGTTGAAAAAAGGCATAAATGTAATTGTTGTTATGACCATACTGAATAAATTGTATTGCATCCCAATAATAATAAATTTTGCAAACTGTAAAGCTCTATCCAGGTAGAAGGAGGAGGTAGGAAAAATGCCCCTCCATCTTACCACACTGTCAAAGTGAGCCAGTAGCCAGCAACCGGTGCCTCAGCCCTTGCTGGAACCTGAGACATGCTCTCAGCTGGGGATTTGTTCCTCCCTCTTTCTGGCACTGGCTGGTGTGGACTGTTGCCAGGAAGAAAGAGTCTCGGGCAACCCTGCTGCCCTGGCTACAGAAGATCAGAGATATGGCTTAGGTGCGGCGATGTCTGCTTCCAGTGCTTTCCAAAATCCCACGCAGGGATGTGGCTGAGCTGAGCCTGAAGGCCCAGGATATTGGCAGGTCCAGCATGGCTCCCTGGACGTAGAGGGTGGGGACAGTCTCTGATGTGGAGGTTCAGTCTCCGTCTCAGGAGCCCGATCCATCTGGCTGCTTTCCACCCTCAGCCAAGGACCCGCTGCCTTCTGGGAGCCTGGGGGTGGGAGTGAGAGAAGGAGAGGAGGAAGCTGACAGCTGGGGCTGGGGCGGGGGGGAGGGGAGTAAGGGCCCCTCTCCAAAAACCATTGATTAATCTTGAAATTGGGATGCTTTCATTTCCTTGCAAACTGGAGCTCCACATGGAGAAAACTGCAGCACGCACGCCATGGGCAGGAGGGCACAGTGGGTAAGAGCATCGGACTCAGGCAGAACCTGGTTCTGCCTGTGTTCACTTCCTGGCTGTGTTATCTAGGGCGAGTTACCTGCCCTTTCTGAGTCCCTTCTTTGTCCATAAAATACACTTCACAGAATTTCTTTGTAAGGTTTAAATTATACAATATCGGTGAAAGGCTTTGTGTAGTGCTCGGGGGGAAAAGGGAAAACAGCAGATCGATACATGCTAATTATCTCCGGGAGCGTCTCTCTCCTTGAAAGGACGGCTTTGTTTTACATGACTGTAAAGTGCCTAAGCAAGGCAACGTGGAAGCAGCTCTGATAGCAGAATCAGAGACCTGGGCTCCATCTCTGAACTTGCTCCGCGACCTGGGGCAAGTCCTTTCCATTTCTTCTGCAAATGCAAGGAAGAATCCGGTGGGGTGAGGAGGACCCGGCCAGTGCCTTTCAAGGGTCAGACCCGCTTGATCTTGAAACCCCTCCTGGCATTATTGGTCCCATTTCTCAGATGAGCACACTGAGGCTCAGAGAGGCAAAGTTCATCGCATAAAGCAATGCAACACCAGGAAGAGCTGGGATTCCAGCCAGGTGTGTTGTCAGGGTCGGAGATCATCCTTTATCCACACTCTTTCAATCTCCCGCCCTTTAGCCTTTCAGTGATGATAGCGACCACTACTACCATTGAGGTAGCACTTTCCCTGTGTCCAGCTCTGCTTTAAAGACTTTACACTGTTCGTCTTCTTTTATCCCCACCACAACCCTGTGAGACAGGCTCTGTACTTCCCCACTTCCCAGATGAGGACACAGAGGCTCAGCTACTGAGGGGGGAGTCAGGATTTGAACCCAGGACTGAGTCTGTGTCCCAACAGGTTACCCTGCATTCACTTCTCTCCTCTCTTTCTCCTTCCCTCAGTGACTCACCAGGTGTTAAAACAGCACTGAACATGGTGAGTCAGTCAAGGCAAGAAATAGCTGCATCCCCCATCCTTTCTACAGACAGGAAAGGAGGGAGTGAAAAGTGCCTTCAGAGGGAAACACATAGCTTATCACATGTTCGATGCAGCCTTGACTTTTTTCTTATTTAACCAGCCACCTCTCTCTCTCGCTTCCCCAGTCATCCCAGTCAGGAACGACCACCAGAAGCTTACACCATAAATAAGTTGCACAAATTTCACAGATGCCCCCAGGAAACTCGAGCTGGGAAATGGCTCAGCATATGTCTAACTGGTTAATTGACTTAATTGCTGGGAGTTGGGCGATTAGATCACTTGATCCACCCCAGTGGCCACAAAACGTCCTTAATGCTGTTCAGTTTATTTGTATGTTAAGCTCCAGTTACTACTACGGGGAACTTTTCAATTGCTGATTACCCCATAAATATATAATTGTAGTTGTAGGATAGAGGCGGTCTGGCAGCCTCTCCTGAAAGGCTTTCCAGGGAACCACGAAGGATGCTCTTGTTTTGCTCACTTGGCAGTTGCTTATTGCACACCTACTATGTGCCAGGTCCTCCATGAGACCCTGGAGATAGAGTAGTGAGCAAATCAGGCAAAATCCCTGCCCTCGTGGGGTGTACATTTCAGCAGGAGGACACAGCAACCAAGCAACCAAGTAAATACATATACGCATACAATCATTTTAGATACGGACTAGGAAGAAACTAACACAGAATGCTGCGGTGGGATGAGCAGGGGAAGACTTTGCTTGGGCGAGGGTGGTCAAAGAAAGTCTGACTAAGTCTGGCTAAGACATAAATGAGAAGTAGACGCTTCCTCTGTCAAGACAGGTGGGAACAGTGCTGGAGGCGGGGAGCAGCAAAGGCAAAGACCCTAGGCTGAAAGGGGCTTATCTTGCCTGAGAAATAGAAGCGAGGCTCGCATGCCTGGAGCACAGCGTGTGAAGGTGAGACTGGTACAGGATGAGAGGTGGGGACGGAGGCAGAGAGGCCAGGCATGCAGGCTCCTAGCAAGGAGTTTGGACATTTTTTTCTAAGTGCAATGAAAGGGCATTGCATGACTTGATTTATGTCTTCAAAGTTCACTCTGGCTGCTGCGTGAAGAGCAGATTATGAGTGGGGGGCGGAGGAAGGGAGAGAAGAGGGCAGACCAAAAAGGAAGCTGGGCAGCCAGTGGGGAAGCGTCTTCAGCTACCCAGGTGAGAGAAGATGACTTGGAACCAGGTTATAGTGGAGTAGATGGAGAACTGTGGATATTTGTGGGAGGGGATATTTGGGAAGTAGAAGGGATGAGACCGAGTTTGGAATACACAAAGACTCCTGGGATTTTAGCTGATGCCTTGGGATGTCAGTGGTGCCATTTAGCAAGACATTGGACACCTGGAGAAGAGCAGTTAGGCAGAAAGATTCATGGTTTTGAAAAGAATAATTTGGTCCCAGCCAAAGGAAAGATGCTGAAGTCCAGGAGACCAGTGGAGAAAATATTGCTGAAACCCAGACAAGACGTGACGGCTGTGTAGGCTGGGCCCAGCCATGGAATGGTGGGTGTTACTGTTTGGATATTTAACCCAACGCAGGATGGAGTGTCTGCAGCAAATCCACTACGGTCCAGTCCATGTAGTACAAGACCTGCAAACAGAGGCCTTGATTCTGTCATATGCCAAATTATCAGCTGTAGCCCCATCTTAATCCTTCTGAAGTTGGGTGGAGGTGAGGGGAGGATGGATCAAAATAAGAATTATATCAAGCAGAAAATAATCTTCGGTCTGGGTTGCACTGATAAAAAAAAAAATAGGCAGAATTCATAATTACCATATAAAACTGTTTATGTTTGTGATTATATGTTACTGCCACCTCCAGGTCCCAGCAGCAAACGACTTAATTGCTTTAGGCTGGAGCTGGGGTGTGGGGAACAGAAGATACGAGCAGGATGGAGGGAGGAAAACTCTTGTCTCTACTTCCCACCCACGCCCTGCCCTGTTGGGTCCTGGGTAGTGACCTGGTTTCTGCAACAGCACCTGTCAGACAGGGTAACTACTGCCTTACTCCTGGTCAAGTTGCCAAAAGGCACAGGTAGGGCTGCCATGGGGAATGTTGGTGTTCAGTGGGATGTCAGGTTCTGGGCTGAGAAGAGGAGAAGGAAGAAGATGCTAGTTCCAAGGCAATGGGACATCAGGAACCAGCACTTCTATATACCATCGTGTGTCATCATTGCCTGTTGGCTGGCTCCTGAGCCTGGGTGCCCTAAGAGGACCAAACCTCACCAGTTTGTTCACCAATCTGTGTTGGTACCTAGTGCCTGGCACGGAGGAGGTGCCCGTCTGAGTTTGAGCTCATCCAGAAACAGGCCCTGAGACAAGGACTTCAGTGCACGTGGGTGATCCCAGGAGGCACCTGTACAGGAGTGGGGAAATCGGACAGAATGGAGAGGACACCACAGTGGGGTTACCACCATGGGCCACTGGAGCCCAACCCCGCCAGAGACCTCTGGGAGACAGTGTGGCACTGGGTGAAGAAGAGAGCTAAGGTATTTGTACATCAACTCCCGCATTGTGGGGTGAAGGTGGGGGTGGGGGAGGAGAGCTCGTTAATTTCACGTCCCCATGTTCATGGGCAGAGAAAGCCTCAGTGCCCAAAGAAACCCTTGAGCAAAAAGACACACGTGCTGGCAGTTGGAAGTTGGGCTGGAATGCCCTGGAAAGGTCAAGCCAAGGAGACATGAGCAAGACCGCAGCAGCAGCTCCAAAAGAACCCAATAAATAGTATTAAATTAAACGAGGGAATGAGAATGAATGAATGGCCAGTGAGTTTGGGACCCTCTAAGAATCGAGCACCTAGCCAACTTACCTTTGTCAGTGCTGACTCCTAGAAGTCTCACCTTCAGGCCCTTGGGTACGTCTTTTAGCCTCTTTATGCCTCAATTTCCCCATTGTCAAAATGGTGGTAATGTGTTAACTTTATATGATTGTTAAGGACATTCAGTAGGAGATGCCATTTCACTCGTTCATTAGTGTAACCCGTTCCTTTTTATCATTAAACAATATTCCATTCTATGGATAGACCCCATTTTGTTCATCCGTTCATCAGCTGAGGGACATGTGAGTTGTTTCCATCTTTTGGCTACTGTGAATAGTGCTGCTATGAACATTCACGTCCAAGTTTTGAGATGGATATATGTTGTCATTTCTGTTAGGTAGATTCCTAGAAGTGGAATTGCTGGGTCATGTCGTAAGGTTATGGTTGACATTCTGAGGAAATGCCAGACTGCTTTACAAAGGGTTGTGCCGTTTTATATTCCCACCAGCAGTGTATGAGGGTTCCAATTCTCCACATCCTCACTGGTACTTCTTATTGTCTGTCTCTTTGATTACAGCCATCTTAATGGTTTTGATTTCTAATTTCCTACTGACTAATAATGCTGAGTATCTTTTCACGTTCTTACTGGCCATTTGGATATGTTCTTTGGGAAAATGCCTATTCAAATCTTTTGCTCATTTTTCAATTGGATTGTCTTTTTCTCATTGAGTTTTAAACATTTTTACATATTCTAGATACAAATTCCTTATTAGACATATGATTTGCAACAAATTTCTTCCCTCTGTGGATTATCCTTTCACTTTATTTTTTTGTTGCATTTTTTTTTGAGGTATCGTTGACATATAGCATTTTATTAGTTTCAGGTGCACAACATAATGGTTCAATATTTGTATACATTGTGAAATGATCACCACAATATGTCTGGTTAACATCCATCACCATCTTTCTTGATAATATCATTTGCAGAATAAAATTTCTTATTTTGATGAAGTCCAATTTGTCTGTTTTTAATTTTGTCTCTTGTGCTTTTCGTATCATATCTCAGAAACCACTGCCTAACCCAGGGTCATGAAGACTTACTCCCATATTTTCTCCTAGGAGTTTTATAATTTCCAGTCTTACATTTAGGTCTGTGATCCATTTTGAGTTGCTTTAGTCTTCTGCATGTAGATATCCATTTGTCCCCAGCATCCTTTGTTGAAAAGACTATTTCCCCCCATTTAGTTTTCTTGGCACCTTTTGCAGAAAAAAATTGACCATCGATGTTTATTTCTGGACTCTCAATTCTATTCCATCGATTGATATTTCAGTCCTTGTGCCAGTACCATACTGTTCATACCCTTCTTAAGTGGTGTCAAATCCTGTCTCCAAATATTAATTTGCATGCCAGCATTTGAGCTCTCATATTAGACCATGAATGCCCACACACAGGGGTATAGGTCATTGTCTTGGCAGTGAGTCATGATCTAGCATCTTGATGCTGTGTGACTCTGGGTCACTTACCTAACCTCTCTGAAACTGTTTCACAGAGCTTTATTTGTAAAAATAAAAATAGTGTCATCTTCCTTCCTGCCTCTCATCCTTCCTCCTCTCTTCCCTCTCCTACCTTTGAAGACAGAGACTATACCTTATTTATCACTGCATCAGCACAGTGTCTGACACAGAGTAAACACTGGGTGCGTGTTCACGGAATGAGTGAGTAGTCCGTCTTGCTGGGGAACTGGGAGGACACAGTTTCCAATGTACTCACACCACTGGTTCTAAATAAACAATGGCTTGGCAGCAGCTGAGAGATCAGGTTTCCTGTTCCTGCTTTGCCTTGTTAGCAAGGTATTAACCTCCCTCCCTCATGCCTCAGTCCTGGATGGAGGCTCAAAGCTGCCTGCCTCCTTCCCTACAATCTTGGAGGCTCCTCTCATGTAGCAGAGGTTCTTAAACTTTCTGGGTTCACAGCAGCCTGAGTGTTCCAGCATTGTTTCACCAAAAGAAATCCCTCATCGTTCTATTAGGTATTTAGGTGCAAACTTAATGAACATGGATGTCCTAACTACTTAGTAGCAGTTTGAAAAAATAATTCACATAAGTTGATAGAAGAAGAATATTTTTATTTCAGTCTTAAATAAACAGTTACTTACTATCGAAATGTATATGCCTGTTGGGCTCTGCACAGCTTCTGAAACCTTGGAATCAGATTGGACTCTGCCACCCTCGTTTCCCGTTCTACGTTGATTTTGGCACAGACCTTGCTTTTTATCACAGCAACCACCGAAAACCCAGGGTCACAAAGATATGACATCATCAAAAAGAATGTGGTTTGCTCTAATGCTGGAACTGGGAATGACCTCAAGCTAGTAGTTCATGTGACATTTGAGAGATGTCAAGTATTGCTAGGATGACCTTGACAATTAAGAATATCTTGCAGCTTTCCTGGGAGGCTGCTGTGGTGCCCCAGGGTGCCCCGGCTCACAATTTGGGAACCGTAGTCCCAGAGGAAAGAGTATGTGAATTGGTTCTTGAGAACTTCCCTGGGATTCCAGCTCTGCTAGTGATTCCTTGTGTGACCCTGAGCCAGCCACTTCCCATTCTGGGCCTCAGTTTCCCTCCTTCCCTGCAAACCTGGACCTCTACCAGCTCCAGTATCCCATCATCATCGTCATCATCATCATCACCAGTGCAGCCTTTGATGATGAGTTCTCAGAATGTGTCAAGCTACTTCCTCCTCACAACCACTCTGCGGGAATCATCCTCATTGACCCCATTTTACTGAGGAGGAAATTGAGGCTCCAAGTGGTCCAGGAACCTGGGCATCACAGGCAGAAAGTGGTACCTTTTGTTTCCCTCTCCGCTGCCTGCCTTGGAAACCCTTCTCTGCCTCAGTGGGTAGGAAACACTTCAAGAAGAGTAATCAAGGTGACCCGACAGCTTAAGGACAAATCACATGTTACATATCGACACTCCAGGGGTACAAATCTGTCCATCAATATTTCAAGTCTGTGTTGTCAGTTCCTGTGCTTTTAGCTAAAGCTCTCAGGGACCAGAGCCTATGTGTGAACTGAAAATTAAACCCTGTTCAGAACAGATTAGCTAATAATTGGATACTAGCATGGGTAGTTCATTCTTGTGTTGATCTGCAAAGACTAAACTGTTTTGTTTGTTTTTCTTTTGTCTGATTACATTGAAAACCTTCAGCAGGTGCCTTACTACCTTCAGGACAAAGTGAAAACTCTTTTGTGTAGTTTACAAGTCAGTCCTCCACCTTTATCTCTTATCACAGTCTAGACCCCACGCCCAACTCCCACTTTTTAGTAAATGGATCTGCTTCCTAATGAAATATTGATTGAGCCCATGCCCTATGCCAGGCACTATTCTAGGCACTGGGGATGTGGCAGGAAACAAAAAGATGCAGTATCTGCCCTCACAGAGTCTGTAGTCTAAGAGGAAGAGAGAGAGATAGAAAGGGAGATTTCTGGGAGGGAGATTCAGCGCTTAATCTCACAAGTAACTACAGCATCCTAACTGCGATGCGCATCATGGAAAAGAAGCACAGGTGCACTGAGATCTAATCTGAGCATGCCCCAGTGGGTCCTGTCCCTACCTTATCACATTGCATTGTAATTGTCTTTTCAATTAAGCAATTACACATTAGTCTTGATCGTACTTGCACCCCTAACACAGGACTGGCACACAATAGGTGCTCAATGAACACATGCATCAAATGAGTAGATACTCAGTGTAGAGGCAACACAAAAGAGAAAAAGAACATTGCAATCCTGCCCCCCACAAGCACACACATCTATGAGATATCACTTTCCTACATTAAGCATTTGCACTGGCATGCTTAGTTTCTCTTTTGAAGAACTATTTTATGTTGTACTTACCATTGTGCTTCCTTCCACTCAGCTTTATATCATGGGCATTCCCCTGTATAATGCATTCAATCTGGTGTACCAGTTCCCATCTGTCGATAGCATCTGTCTGGCGTGCTTTACCGGAAAAGATGCAAAGAGAAAGTCAGGCTGTGATTGATTAATGATGTCTGCCCTGGGCAGGGAAGTAGGGCATTTCAGGGTGGGAACGTACGTTTGGAGACAAGGCTAAGAGTTTAGCTAATAGAACCTTGTGCAGACACGGCCACTGGGAAGCCAGGGCAAGGGATAGAAACCCCTTCTCTGACAGTTTAGCATGAAATTCTGCCACATGCAGTGGTGGCCTTGGGGCTCAGGGGACTGGGGCATGTACCCACCTCAACCCTACCTCCATTCAGGGACATTAACTCACTGGCACCTCCAGCCTGCCCTCTGTTAGGCTGTGCAGGCTGCCAAGGGCCAGGACAACACTCAGAAGCAGAGAATCACGGGCGTTTATAGCAAGCAGATGTGAGTATGAGAGTGGACAGGACTTGGTGAGGTGCTAACAATCGCAGTTCAATACTAACAATCCTGCTTACTTCCTTATAGTAAACCCCTGCAGCAAAGAATTTTCCTGTAAAGGGCCAGAGAGTAAATACTTTGGGCTTTGCAAGCCATTTGGTCTCTGCTACAACTGCTCAACTCTGCCCTTGTGGTGCAAAAATAGTCACAGATAATATGTAAGTGAATGAGCATGGCTGTGTCCTAATAAAACTTTATTAACAAAAAGAAGTGGAAGGCCAGATGTAGCTCACATAGCTGGACATAGCTGATCCCTAATCTAAGTCTGGGATGATGTTTGTTTAAAACTTGAGTGCCAGTTTCAATCAATTGCCTGTGACTGCTAGGAGCAAGGAATCTTTCCCAGGCTCAATGCAAAAGAGAATGGTGCTCAGTTAGTGATGTGTGTCTTGGCCCAGTATGGGATTCAACAGCACACATACTGCTCATTTTGCATCCCTGGCCTCAGGAAACCTCAGCAATCAGAAAGAGCTCAAGCAATATAGTACAAATATCCTCTATTATTATGGGGAGGGCTCATCTGGGAAGCCTGGCCTCTTTCCAGACAGATGGCAAACCTCTGAGACCTTCAGAACCTGCACCTTTGTAGGGACTGCTCCGTCAGCCCCCTAGACCATGAGTGACTTGAAGGTAGAAACCATGTGTTTTGTTTTTTGTTTCTCCAGGCCTAACAGAGGCTGGCATAGTGTTTAGTGAATGCCTCTTATATTAATAAATGAATGAATGAACAAACTGGAGATTCAACAGAGGCAGATAACACTTCATGAATGCCTACTGTGTACCAGGTTAAGACATTGCATACCTACTATCACATCTGCAACACAAGAATCATATGAAGCAGAATCATAAAGTTTATTTTTCAGGCTAAATGGCTTTCTAAATTATGACACCACCATACCACTTACAACCGTGGACCAGAGATTGTGTCGTGCATTTTGTTTACACCCTTAAATGGAATCTATGAGAGAGGGAATGTCTTTAACTCCCACTTTATAGATGGAGAGACCAAGGCTCTGATGGGGAAGGCTCGCCTGAAATTAAGCAGTGGAATGTTGCCGAGCCAAAATGTGGCAGCAGCTCCGACTCTGCCTTTGAGGCTCATGATCATGGCACTGAATCCAAGTGCTGCCTGCATGCTGGGTCTCGTGTGAATAGACGGAGGGGGCTCGGCAGTAATGGTCCTGGCCCGCTTCAGCTGGGACAGGTCACAGGCTGAGCAGGACAGGGCAGCAGGGGCAGGTAAGTGCGGGCAGGGGTGGGCTGCAGCCCCACCCGCTGAGGTCCCACCCCAGCTCCTTTGCAGCAGCAGGCTGGGAGCCCTGGTGTGCCCCGCGCCCCCGTGATTGGCAGCCTGCAGATGGCGGGGGTGCCTTGGAATTTATTATCCAAGCATGCCTTTCTGAGGGGGCCTCACTGCCTGACACCGCTTTATCGGAAAGCTGGGAATGGTTAGCCGAGCCCATCTGTTAACCAAAGAGGGGAGCTCAGTGGGTGGGGAGGTCTGCAGAGTCATTTAAAAGGAATTTCTCTGATTCTGAGGCCAGGGTGGAAGCTTATCTGCCCGTGGGCCGTGGGCTGCCTGGTTTGGGGGTCTGGAGGCTTGGGGGTGGTGTGTCTGGGTTCCTCATTCTAAAACAGAAATTGCCAGGGCCCCTCCTCCTTCCGAGCAACAGCTTTAACCGGTGAGCCTTCGTAGCTGAAGCCCCCACGTTAGCGTCGCCAGTGTCTCAGGGACGAATCTGGGACAGATGGGGATAAATGCAACCATCTGAATTAATATCAGGCTCGTTAATGAATCCAGGAGCTGGGAAATAATTAGGAGAAGTTACCATTCCCGCCACGGCAATGCTGTGTTGGATGCTTTCTCGTCTGCCCCCTCCCACCAGCCAGGGTGCCCTGGAACAGAGTCGTGCAGCCACCCAGGGTACGTGGGTCTCAGGACTTGATCTTGGGCTTATTTTCTGGTATATTTATGACAGGCTGGTGAACGGCAGGAGAAGGGTAGCTCTCCATGGGGCATCCAAAGTTCATCTGTGCTGGGACAGAGCACTGCAATGGCAGTTGGGAGACCTGGGTTCAAGTGCAGACTCTTGGTGAGTGGCCTTGGGGCATGTGGTTCCCCTCCTCTCAACGGAGATAAACCATCATAGAGGGGGACGTGAACCACTTGCTGCTCTGGGCTGGCACATGCCAAGCTGTTCACATGTAGCATCACATTTAATCTGCTCCCGTAGCTCTAGGACTCTGTTAGTCCTCATTCTTCCAAGGGAAGTTGCTTCAGGAACTTGTACCAGCATCTACAGTGGATAGTAGAGCTGGTTTCTAACCCAGAAATCCAGCTCAAAGGTCTGAGCCCTAGACCACATCACTCCATGGCCTTTTGCCATGAAGACTGGGATAATCTTTGATGTTTCTTCCAATGCCTGATGTTTTTAGGCCTGTAGGATTCTAAGTGCTTGCAAATATCTGCTTTGCGATACAGAGAGAGAGAGAGAGAGAGAGAGAAGGGGAGAGAGAGCGCGCTATATTTTGGTAATTGGCTGTCTGACAAGGCTGGGCCCCTTTTCTATGTGATTGTATGCTTACTCCTTCTTTCTGAAACTTAGCACAATTGCAATTGAATAATTAATAAGGTATTTAATTGTTTAATGGCTATTTACCCTGCTAGACTGGAGATTCCACGAGGATATCACCTATTTTGCTCACTGTTGTATTCCAGCTACTGAGAAGAGTGGCAGGCACATCATACTTTCTCAATGAGTATGAAATGAATGAATGAATGAGTGATGGGACAAATGAATGAATGAATCAATGAACGAGTGAAGCTGGGAGGTCAGGCTCAGCCCCAGTGAGCAGAAGCCCCGTGATGATGCCACCCTGCGTCAGCCGTTTCATCTCGCCTAAGCGGCTGCTTCCTGGGCAAGGGGCACAGAAGCAGGCCCAGCGTCCAGCATCCTTGCAAGGGCAGCGGGCACTGACAGGGGCTCCTCCAGTGCAGGGCGAGGGGCCGTGTCCGAGGCTGACTCCAGGCCCTGCCTGCCCCCCTCAAGGGAGCAATGCTCAATGGAGCCGCTTCACACGGACATGCTTGAATAGCAACCAGGGCTGTCTGTGCATCACGTGACCCCCTGGCTGCCAGGGGACCAGAGGCGGCCATGGGGGTCGGGGGTCACCTCCACAGTTAAGTCATGTACCTGGCGGGGACGGTGTTTATGGAGAATGGTTCAAGGAACAAAGCGTTCTTCATTTTTCTTTTCTTCCCTCCTTCTTACTTCTCTTTTCTTGGCTGTCTGGATGCAGAATATTTCCATGCGGGGTGGCCAAGGTGAGGGGAGCTTTCGGGCAAAAGGAGGAGGATCCGCTTTCTGACCCGCAGGGCAGGACGTCTCATGGCCGAGAGCCGAGATGCTGAACTGGGAGTTCCCGGGTTCAAACTGTAGCTTCTCCCCGACCTGGCACGGAGAATGACCTTGAGCGACTTAACCCCTCTGAGCTTTACTTTCTCCGTCTGTTAAGTGAAAGGCATCACGGTACCCAGGTTATTTCGAGGATTCAAGAGATAGTGCAGAGAAAATACTTAGCACATTCTTCCCTTCCAGTCCAGTTAATGCAGCTAATATAACAATAACAACAACAGCGTTAATTGTGGAAACAGAAAACTAGTCCTGAGGTTTCTTCGATCCAGGGATGGACAGGAGAGAGTGGCGTTTTTGCCACTGGCTTTTCCAGACAAGGGAGCAAAGAAGGACTAGTTGAGGGAGATGCTCCGGGGTCTTTGCAATTTTCCATCAATTGCTTGAGCCTAAAAGATTCCTAGAGGTCACAGAGTTTAAGCCCCTGGAGATGCTGAGGACCAGAGAGGGGAAGGAACATGCCCCAGGTCACATAGAAGCAGATGGGCAAAGACCAGACGTTCTTATCTTTCCTGAATTAATTAATGTGGTCTAGTTCTTCTGACATAACAGCAGCCTACGCCCTTGGCAAAGGTGAGTGGCTGGCCGTGCCTCGAGGTTGACCCGGGCTCAGAGCCAAGCCTGATGGAGACCAGGGGTAGTGGGTGTAGTGGTCAACACCTTCTGCCCACCCCTCACGTTTATACGCAGGCAGGTGTTCTGGCCCTCATCCCTGTGAGAGGTGAGCACTGCCATACTGATCTGCAGCTTCGAACTGGGTCTCCACACAAGTGTGCTGTTTGATCAGGGTGGTACGTAAGTGGCTGGTTGGGTGAGTGGACGGAGCTGAGTGCCCCTGCACATCAGGTAGGGTGCCTCCAGGCAGGAAGAGCACTCTTTCCTCCTGAGACCCATGAGACCTCGTATTTTGGTGTCTAACAATGACTCCCATTGTGACCTTGAGCAAGTTACTTCTGCTCTTTGGGCCTCAGGGTTCTCATCTGTAAAATGGGAGTACCATAGTATCTACTGCACTGGGGGTCATAGTGCAGATTAAATGAGTCCGTTAATTTAAAGCTCTTAGAACAGCATCTGGCACATAGTAAATGCTCCGTAAATGTTGTCCACTGAGTTGCCCAGATGTCACAACTCATGGCAAGGGGGCGATGCCGCTCCCTTCCAAGGGCTGGCACACCGGGATGAAAGGTCCACGACCCTTGGTCGTGGACTCCATGGACGTGTGGTCATTCTCAGGTACAATGGATAAATGGGCACAGTAGTGATGTACTGTGCCCAGGTCCAAAGGAGGAAACAAGTCAGAGGCTTCCGCTAATGTTTGCCTGGTGCCCACGAACAAGGGCCAGCAGTACCTGAGCACCTGAGCTTGGGACCATGAGCACACGCCAGCCCTTCTCTTCTCAGGCCCACTTGCAAATGGTCAGAGCTATCTCAAGGGTCTCCCACGATGTGGAGGCCAACTCCTTGCTTGTTAAGAGAAGCCACCAGGGAAAGGGGCTTCCCCATCCCCTCCCCCCAGGAGAAGCATCTGCTCTGGAGGGAAGGACAGACATACCTGATTAGAATCCCATCACAGCCGCTGACCAGCTGTGTGACCTCAGGCAAGTTGCTTCACCTCTCTGAGCCTCAGTTGTCTCGTTCATAAAATGGGGCTTCCTTGAGAATTTAATGGGACGGGCTTCCTCCAGGTGGGTCCTGCTTTGCTTAGAGCTGAACCCTTAGTGCCACGCTCAAAGCTTAACAACAAAGGAATGTTTAACAAGCTTGTGGCAAATGGGTGACTATTAATAGCTACGTGGATCAAGGGCTTAACAAGGAGACAGGCACTGTTCTAAACGCTTCCCATATATCAGTTCATTTAATTTTTACAGTGAGACATAGACTATAATGACCCCCATTTCACAAGTGAGCACACTGAGACTTGGCAAAAGAAAATTGAATCACTTGTCCGAGGTCACCCAACTAGTAAGTGGCAGAGCCAGGATTTGAACCCAGGCGATCTGAAACTAGAGCCTGAGCTTATAACCACCGGGTCCCAACTGAAGAGAGAGCAGGGAGAAAAGAGGTGCAAAGGAAATGCCTATCACTTAGAGTGGCACACCCCTGAGGGGTTGATCCATATCTATGAAATCGATGCAGTCATTAAAAGCAGAGAAAGCACTCAACAATTGCTTCTGTTTCCCATCTGCAGGGTCTCTGGGATACAGAGATGCACAGAGAGGGCCCCTGACCACAGGGAACGTAGAAACCCCAATGGTACCCAGAGCGTTGCCAACTCTCCTGCAGGAGCACCCAGTAGAGGCTCACGCCAGTGGCTCTCCGGCTCAGGCCAGCCCTCTGCAGGTTGGCGTAGCCTACATAGCATTTTTTTAAATATGTGAATTGTTTCCAGAATTTAAAAATTGGGAGCTTTCACATAAAAATCCAGATTCCTGGTGTAGAAAAGTGTTTTCCCTTTGGCTGTGTGCTGGTCTCACTTTTTATTGTATGTTTCTGGCCTGGCCCCTGGGGGCATCTGAGTTTGCAACCTCCTCGAGGACAGGGCTGTGGGATGCTGGGGGTGGGGGGCGTGATCTCGTTGGCTGATGGCTCAGAGAGAGGCCCAGTCTTGGGAGGGTTTTCTCGTCTTGCTTGGATAAAGATGACTCACGGGGCCAGTATGGGTCTCCAGCAGAGCCAGCTTTCCTTTCCTACTTTGTTTTTATAAAGCAGAAATAGAAGTTTCCATAACGTGGTGCAACTCCACCCAGCGCTGGCAGGCTTGGGAAGTCACTGCTGTTTGTGAGCGTCCAAGGGAGAGTTTTGGTTGGAAGCCTGCTATTGCTCCCGCGTTCACGAGAGGCACAGCAGGACAGCGTGTGCTCATCTTCAAGATCGGAGCTGCCTGAAGACAGGGACTCCCCACTGGGTCCTCTCTGGGGGAGATGGTCAAGGGGCTGGATCCCTGAGGCCACAGGAGAGCAGAAGAACCAGAGACCTAGTCCAGGTTCTATCCATCTATCCGTCCATCTATACATCCCTCTATCCTCCCTTCCTCCCTTCCTTCCTGCCTGCCTGCCTGCCTGCCTTCGTTCCTGCCTTCCTTCCTCCATCTACCCATTCAAGGCCTGTTTATTGACAGTTATGCTGACCCCAGAGTTTGTTCCCTTCTATGTTTCAGACTCCCCATGCTGTTCTCTGAAGATACAGAAATAGACAAAACACACAAAAACTTCTCTGTCCCCACAAAGTCTACAGTCAATTCGGGGAGACAGACATCAAAAAGGTAGTGACAGACGAAAATTAGGGAACAACCGCAGGGTCCATGAATAGATTTAGTTTGGCTCATTCTCATCCTAGAATGGGGCACCATGTGGCCCTTTAAATGAAGCAGATATCTGTATGGTGACACAGAGCAACCTCTAAGTGAAAGAAGCCAGGGCTCCAATAGTGACTACAGTGTGTCCATTTGTAAAGAACGGAGTCCTTGGCGGGGCTTTCACAGACTTGTACTTGCAAAAAAGGTCTCTGAGAGAATCCACAAGAAACCAGGAACAGTGGATGCCTCAGGGATAAAGCTCGGGTGCTAGGGTACAAGGAGGTGAGAGAGCTTTTGTGCTGTGTAAACGTTTGCTTTTTTGAATGTGTAACTTTTTTTCAATAAAATGGCAGGGAAATTTAAGGTAGATGGATGAATAGACAGATAGATGCATGAGAGATGAGAGAGGAAGAAGAAGAAGAAGAGGAGGGGGAAGGGGGAAGGGGAGGAGGATGAAAAGGAGGAAGAAAGGGGCACCAGGAGAAAAGAAAAAGAAAAAGCCTTTACAAGTGTGGTGGTTTGGTAAGTATTCTGAAAGAGAAATCCTGGCTGCCATGGGGCATTCAGAGAAAGCTTCCCTGAAGATGGGGCACCTGGGCTGGCACACTGAGGATGAATAGGAGTTGCCTTTGTGCAGAGATGGGCACAGATTTTCCGGCACTGAGAGGAGCAGTGGGTCCTCAGGGCCATCCCTCCCCTCTCTGGACCTCAAGTGCTACATCTGTAAAGGAAAGAAGACACCTCTCAGCCAAGGTCTAGGAAACTCTAGGAAGCAGCAGAGGCATGTCTGAATGCAGGCTGTCTTAACCTCTACAAGGGCCCCCTCCTTGCCTCCTCTTGGTCCACCTTCCCTGTTGCAACAGATAGAAGTGGCCAACACTGGGACAAGCAAGAAAAAGAAAGAAAATCTGCCTGTATATCAAAGCTCACGGTCACTAAACTCCAAAGATGATCTTTGTGTCTCTCTAGGGGGTGGGCGATCCCTTGCACTTTTCTGCCCCTCCCCACCCAATGAATTACGGAGGACAAGCAGGTTAATTGATCTGAGTGGATGGATGCCAGCTGCTCCTTGTACTGGTGTATGATAATAATAACAGCAGATATTTCATGAGTGCTAGCTCCGTGTCAGGCACTTAGCATGCAAGATCCCATTCTGTCCCCCAGGCAAGCCCAAGAGAGGTAACTTCGTGGCTATGGATCCCTGTGCATGAGATGACAGTCCTGGGGCTCAGAGAAGTTCATTTATTTGCTCAAGGCTGCAGAGTTACTAAGTGTTGCAGTGAGAATCTGAATCCAGGTCATGCTGACCCCAGAGTTTGTTCGCTTAACCGCCAACCTTCATTGCTGCCCATCCCTCAGGGGGCCCTTCCTCTCCAGGCATCGAGGCCAGGGAAGGCTGCCTGGAAGAGTGCCGTTTAGGTGACACCTGGGAGGACTAGAGGGCTTTAAATTCCCCCTTTAAGAGAATTAGCCATTTTCCACAAGGAGATTTCCTCAAGAATAAAGGGCCCCAGAGACATTAAAAGGAAACTCATAAAAAATTCATCTCTGAGTAGTAATTGCATCATAAAAAGTATTGAGTTGGAGTGCAAATGCAAATTGGGCCGTGTAAATTAATGATGTAAACAGTTGGATTGAGGGCACACATCCAGAGAATGTCCTACTCCAGCCTCCTCGATGTGCGAGGCAAAGCGGGCAGGGGGGCCATGTGCCCTGAGGTTTGAGGGACATTCTCAGACCACCAGTGACCACTGTCTCAGACCCCAAATCCTTCTTTAGCACCTCTTGGAGATGTGGGTGAGCTCTCTGTCTCCCTCAGTCAGCACTTTCTGAGCACCTACTGTGTGCAGGGATGGAGCCCCCTTCTTCCTCGCCCCCTCCCAGTTCACTCCATGTGAACTTGCTCAGACTGGAAAATGAAGACGGATGTTTATTGTGAACTTGTGGGTCCCCATTGTTATTCATGTCTTTCTCGGTTTGTTGGGGGTCTTGGTTTGTACCTCCGGTACATTCAACAAGCATGTATTGAACACCGACTACGTATAGGGTGGCGCCCGACCTCAGCTCTCAGAGCGGGTCACAGGAGGTCAGCAGGGACCCAGACAAGACTGGAGGGTGGGGAGCAGGCGAGGCAAAGATCCTGGTGGGGAGCAGCTCCAGGCAGAGGCAAGCTGGATCGCGCCCATTCTGGAAACCACATGTAGTTGAGTATGGCTGGAAATTGGGGGCTGACAGTGGCGGTAATGAACCTGGGGGGTTAGAACATTCTGGAGGACCTTGTGTGTCTCCCTAAGGAGCTGGGACTTGATTCCCACTTGGAGAAAATGCAGCCTTCACTGTCCCCCTGCCAAACTCTGATTCTTGGTCACACAAGAGGTGGGACCTGCAGTCTGTGGGTCTCATTGAAGTTCAGACGAGGGGCCCCATAACCTTCCTGTGGTTTTTAAACTGTGTTCCATGGCACCCCAAGGTTCTCTGCCTTTCTGGCAGCTCCATGGTGCGGAGTAAGAGTGAGGTTTAAGTGGGCAATGTTCTGGAACCTCCCCTGCTTTAGCCAGATCAGCTCTACCTTTACCATTTTTTTTTGTGGTTTGAAATTCCGCATAAGATTTCATGTAGAAAGAGATTCCGTTGCTTAAACAAGAATGACTCCCACTTAATGCAGAGTAATGTCCAAATTTTTCAAGGCCTTTCATGACCCAGACCAAACCCACTTCTCCAGGCTCAGCTAAACCATTTCCCACCCCCTGCCTCTTACCGCCCTGCACCCCAGCCTCGGGCTACACAGATACTTGCCAAGCCACAGACACTTTCTGCTCCTCTGTGCCTCCATCCCTTTCCTCATCCTGTTCTTTCTTCGAGGCTGACTTCAAATCCTTCCTCCTCCAGGAAGCCCTCTCTGACCCCTTCAAGTGTCTGTGGCATTGCCGATACACCTTGGGTATTCCCCCCGAAAGAGCTCTGACCCACCCAGAGTAACAGCCTCTTTCTGCTGACTTCGAAAGTCTTTGACGTGGTCATCACCGGGGTCCAATACCAGGCTGGACATTTGGAAGATCCCCAGAAATGAGAGCAAATGGGTACCGGGAAAGAATGGAGAAAGGGTGGGCTTGGAAAGTATATAAGTTAAAGGATGTATGGTCAGATAAATGGATGGGAAGGAGAGAAGACGGGAGGAAGGGAGGGAGGAAAGATGGAAAGATGAAAAGAAGGAAAGGTGGATGGAAGGATGGGAAGGAGGAAGGAAAGAGGGGTAGACGGAAGGAAAGATGGTGGGAGGGCGTACATGCAGACAGCTGGGGGAACCCCAGGTTCCACTTTCCCCACCTTCCCAGCGCCCTCTCTGCCCTCACCGCCCTCCCTCCCTCCTGCCTCCATCACAGAGCCAGCCCCTGACATGCCCTCGCCTGCACAGTGATTACTCCTTGAGCAGCCTCCCGTATCCTGTTCCTGCTCTTCCTACAAGCAGAGAAGCAGAAAAATCCATCCTGATGAGGAGGCAGCCACCCGCCCGCGGCCCCCCTCTTCCCCCGTCTTTGCAGCCTGTAACTCTCGAGCACTCAGGCAGAAACAGGCAGTCAATTTTTTCCAGGGTTGAGCGCCGGCTGTAAGGCACAGCCCTGCAGGGTGACAGGGGAGGCGGGGGCCGCTCGGATGGCACGACCATTTCTCCTCCATCCTGGGGGCAGCGCCTCATGCCTCACTTGACCAGACGCTGCCAGCTGTGTAATTCAGGGCACATACACCCTCCCTGCCGCCACCACCAGCACACAACGGGCTCACCTAAGACCCCAGCCCCGTGAAACATCACGGGCAGAGCAGAATTCCCTCTTGGCGTCCATCACACCTTCTCCCCCAGCCCGGCTTCCTGCTCACATGGAAGGCAGCCTCCTTTCACCCCTGCCTGCCCTTGGTGCCTTAATGGTAGGCTCCCTGGCAGAGGAAAAGGCAAGCGATGTGCTTGTACCCACCCAGGTGTCAAGTGGCTCTTTGCTGTCTCTTTGCTATGGTGGCCACCTAGACATCGCCCCAGCTGCTGCGAGGGCTGACGGCTTCCAGCTGAGCCCCTGGACCTAGCAACTGCCCTTTGCTGGAGAGAGCTGCCTTGTCCAAGGTCAAACCTCCTTCCAGTGTCTGGTCAGTGATGGGGGTATACGGGCCTGGCCTCCTTGCCTCTAGGCAGCATGACTGTAAGAGCCAGCTCAGCTCTGGAGCTCCCACGGGATCAGCTGAGACCCTGGGGGAAACTGAATCGCACTCCAACTTCTCTCTGCCTCATTCTGCTTGTTTCCCTACCCCCAAAGTATTGATCCTAAGGGTCTCCCTTACTGTATCCCAGTAAACCCCCTGCACTCAAAGCCCCAGAGCCTCGGGGTCTGTGTCCAGAGGAGCCAACCTTCAACAGCCTTTTTCGCGTTCGCCTATTTAATCTCTATAACATCTCTGGCTGGCACACCCCCTGATTCACGTCTCAGAGAAGCAGCCTGCCTTGTCCCGGATGTACTGAGCGGTCAGAGCTGGGATTCCTCCCCAGTGAGCCTAGCACACTCCCAGGTAGTCAGGACTCTGACTCCCGCTATCTCTGCCCTTAGGAGACAACCCGACGGAGATTCATGATTCCTTTCAGACTCTGGGGAGCCTCCCAAGACCAGAGCTCCCTGCCTCCCTGTCGGGGCGCCCAGGTGGAGACACACAGCATCCACCCCAGGATCGGACTGCTCATCCGGGTTTACTCACACTGCCTCTCTTGTCTTCAGCTCTGGATACGGTCGCTCTCCACCTGCCACGCTCACCAGTGTCTGGGGGGGCGGGGGTTGGGTCACATGGTGTAACTGGAAGGGCCAGATGCATCTGGCTTCAATCCGGGCTCTTGGTGGAACGGGCCACCTCACGCTTCTCTGAGCCTCCACGTCCTCATCTTTCAAATGGGCTGTCGTGAGGATTGCGTGGGACAGTATAGACCAAAGGCTCGGCCCCATGCCCAGCCCACAGCAGCCACTGAGGAGTCCACATTTCCTCCCTTTATCACTGGTGAGAGCATCTAATTTGATGAGGATGATTCACGCAGAGCCCTGTGTCAAACGTGAATCACATCATCTCGTTTAATCATTGCAACAGCTCTGTGAAGCAGGTACCACTGTCATCCCCACTTCACGGGTGAGAACACAGAGGCCTAGAGGGATGCGGTGGAGAATCCACAGTTCTCAGGCGAGGAAGTGGAGCAGCTGGGACTCGAACCCCTCTGTCCAGCTCCAAAGCCCACGTTCTTCACCACCTGGATTCCCTTCTCCTTCTGGGAGCTCTCGGACCCCCAGCTCTTCCACAAGCCTCCATCCCAGTGGGGTCCCTACAATCTGGAACCTTGTCCCCAGGTGTCCTGCTAAGAAAATCAATGGAAATCATGTGTTGTGGGTATCAGGTTGCTCACACCTTCACCCCCCTGCCTTCTGTGCTGAAACTGACCCTCCAATAACAGGAAAATCCTGTCCCTGGACTGGAGCTCAAGTTCTCACAGGGCCTCTGTCGCCAGGAAAGCCGTTTGCATCCTCTCGCAGCTCTAATGCCTTCCAGCCGTCGAGAGGAGAGTGCTGGCTGGCCCTGGCGGTGGCCATAAATCCGTAATTGAACAACGTCTGGGACTACCAGTCTCCATAAAGAGGAACCAGAGGAATGTGGTAAAATTGTTCACAAGGCCACGGGGACTTCCTCTGCGGCTGGGCCAGGGGTCCACACTGCTCCACGCAACCCCTTCCCCTGGCCGCCCCTGAGCTAGCTCCTGTGCAGGAAGAACACGGGACCAGGAGTCAGCCAGCCCTGGGTTCGAATCTGGCTCTGCTGGGGGCTTGGTGATGCCACAAAGCCTCTCCTTGCCTCAGTTACCGCCTTCAAACTGAGCATCTTGCTCCCTAGGTAGCATCCTTGTGACAGTTTAATGAGGTAAGGTCTCCCCCACTACAGATGGAGGAATTCTAACTACGGTTATAAGCTTTGCAGACGTCGCTGTGATTGATTGCAGACAGAGAGGAAGATGGGATGGGGACAACGTGGGGGACCAGAGACACCCAGATCAAACCTCCACAGGGGTCTCCACACATCTCCTCCCGATTCCATCCGGGCGGCATATTTGGGTCTTTGGCCAGCCTCCTTTGCCTCATCTCTGCCAGCTCAAAAAGAGGCTATGGGTTTTACCAAGTAGATTACCTGGCACTTAGCTGATGAAATAACACCCTCCCCCCACCAAGATATCGATCAGTCACTGGCAACTGTGGAGCTTGCAGCAGCCTCCGGACAGTTAAAAAAGAAAATCAACCATTAATAAAATTGAATGGTTGGGGGCGGGAGGGAGGGAAAGAAGATGGGGAGGAGCTGGAGGGAGGGGGTTGGGAAGAAGCTAACACAAGGAAGAAAACTGGGAGAAAAAGTGCCCTTCCGATTTAAAACCCGCATCGCAGATGCATGAGGGATTGCTCCACAAGAGAACGCTGACCACATGTGTCTGCTAAATTAAAAGTGAAGAGTGGACGTCTGCATGACACGAAGGACAGAGGTTGCAAACTCAGGGCAGCCCCACAGGGTGTCTTTTTTGTTCTGCATATGCTTTATTTAAATGGAATTTGCTGCAATATTTTTCAAATGGGATTTTTCATATAAAAGTCTAGATTTCTGGAATCTCTTGCAAAATTAGGACACGCAGTAATGCTGGGCTTGCATTCCTACGAGGCAGCAGCCGGGTAGAGTGATAGCAGCTGTCCCCGTGGGTGGGACACGTGGAGTCCGGCTTGCTCGGCCCCCATCCGACCCCTGCACTCTCTCCTGTGAGCTACCAGGGCTTTTGAGCTTGAGACCCTGATCCAAAGTCGGACCTGAATTATGTCGAAAATATATATGCGTGGATGGGTCTGGAGGTATGTGTGTGAGTGATACACCCTGGATAAGTCCATGCGAAAATATTAACAGAGGTGCCTTTCCTTAAATAGGACTTGATCTTCTCATCCTTTTGTACTTACTACTCTCATCAATAGAAAACAATAGACTTGGCTTTAAGGAAAAAAATCAATATATGCAGAGCTGAGTATTCTGTATGCTCACAATGACGGCAATTGTACCAAGAAGGAACAGATAAAATGCCAAACTGCGGTCTTCTCCAAATAGGGGAGTTGTGGGCAATTGGAATCATTTTCTATCTTTTCTGCAACAAAGCTCTTTCATATTTCTAATCAGACAACTACAAACCAGGTATGTGTGAATTAAAAGCAAATCACGATTAACCCACCTTAACAGAGATGTGATTCTGTGGGAAGAAGTCTTATTGGAGGAGGGGCCTTGAGCCTGGTGGGAGGGCTTGTCAGGCATTTCTGAGCCCTTTTCTCTAGGATCTGGAACCCGGTGCAGGAGGAAACGCTGTCAAATGGCTGAGGCATGTTGTTTCGGTCCCGGACCTCAGATCCCCATCTCTGAAAGCAGAAGAACACAGTAAATTCCTCATAGGGGAGAAAAGGGGAGGCTAGCGTTTTTCATAAGTTCCTATGTGGCAGGTATGTATGGATTGGCATGTTCTCACATACGTGTGTTAACTAAAAAGCCTAGGGGTTGATAAACCAGGCTCTCAATTCAGCCGTTTCCTAGCTGTGTGACCTCATGCAGGCCACTTAACCTCTCTGAGCCTCATTCTTTATATAAAATAGGGATCGAACTGACCTCATAGGGTTGGAGGGAGGATTAAGTGAGGAAAAAAAATCATAAAAAGAGCAGTAGACAGTCAAAAATAATTAGCCATTATTTACATTACACTATTGATGCTATTTAAAAAAACCACCTACTGTGTGCCTGCCAGTGGTGGGAAATGTTTCCCACTCATATCCAGTCAGCCTCCCACAACAACCCAGCAAGTCTGAGGCCATGATGCCCCACTCTAAGAAGAGGAAACTGAGTCTTGGTAAGGGGGGGTGACTTATCAGGGATGGCTGTCCCCACAGAGATCAGGTCTGTGTGACTCACAGAGGACTCACTGGCACTGACCACTGGCCCCTGCCCCTAGGAGGCTCTCATCAACGTAGCATTTAAACTGAGATCATCTGAACGTCTACTGAGTGCCCGTGTAAACAGAAGCAGGAGTTCTGGAAACAGACCAGATTCAAGAGCTCCCTCCTTCATCACTATACGGCTCAGGCCAGCGCCTTCACCTCAGAGCCTCAGTTTTACGGTCTGTCAAATGGGCGTGCCAATGGGATCCTTGTGAGATTTCATCAAGATGGTAAATGCGTGTAAGGACTTCATGGAATGGAAGGAGTGATCGATCGTGGTGTAACTATCCCCACTTTACAGATAAGGAAAGTTGTACCCTGCACCATCCACTCATTCCTTCCTTCATCCATCCATTCATTCCTTCCTTCATCCCTTAGCTTGTTTACCAGAGCAGCACATCCCTCTACCCAGGGCTCTAGAAGTGTCAGCCCCCCTGAAATGCATGTGGGAGACAGAGGCAGGGAGCAGGTCTCCCCCCACCCCAGGCCTCCTTGTCTCTCACTGCTGAGGAGGCAGCTGCAGCCAGACATTTGGAAACCATTACAAACATCCCCGTCTGATTCTGTTCCCCCCTGTGCGTAGCTTAAAGCAACAGATTCCAAGGAATTTTGGCTGCGTTCCTTGGCAGAGGGAGACCCAGAGGAATGATGAAGAGAGCTCTCTCCTCTCCACGCCATCCACACATGGTCCTCTTCATTTCAGGGTCCAGAGCAATGGGCAGCAAACCCAGAGGGGTGTGGGCAAGAGTTAACGCCAGGAGGACTTGGGTCTCAGCCCAGACACGGCCACGTCCTGGTGGAGCCACCTCTCTGAGCCTCAGTTTCCCTATCTGTAAATGGAAATAGTCATAGTATGAAGACTCACTACCCTTATTGTGAGGAACCCACCAGTCAATATAAATTAAATGCCTGACACATGGTAGGTCTTCAAGAAATTCTATTTCTCTCCCATTCTCATTTCAAGGTTGCCTTTGATGTGACCAAGAAAGCAAGGAGGTGGATTAAATGAGAGCTTGGTGCAGCAGTGAAGTCCCCAGGCTGCTGGATGTCCTCGACAAAGTCACTTTCCATCCCTGTGCCTCAGTTTCCCCAGACTTCCAGCTCTCGCACCCTGACTTTCTCTGCATTGGTGCCCTGCCCGACAGGGGCTCCCAGCATGACCCTAGCCTAGGTGGTCCTCCAAAGCCCTCCGAGTCTTCCTCTTACCCCTCCCCTCTCCTCCATCATTTTCTCTCATTTTTTTCTGTTTCCTTGTTCTCCCTCTTTTTTCTCCTGCCTCTCTCTCTTTCTCCCTTGTTCCTTTGGTTACATCTTCTCATGTGTTTCCTTTGCTCTTCTTCCTCTCCATCCTCCCTCCTCGATCCCCATGCCCTTTTCTCTGTCTGTCTCTTTAAATGTCTCTCTGTGTCTGTCTCTCTCTGGCTCTGTCTGTCTGTCCCTCTTTCCTATCCGTGCTTTCTCTCTCTCTCTCTCACTCACTCTCTCTCTCTCCCTCTCCACCCCATCACTTTGTTCCCTGTCCCTCCATGCATCTCTGCCTCTCTATCCATCTCTCCCCAACTCCCACCTACCTGCATCCATTCACTTCATCCAGCCTCTCCCAGGAAAGCGCCACAAGCCCATTCATCCCAGAAGGAGCCAGGACTCTGTCGGGAGCCACAACGTTCCCTGATGAGGCTCCGATGAGCAATTTCTCACCCCACTGAGTCACTGAGCTCTATCAGACCGGTTCCTACAGGGCTGCCCTGTATATTCTCCATCTGCCCTTCCAGCTTCTCCCTCATCTGAATCACACAGCCCTGTACTCTGAGAATGTAGCTTCTGCAGACCGCATCGCCTGGCTCACTCAGCCCTGGCTTCTGGATGCAGATCCCGAAGGCGCTCAGGGTGCGGAAGTCAAGGGAGCTGGGGAGTTTGTTGTCCTGACTCCGCCCCTGCAGTCCAGGCCCTGGTGGGCAGCTATCTCCTGCAGCCACACCTCTCTCCAGGTCCCAGTAACACCCTCTTCTCTCTCCTCCAGGCCTCAGGGTGCTAATGGCTCCCTTCTGTTGCCAGCCCAGAGGTGCTGCACCATCCTTTTGGGCCCCCTTAACTCTGGCCACACTCTGATCCTTCCTCCCTTCATTACATGTCCCCTTGGTCACCCCAGGTTGAGTTGCTACTTGTTTCCTGCTGTGACACAGATGGATGCAAATTCCCTCCTTCTGCTGAACACCTCATGCCATCTTCTCCCCCTCTTCTCTCCTCTCACCCCTCCCCACCTCTCTGCTCACACCCACCCTCCTATACTGGGCCCAGATCTGCTCCCCAGCCAGACTGGGAGCTCCATAAGGGACAGACCTTGCCTAGACCTCCCAGGCCCCCTTGCTCAGTCCACTGCACTTAGTCCGCTCTCAGGGGCTGTTAAGGTATCACTGAATGAATCAGGGCAGTGGGGGAGCAAGATCGTGGCCAGCATGCCAGCAAGTCAGGTGTGTCTGCAGCACTGCCTGGGATGCTCAAAGGAGTCCACTCTGGTCCTGTCCCTCCCCCTCCACGGGCATCCTGTCAGAGCCCCTGCAGCCCTGCGGTGGGGGGATCCCTGACAACGGGGCGCTGCCAGGCTCCAGCTCCACCAATTCCACAGCACCTCTCCACACGCCCCGAGCTCACGGATGGGAGGGCTACCCTGCTCCTGGCGCCTGTTCAAGCTGCCTGGTGAACTAAATTGATTTTTTATCGTTGCTCTGGAGCGAGCTTAATGAATCTGTTAGTGACGGCTGCCTGCCCCAAACGTCTCCCAGTGCCTGTGCCTCCAGAACCGCTCTTCCTATGAAAGAAAAGGAGTTATTTAAGGTTCAGCCTGTGCCCCTGAGGGCATCTGGGCATCAACTGTGCCATGCCTCATTCTTCCTGGGGTGTTTCCCATACTGGGGCAAGGCTCTAATGTGAGTTAGAGACGGAAAGGCAATGCAGAGGTTTCGTTTAGTACACGTGTGCCTAGGGACCAACTGTCCATCTGTACATCCATCCATCCATTCATCCATCTACCTATTCACCTGTGCATTCACCCATCCACCCAACCATTCATTCCACCGCCCCCCCAGCCATCTGTTTACCTACCCATCCATCCATTCATGCATCCATCCATCCACCTATCTTGCAATCCATTCATCCATCCCTTCATCTATCCATACATTTATCCACCCACCCATCCATCCATCCATCCATCCATCCATTCATCTATCCATATGTCCACTCACTAATCCATGTATCCACCCATCCACCCAACCATTCATCCACCCATCCATTCATTTGTTTACCTACCTATCCATCCATCTGCATCCATCCATCCACCTATCTTTCAATCCATTCATCCATCCCATCACCCATCCATACATCTATCCATTCACTCATCCAACCACCCATACATCCATCCTTCCATCCATCCTTCCATTCATCCATCCCTCCATTCATCTACCCATCCATCCATAAACCCATCCATCTCTCCATTGTTTCATTTATTTCTTCATTCATTTGGCTTTATACATACTTATTATGAAACCCAACATCCTTACTGTGGTCTACAGGGTACCACAGTACTGCCCCTCAACCTGTTTCCCTCCACTCTCCCCTCTCACCCCACTCCAATCACTCTGACATTGCTGCTGCAGGCCCTTTGCATCTGCTCTCTCCTCTGTCAGAAACTCTCTTTCCCGGACACCCCCATGGCTTACTCCCTTCCTTCACTAGGCCTCTGCTCAAACTTCACCACTTCCAAAAGGCCTTCTCTGATCACTCTCGATATAAGTTAGCAACTCTGTCACTCTTTATCCTTTATCCCCCTTTTAATTTCCACAGAGTGTTCCTTGCCCTCTGACATTATATCATAAATTAATTTATCTTGTTCAGTGACTATTGTCTTCCACTAGAATGAAGTTCTATGAAGATAAGGGCTGTGCCAGTTCCACTAGCCACTGTACCCTGTGTTCTAGAACCATGCCTGGTCTGTAATCGATACTCAGGAAGGTTGATTTACTGAATCAATTATTTCATTAGCTAATACATGCTCTGTCACTTCTGTCACATACTAAGCACTGAAATGAATGGTTAACAAAACCAGGCAGAGCCCTTCCCCGCACAGGACACCAGCTCCCTGGAAACACATGACGAAGGAGGAGACCGAGCCAAACAACCATGCGCGTGATTGTAAAACTCTGTCTGGGCTAACAGCCTTGAGCAAGGTCACATGGGGTCTATAAACATTTTTAAGTTGTTTGTGTGGGTTTTTTTTTTTTTGCTCGCATCCCCAAGGCATCCTGTCTGCCCACATCACCCACGTAGATGCTGGTTGAAACTAGAACCTGACTTCTCAATTCTTTGCTGCTCTTCTCAAGCCTCCAGCTCTGCTCAGCCCTCTCCCTGTTCCTCCAGGCCCTCTGTCGGCAAGGAGAGAGGAGAGAGCGGGCGGGCGGGACTGCTTGTGCCTCTCTGAGTTGGTCCCAGGCCTGGCTCAGAGCATGGATGTAACTGGGTTCATTCTCCCTCTTTTTCTTCTTCCATCCAAGCTGGGAGCCAGGCCCGTGGTGCTGCCCTGCCTCAGGGAGAAGGTGTTTAAATAAGCCAGAGGCCCTTCCTATGTTTTATGAGGTGTCTGAGTCCCCCAGAATGTGGTACCAGATACTCTGAAGGGTAAGGGGAATGGAGCACACATTTGGGGACAACAGGGATGCAGGAGGAGCACCTCAAGACCAAAATGAGGTTGGGGGCTGGATGGGGGGGAAGGTGGGGACCTGACCTGAGTATCTTGGGGATGTTACTGGACCTCAGGAGGCACAACTGTGGGTGCACCAAGGGTGGTATAATGCTGGCCACAAGAGCTCCCTGAGACCTCCTTCCTCAAGATCCCCACGCCTGCAGCTTCGGGATGGCCAATGGCTGTAGCAGTTCCTATTTCTCCAAAAGGGCCACAGCAATATTTCCAATCCTCTCTGCTCTTCAAAAGCTTTGCCACACCCCACCAAGAAGTAGCATCTATTCCCCTTCCCCTTGACCCTGGGAGGATTTGTGACTGCTCTGACAACTAAAGCTCATTAATAGTAATGGCATGTGACTTCGGGAGCTAGGGGAACACAGTTTCTACCTGGACCTCTTTTTCTTGGGATGCCCAGGCCTGGAACCAGCCACCATGTTGTGAGGAAGCCCAGGCTCCACGGAGAGGCTGTGGGTGGATGTGCTGGCCTATGGTCCCAGCTAAGTTCTCAGCTTACAACCCTCATCAGCCGTCGATTAAGCAAATAAGTGAGAGTTCAGATGATTCCAACTCCCAGCCTTCAAGCCTTCTGGCTAAAGTCCTAGACATCATGGAGCAGGGACAAGCCATCCCCGCTGTGGCCTATCTGAACTCCTGACCCACAGACACCATGAGCATAATAAATGCTCAGTGCTTCACGTCACTGAGTTTTGGGGTGATTTTTTTAACACAGCCAGAGTAACTGGGACAGCAAGTACACATAATACAGCTCCCAGTGGGCCAGCCACTGTGCTAAGCATTTTACAAATATTCACTCAACCTTCAAAACTTCTAGAAGTCCTATTCATATCTCCATTTTACAGGTGAGGAACTGAGGCACAGAGGAAAAGTAACTTGCCCAAGGCCACAAAATAAGTGGCTGAGCTGGGATTTGAACCCAGGCAGTTTGACTCTAGGGCTCGTACTCTTAACAACTAGCCAGGGCAGTCTGGTGCAATTTGCATCCTCAGGGCAGTGGGAGAAATGTAAGGTTGATCATTGGAGCCCCACGTTGTGGATGTACAACCTCAAGGGCTTGCTGTCCCTTGTAATCAAAATTGGAGGTCTTTACAACTCTATAGGATAGGACTTCACTGTTGAATGCAAGTTGATAAATAGCAATATCCAGCAAACTAGGGATGGATCAGTGGATGGATGGATGGATGGATGGATAGATAGATAGATAGATAATGGTAGTTGGTGGTGCGTTTTTTGTTTTGTTTTTTTGTGGGTTTTTCAATGTATATAGGAGTTATAGCTTAATGATAAATGTTTGTTCTGCAGGATCTGAGAAAGACAAACTAGAGATGGAGTCCCAGCTCCCTGTTTCACCAACTCTCTCAAAGCCTCAGTTTCCTCACCTGTAAAATGGTCATGACCTTATCCCTCTCAGGGGATGTGACAAAGATTCATGGAGATAACACTTCTAAAGCACTTTTCGCAATGCCAGCACCTCGTAAATGCTAGATTCCTACTCCGCCCCCAACCCCTTGTCCGTTCCCTTTCCTCATCCTTTCCCAGCTTCCACACCCCCTGCAGCTGACCTGCGGCTGCCCCAGGCAGCAGGGGTCCCCCGACTCCCCAGTGCCCTCGAGCTGGTGGTCACAGAAGGGTGTCTCCCTCCAACGTGCGGTGCCAGGCTTGCTGGCAGCCTCCAGCGCCGAGCACAGCTGCCAGGCCGGCATGCCTCCTTCCTCACAGCTGCTGGGATGCGACCTTGTCTATCAGGCGGCCCTGGGAAACCCGCTGAGTATGCTCCCAGCTTGGTAGGTGACATAAATATTTTCCAACATGCAGGCAACAATCTGATTGGTGCCTTCCCCAGAGTGCCAAGCTCCAAGCTTGGGGCTGCAGAAGCAAAAAGGGAAAAAAAATTCCTTTTGCCAATGAAGTCTGGCTCCTTCCTTCACTGAAGTGTTTAACTCTTCCTGTCTCCTGTTTGTTTCCTTGTTTACTACAAGTTCTAACCCAAACGGCTGACATTCAGCAGGATCTTGGGAAATGCTTACACTCGTTAGGACAGCACTGGCCCTCCCTTCACAGAGCCAAAAAACAATCTAGGGCAGCATCTCAGACTTGAGTGTGTATTAGAAACCACCCAAGGTGAGAATAACATAGTGGCTTAAAATTTAATTTAAAATATTTTTTAAAGAGTCCTTATTTCTCAGAGGTAGATGCAGCACTATCCAAAGATGAAATGGCAGGGTGTCTAGATTTGTTCCAAAATAATACAGGAGGCAGCTACACAGGGAGAGTAATGCTGTTGCTTCTAATTTCCAGATGATAAAACTGAGGCTTAGAGAGACTGGGCTGGACAAGGTACCTCAGCCAGGGAGTGCTGGTGGGCGGATTTGAACCCAGGGAGTACGTCTCCAGAGCCTGTAGATCCTGAGCTCCTGGTAAGACATTGTCTTAGCTTCTTCACTGACCACTTCCCTGGGTGACACGCACCTGGAAACCAACCCAGAAAGTCACACGCAGGGCGTTCTGTAATTCTATCTCATAAACAGATGCAAATCAGGTCCTTGAACAAGACAGGAATTTTCCTGCTTTGAAAATGGAAAATAGTGGTGTGATTTTTGTAGCTACCATCTCTTGAGCAGGCGCCCAGCGTGTTCCAGCCACAGTGGAAAGCAATGCACATTTGTTATGTCATGGAAGGCTCACAACTCCTTCAGGGAGATGGGACAGTAGTTTAACTTCTAAAATACACAGCACTCAGCAACGTTCAGGGGGAGCCTTGCCTGAGGTCACACACAGGTATCTGGGGGCGAGGGGAGTCTGCCTGACTCCCAAGCCCAACCAGATCTCCTTCCATCCACCGGGCTGCCTGCAGATGGATACAGCCCTTCACCCTGGGGACACAGGACACTATAACGAGAATGCAGTCAGTGCAGTTTTTACAGAAAACTCAGAAGGCGTCTCACCAAAGCAGCGTCTTGCATCCAGTTTGAGTTAATTTCAAGGGCAAAGCATTAAAAGATAAATGGACATAGGAAAGGCTACAGCAGGCATACCTACTGAGGAGTGCTGAATACCCGATCTTTTGATGGCCTCATCTGCTATGACGTGGGCCTCACGATCTTCTGGAGGAGGGAGGCCAGCGTGCTCCTCATCCCCTGGAGCCCCCATGATGCTGAGCCCTCCCTGGCCTCTAAGAAGACTGGAGAGGGGTCTCAACAGAGCTCCCGGAGAAGACCCTTCCCGTACTTTGACATCCGCCCCCAAGGAGAATGGCCTTTATTTTGGGGGGTGGGGGAGGGGAAGGAATATCAATCTAGATTCTCACTTTATACAACAAAATAAATTCCAGATGAATTTTGTAAATGCAGAGCCAAATGTAAAAATTAATAAAAATTTGAAGACAAAAATGGAGAGTTAATGATACCACAGAGGGGAAGGCATTTCGTAAGCAGAAAAAAACAAAGAAATGAATCACAAAGGAAGGGAAAATTGGATAGATTTGTGTACCTGAAATGAAACAGAAAAAAGAAGGTGTAACTAAAGACTTAATAAATGAAATTAAAATCCAGCTGACAGAAAGAGAAAAACAAATACAGTATGCTAACACATATATATGGAATCTAAAAAAAAAAAAAAAAAAAAATGGTTCTGAAGAACCTAGGGGCAGGACAGGAATAAAGACCCAGACGTAGAGAATGGACTTGAGGACACGGGGAGGGGGAAGGGTAAGCTGGGACGAAGTGAGAGAGTGGCATGGACATATATACACCACAAAATGTAAAATAGATAGCTAGTGGGAAGCAGCCGCATAGCACAGGGAGATCAGCTTGGTGCTTTGTGACCACCTAGAGGGGTGGGATGGGGAGGGTGGGAGGGAGACGCAGGAGGGAGGGGATATGCGGATATAAGTATATGTATAGCTGATTCGCTTTGTTACACAGCAGAAACTAACACAACAGTGTAAAGCAATTATACTCCAATAAAGATGTTAAAAAAAAAATCCAGCTGACAAACAGATGAAAAATATTTGCAACGCTTATGATAAACAAATGGTTAGTGCCCCCTATATTTTTTACCAGGCTCTTGTATATCAAACAGAAAACACTAAAACCCTAAGAGAAAAAAGGTCAAAGGAAATGAACAGTTCCCAGAAGAAATGTAAATGACGGATGGACCCATGAAAAAATGTATATAGACAATCTCACAAGAAGCAAATTCTTAGTTTGGCACAGATTTTAATGAGTTGATTCTGTATTGGCGAGAGGAAGGTGAGCTAGGTCCCTTGACCAACACTGGAGAGGGAAATCACCTTTTTTTTTTTTTTTTTTTTTTTTTTTTGTCACACCTCAGATCAGGGATCAAACCCGTGCCCCTGAAGTGGAACCGCAGAGTCTTAACCACGGGACTGCCAGGGAAGTCCCCGGAAATCATCTTTCTGGAAGGCATCTAGTTACGTAACAAGAGACTTAAAACTTCTGTTTCTGACCCACTAATACCACTTCCAAGAACCCATCCTCAGGGAAGATCATGGGTACAAAGATTGAAACCATCCCAAATATTTCCACTACATCATGGATTGAACCTACAATGGGATTCTGTACTGCTCTTTAGAAAGCTGTTAAAGACTAATGATTAAGACAGAACGTGGTAAAAATCTCGTAAACAAAAACTGCATTTTCGAAATGATGCTGAATTTTCGAATGAAGTTGACAGATGTGAGCATGTGGCTGTATGGACCTGAGTAAATGCAGAAATATTAGTGGAAGGATATTCACCATACAATTAACAGTGGGTTTGGGAACTGGGGAGAGTGTTTAATGTTCTTCCTTATATTTTTGTATGTTATAAATGTTCTATTATAAGCACATATTATTTTTGTAATAAGGAAAAATTTTAAGCCAATCCAGTAAAATTAGAAAAGCCGCCCTCTATTTGGGGCCATTTGGGCAGGTAGGAGCCTCAAAAGATGCGTAAGGTAAGGCAGGGTTTCTCAACCCTGGGGCAGATAATTCTTTGTGGTGGGGACCGTCCTGTGCATTATAGGATGTGTAGCAGCATCCCTGGCCTCTGCCCACCAGACGCTAGTAGCAAACCTCCCAAGTTGTAACAAGCAAAAAGGTCTCCAGACATGGCCAAATGTCTCCTGGGGGGGAGGGGGGACAAAAATCACCTCTGGGTGAGAACCAAGGCAACCAGGAGTAAGGAAGGAGCACTTTTCGTCTGTTTGTTCTGGGGGTGATATTCATCTATCCTTTTGTTCACTCATTCATTCATTGAACAGACGTTTTCAGATCCCGGCTCTCTGAGCCGGGAGACCCGAGTGCTAGTCCCATGTCAGATTCTCACACTGTGACTTTAGGAAAGTCGTCTAAGGCTCCTTTATTTGTAAAACACTCCCTGAGACCCTGGCCCTGCCACAGGGAGTGTGCAGCCAGGGACAGCTCCACATAACTCCAGGCTCTGCCCTCAGGAGGTCACAGTTTGGGAGAGACAGCCACTATACAAACAGCTATATTTGTTCAGAGGGATGGGTGTTAACAGGGGCCTGTGAGTGGTGATGGATGAATGGAAGAGAGAGACTCTGTCAGGGGTAACGGTGGTGGCAATGCCTTTAAGGATAGCCCTTCACATGTGCACCACACTTTAAGTGGGTCTTCAGAGTCTTGGCAGGAAACCGATGGTGCATTTGGTGGGGTAACCTAGGAGAGTTTAAGAATGGGGTACTTTCAAAAGCGAGGGAGGGGGAGAGGGAAAGCAACAGGGGATGGTGATGCAGCAGCACCTGCGGGCAGCAGCAGCCGAGAGCCCATCCACCCCTAGGCTTCAAGGCGTCACAAGAGCGACTGACACTGGGTCCCGGAGAGAGCTGTGGCTGCCACTGTGGGAGAGAGCCACGCAGCAGGAAGGGAGGTGTTGGGTAGGGCAACACAGCCACTGTCAACCCAGAGCCAGGCAGGGAGGCAGCAGAAGGAAGAAATATCTCAGCCTCACTCTCCTCCTGCCCTCCAACTTCCTGACATTGCCTCCCACTGGCCAAACCATACAGGGCACAAGAGAGCAAGGGAGCCTGCTGATACAGCCCACGTGGGTCCGCTACCTGAGTCAAACTGCAGATGGAGAAGGATAAAGAGGATCGAGAGGGGCATTCAGACGTCCAGGGCAGAAAGCACTATCTCTTGCCTTCTCATTCCATCCCTACGACAGTCCTGCAAGGTAGATTTTATTATCCACCTTTTATATAAGAGGAAGCTAAGGTTCAGAGAGGTATAATGATTTTCCCAAAGTCATACAGCCAAAAGGGATGGAGCCGGGATTGAAAGCATGGTTTGCCTGAGTCTCTGAGCTCCAGGCTTTATAGTTAGGAGAATCTGGGTTCAAATCCCAGCTCCCTCCACTTATTAGCTTTTGACCTTGGGTAACACCTGTGTATCTCTGAATGGACCAACCTGTAAAGTGGTGCTAGTGACTCCTACACCAGTGGGGCCCTTGCTGAGTGGGGAGGGAGCTAATTCAGGCAGGGGCCTGCCCCACTTCCCACTGGGTAGTTATTAACCAGAGCATCAGACTCTACATTAGGCAGGGGGCAATTTGTCTGCCTCTTCTGCCACCTGCAGAATCGATCTCCATGCTCAGCTGCCTCATTGAGATTCAGGCCCTCAGCTCTGGGACTCCATCCCAGTGTCTGGTCAATAGCTTATATTTTTAATTTGTCAATAATCAGTTGGGACCTTGGCCAGTGCCCCGCAGATGGCTCAGCAAGATCGCTCAGCAGTGGGGAGAGGAGAGGAGGGCAGTGTGTGTGAAGGGGAACAGACCCTGAGCTGGGCTGATGAACCCAGGTGGGGATGGGGGACAGCTGGGTACCCACAGCAGCCTGACTTTCCAGGCCATGGCCTGGCTGTCAGGAGACCTAGGGAGTCATGGATAAGTACACGAGCTTGAAGTCAACAAAACCTGGGTTCAATTCCAGCTCTGCCGCTTTAAAGACAGGTGGCCTTGACCAAGAGACTGGCCTCTCAGAGCCTTTCTTTTCCCATTTGTCAGGCGGCTGCCATAATAACAACACATAACCCATAGGGTTGTAGAACAGCCACATGAGTTAATAAATGTGAAGTGCCTAGGACAGTGCCTACCATATTATACACATTAGCTATTGAGATTTTTTGTCAAACAAGAGAGACAATTTGTAAATAAACAGTGATTTTCAGTGCACTTGCTGATTCCCAATACAGAGGGGGAACCTGACACCCACAGAGGGGAAATGATCATCCCCAGTTTACAGATGAGGAAGTTGAGGCTCAGAGAAGCCAATTCACTTTCCCAAGGTCACACAGCTGGAGTGTGGTAGAGCCAGGGTTGCAAACCCATGGAGTCCAACCCCAGGCCTCCTGCTTCTAATCATCCTGCAACAGACAGATTCTACAACTTAAGTGTCTAAAACAAAGAGGAAAACGATGCAGCTTTACCTCCCTCCCTCCATTCTTGGGCTTTTTTGTGAATAAGTGTATTGCTTCATTTTCTCTCTGACAAGGAGGCACCAGTGCCCACCAGAGGGCAGGGAAGTGAGGACAGCAGGAAAATCTGTTTTCCTCATGAGTCTTTACCCATCCTGTCACTAAAAAAAAGAAAAAAAAACTCAGTTCCTACCCATCCTGTGCCCTTCCCAATAAAAGAGCCCAGGAGAGACCAGGAGTACTGGAACAGGGGTGGCTGAAGAAGCCGGCATTGCCCCAGGAGGGAGCAGGGGTCTTCCCAAGGTCAAAGGCAGACAGCATTAGAGCCAGGATATGAACACAGGACATCGACGGCCAGTCCAGGGCTTTCTTGGCTGTCCGTGTCTGCTTACCTGGTCCTCTGCCTCTAACATCATGAGTGCCTGATTCCCCATTCTGCTGTCACTGTTGGTGCCTCTTCTTGTGGACTTCACTGTCAGGCTCCAATGGACAGGGAGATTCTCAAAGACAAGCCAGGCAAACGCTCCAACACCCTGTGGGTTGTCCAGCAGGCTCCTGAGATACACATGCTTCCCAGGCTTTCCCCTCTGCAGCCTCTGGGACCCACACAGCCCTGGAGATTTCCTCCTCTCTTCTTCCTGCCAGGCTCCTCGTTCTCCAGAGAACCTACCCCTTGAGTCTGATCTATTGCAGTAAGCTTTTCCACCAGAAAACTCCCCAGACACCACTAGAATCCCCCATAGGTAGAATGCGGAAGCAGCTAAATGCCCCCAGAGGCTCCCCGAGCTCCTGCGACCACCTGCGAAGTGTAGATCACAGGCGAGATCACAAATGCCCCAGAACATCAGTCCCTCGGGAGCCTCAGTGACCACCTAGCCCCCTTCCAATTGAACAGAGGAGAAACTGAGGCTTGCAGATGGGGAGTGACTTGCTGAAAGAGGCAGAACCAGCTGGTACAGAGCCGGGATTCTCTTCTCTGTGCGTGGCACCCCTCACATCCTCACCGATGCTGGCAGTAGTGGGTGGGCCAGAGCAAACCCATCCTCATGGCTGCAGACAACTCCAAGGGAAGCAGGCTTTCTTGAGAGCTTCCTAGTGTGGAGATTTCTCAGACTGTGGTGGATGGAGTAAGGAGAGTGAGTTTTGTCTATGCTTTGCTGTTAGCTTGCTGAGTAAACCCAGGGAAGTCTCCTTCCCTCTCTAAATCTTAGTTACTCCATCTGTAATGGGTCATAACAAGTCATCAGCGTAATCAGGAGGATGAAGCACCATCATCATCATCACCACCTTTTCCTCTTCCCTTTCCTCCTCACTTCGTCTTCCTTATTCTCCTTCTTCTTTTTCTTTGCAGCTCTCATTTATTCAACACTTGCAGCATACTCAAGACATATTTCAAAAAAAGTCTGTAAGAAGCTGAGGAGGAAGTTCTTATTACCCTGCTTTCCAGGTGATGAAACTCAGGGTTGGAAAGATTTATTTGCTTGTCCTGGGTCACTATAATATCCCCAGAGAAGCAACCAGCATTTGGACCTGAGCAGTCAGAGAGTCAGCAAACTTAACACCTGCCCAACCCTCCTCCCATGCAGAAGAACTTGGCCACTGAGGAGACCCTGCAAAGGTCGGAGATGATTCTTCCCCTGATGTTCTTATTGGTTTCACAATCCAGAGCTGTCACATTCGAGTCCAAGCATGAAGCATTTGGTCAGCATCCCAGGAGGGCCAGCTTTAATTCTTCCTGCCTGTCCCTCAGCTGGGACCGAGGACGGCAGGTGGGTTTGCTGAGGGGCAGTCAGATGTGACATGGGTCAGAGAACAAGTGAGGAAGGGGCATTTAACATGTTTGGGTTCTTCAGTGGCTGGGGGGTCATCTATGCAGGAAGTGACTTGAGTCTACAGATTTCCCATAGGGCCAGGGGTGTCAGCCAGCCTGGTGACAGGGAAGCCCTTGGGCAGAGAGGTGGAGGTGGCATTGCTAAGCCTTTGTACCAGCACAGGGTCCCTTCCAGATTTTTCTCACCCTCTGATGTGCCTGCCCCACTGGCTGTATGGCTGGGGCAGACTACCTCCCTCTCTGGGCACAATTTCTCAATCAGTGTAACATATACATTGGGGCTGAGAAATAGCAGTGCCGGCTAGAGCTACTTCTTCAGAAGTTCCTATCCCCTGGTTAGAGTTTCTAACTTCTACTATCTGCCCATTAGAATTACTTGGGCAGGGGGGAGGGCATCTTAAAAATGTCAATGCCCAGGCCCTGTCTCAAAACAATTAAAAATACTTGGGGATTGGGCTCAGGCATCAATATTCTTTAAGACTCTCCAGGTGGCTCAAACTAGTAGTTGCTCTGTACCATCCCTGGAGCAATGTCTCTGAGTGGCAGGTGTGAGTAGCGCCATATGACCACTAAGAAACGGAGGCCCAAACAGGGAAATGATCTGCCCAAGGTCACAAGTAAAGACTCGGGGGTCTCTGTCCAGAGTGCTGAAATGGGATGTTCCCTGGACTCTGGCCTAAGGCTGGTGCGTGTGTTCCTGGGATCCCACTCTTACCTTCTCACAGATTGCTTGTCCCATAAAAGACATTTTCTCTTGTTTTCTTTCTTCCTTTCTCTCTACATATCATTTTCTCTCTCCCTCACTCCCCCACCTCTCTCTTTTCATAAGTGTATCTCTTCCTCCCTCCCTCTGTTTCTCTCTCTCTCTCTCTCTCTCCTCCCTCTCACTTTCTCCCCATCTCTTCCTTGTTTTATCTTTCTCTCCATCTCTCTCTTTCCTTCTTCTGCATTTCTCTCTACTTTCTCTTCTTTTCGCCTCTCTCTCTCCATCTCTCTCTCTCCTCCTTCTGTCTCTTTCTCTCCCTCTCTCCTGGCTCCAATCTCCACCTTCCCAGCTGCTCCCTAGGACCCTTGACTTGAATCTCTTCCTCAGCCAGTCCCTCTCCTTCTGGCTGCCTCCCCAAGAGCAAACACTGACCTCTAGACAAAATTCTCCTTCCCTATCCTTGCCCAGCCCTTTGAAGAAGTCTAGCTTCTCTCTATGACCCTAGATGGGGATTCAGAACCAGAGATGTCCTTTCCTTTTCAATCTCCCACTGTAGAGAGATCCCACCACTGGGGAAAGTGGCTTCCCATAATCCAGTGGGGGCAATGGTTTCACAGCAGCCCCTCCCAATGGGGACACATTCCTTCAATCAAAAAGCCTCATGCTGAGCATCTACTGTGTGCAAGATTCTCAGAACAGAGCAATAATGAAGGTGGCCTGACCGCTTCTCCCCTCTTTCCAGCGAGGGAGACAAAAAACAAGCAAAGAATTTAGATACTGATTTTAATTCTTTATCATTAAGATAATGGCCAAGATGTTGGGGTAAAGGATGACTCTGGGGTGGAACACGGCTGCTTTAGGTTGAAAGATCAAGGAAAAGTGTCTCCAAAGAACTGACATTTAAACTAAGACCTAAAAGATGAGAAGGAATCGGCCATGCCAAGGGCCAGGAAAAGAGGATTTCAAGCGGAGGGCACAACAAGTGCAAAGGCCCTGACCCTGGAAAGAATCTGATATGGTCAAATAACAGAAATAAGGCTCATGAAACTGGAATAACAGAAATAAGGAATAAATATCAGGAGATAAGGTTGGGGATAGCAACGGCCAGACTCTGAACGTCCTTGGAGTCTGCAAAACAGAGTTTTGATTTTATTTTTGGTGTCATGGGTTTGGGGCTGGGGCAAGCCTATCATCTCATTTGCATGGTCATTGGTCCCTGTGTGCAGTAGGATGGGAAAGAGTGGACATAAGGACATAGATCATTTCATAGTTTTGGCTTAGATTTAGCAGTTCTTTAAAAAGTGGTATTTTCGCCCTTCTCTTTCCCAACTCCACCCCACCAGGGCTTCAGCAATTCTAACTCACCTAATCCCCCTCACAGAACCTAAATCTAGGGCCCTGCCTCAGGAATAGTGGCAATCATCATCATCACCATCATCACCACCACCACCACCATCATCACCATCCTCATTATTTCCAGGCGGCTCTAACTGACATAGGGGTGAAAGCAAGGAATAAATTAAATGATCCTTAATGGTCTAGTTCAAATTTTTGCCATAAAGGTAAGGACAAATGTATTAATCCCATAAGCATTTACAGAATGCCTGCTGTACGCAATACAGAGAGAAACAGACCCCTGAGTAGCTAATATGAATACTAATATCTAATACTAATAGCTAACATCAAAAGCTGCTAACATTTATTGGACATTTGCTAAGGGCCAGTTCCCTTGCTAAGGGTTTTACATGAATAATCTCTAAATCCTTATGATAATCCTATGAGCCTTTCCACTTTTCTGATGAGAAAATTGAGACACAGGGAGCTGAAGCAATCAATTAGGCAAATTAAAATCTATCTACTCCATCCCTATCCTTGAAGCAAGTTTTGGCTGCTCCGCTTGCCCCCAACCCCCTAAACGTTACCTTAGAGGGAACATATAGTTCAGCCTGGGAGAATCAGAGGTCAGTTTGCCCAAGTGAATTCCAATCTGAGCATATTTAGTCTATTTATACTTGGCTTCTCTGAAATTATTTCTTTAAGTGTAAAAAAAAAAAAAAAAAAAGGGTAATTGCTCAAGAAAGGGTGACTGGTGTAATAGTAATAGTAGTTTTAGAATTCATATCCATGTTAGCCCTTACGGGTAACTTCTTAAGCCCAAGGGACGACCTAATTAATGGTAGAGTTTCAGGCACGTTGTCAAGAAGAGGGGATAGTATGTTTTTGAGTGAAAGTCTGAGAGTGGTGGCTGATCCAGGGGCGGAAGGTTTCTATAGGGACAGCGTGTCCCTCTGGGCTGAGCTAAGTGTCCATCCTCCTCCTTAGGGAGACCAAAGGGAACCTCCTCACCGTACCCCCAGCACTGACATTCTCCCCCTAAGCCCTTCCTCAGAGCCACAAGCTATTTCACCCCTTCCGGAACGCATGACTAATAAGCGCTTCGTCGAAGGCAATATTCAATCGTGCTGTGGGATGAAGGGACTCACGCACCATATATCACCCCAGCTGCTCTTACAAGCAGGAGATCGATAATCTAGCAATAGACATTTCATAATTAAAAGCAGACGACGAAGAAGATGACGAAGAGGGAGGAGAGGGTGGGGAAGGCAAGGACCCTGGCAGATGGTCCTGCATTTTCCTTAGCTTTTCGGTTCCTAAGGCTCTGGTGGATTTGCCAGAACAATAAGTCCTGTTTGGAGCTGTCCCAAAAGGCTGGCTGGGAAGGGACTTCAGTAAATTCACGTGGTCCGTCCGCCTGCCTGGAGGCTGGCTGGGGGTAAATGCTGCCATGTTTAGACTTGCTGAAGTGTCTTTTAAGACCCCACCGATGTCTTTCTGCATTACCCAAAGCTCACTGGATTGGACATCTGTTCCTATTCTCTACCCACCAGTTCCATCTCCATTCTTAAGTTAAGCTTACAGATCTTCCTCTAGGAAAATCTTCACCTCAGGGTCCTTTGGTCCAGCATGGGATGAACATGACCTCCACAATCTCGAGGTGGTCATGTGGACCGTTCTGGCCAATGAGAGCATCCCATTCATTCTCAAGGCTGGAACAGTTGGCTGATGGACACACACTTGACCTAAGTCAATCAAGGTAAATTCTGGGACTTTCACTGGAGCTGTTCCTCTCTTAGCTGGGGTTGGATGACAGAAACCTGAAGCTACTGTGGACTATCTTGTCATCATGGATTTAAAAAATGACTTCCAGCTGGCACACTGGAAAACAAAGCTGAGAGATGGAAATGTGGGAAAAGAGAGAGAAGGTAACCAACCAAGTCCTGGCAAAATTGGTGGACCTCTGAATTCAGCCACACATGAATCCAGGTTAGGCTTTTAGTTATGAGACCTCATAAATTCCTCTTTTGCCTAAATTACTTTGGCAGTGGAGTTTTCCTCTCTGTATATTAAAGAGTCCTGACAAATCCATTAGTCTTTCTAGGTCCACCCATCCAATAAATGAGTTGCTTAATGTAAAGGAAAATGCACAGATGGAGTTGGATTCAAAGTCCAGCTCCTGACTGCACTATCTACTAGCTGTGTGATCTTGGGCAAATTGCCTAAGTCTTTGGAAACTCAGTTTCCTCATCTGTAAAATGGGTATGGTGCCACCACCAAAGGGTTGTTGTGAGGATTAAATAAGATAGTATCTAGTTCGAAGATGTCATTGCGAAGACCCACCACTTACGTCATCACCATTTGCAGGAGCAAACCGGATCTGCTAGCATGCTCTGGTGTGGAGAAAAGATGTGTGGCAGCATCACCCGGACCAAACCTGCAAAACGAAAATGTATAAAGCTTAATTGAGGTAACAATTAAGTACAGAATTAGCAGGAGGTAATCATGATGCTAAAATGAAGATAAAATATCATTTGTTGAACATCCAAATGGCACCATCCACTTTATTTGTATTACCTTATGTAATTTTCACAATTCTATGAGGAAACCAAGGTTCAGAGAGATGAAGCAACTGTCCTAAGGTCACACAGCTGGCAAGCCTAAGTCCAGAGCCTGGGCCCCTAAGCACTGGGCTGTGCCAGTTCCCAATAATAAAACCCGGGTTTTGGAGGCTGACCATGTACTGAGCAAGCCTCTCTAAGTATCTCCCCATTGAATCTTCTTACCATCCTTTGGAGAAAAGCTTGGGGCCCATTTTACAGGAAAAAGCAGCAGTGCTAGGTGGCAAGTATGCTTAAAGAGGGAATCCAAGGTTTCATTGCTTGATTTGGTATAAATTGCAATTTTATGTTATACATATTTTGCCACTATTTTAAAATGTTAAAAAAAAATAACATTTTTAAGAGCACATATGCACATATCCTTTGACCCACTGCTGGGAAGTACCCTGGGAAAATCACACTGATATCCTCAAACTAGAAACGACTTACGGGTCTATCACTGTTGTCCTGATTTTAAAATAAGGGACATACATATATAAGAAGCTACTAATTGCTCAAAAGAATGAAGTAGAACTGTTTATGTTCACTATGAAAAGATATCCGACTATATTAGTAAATGAAACAAGACGCAGAACAACAACGAAACGAAACACCCCAAAGCAAAACCCCCTCCACGGTCCATCGCGTCCTCCCCATCAGCTTCGCCCCACACCTCTCCTCCACGCTCCCGGCCCAGGGAACCTTTGCTCACCCATCCCCTCTGCTGGGAAGGCCCTTCATTTCCACATTCTTGAAAGAAATCCTCATCAGCCTCTGCGTCCCAGCACCCAGCCCCGCCTGGCACAGAGGAGGGATGCAGTGGGCGTGCGTTGGATGCCCAGTGGTGTGACTGGTGAGGACCGTGACCAGTCAGTCCCTAACCTGGAGTCTTTTCCTCCGTCATCCTCCACCGACCCTTGTGAATCCATGTGGGGTGGGAGGGTGAGGGGATAGAAGTGACGTTTTCAGGCATCTGCTTGGTTCCAGGCACCATTCTGGGTTATTTCCCTTAGATGTGTTTTCTTTGGATCTTTAGTTTTGTCCTTTTATCATCCCGTTTTACATGTCAGAAAACTAAGATCGTGGGAGAGAGGATTTAACTCCGACGAGGTTACCGGCGGCTTGTTGCTGGGTTTGGGGTATACACCTAGGTGGGAAGGAAAGGACAGTGGAGCGGCTGGTACTCCCAGCAGCATACCACGCCCGTAGCATTGAGGCCCAGTGCTGTGGTGGAGTTCTTACATCTGACCTATAATGTGTCACTCAGGCTACGCCGATACACGGGGACTGGCCACTGGCAAATTGACCCACGGACGACTACTCATTCACCATTGAAACGGATGTGCGTTTGTTAAGACGCCGCGGGCCTTCCTGAGAGCTGTCATCCTGTGACAATATTGACAGAGTTTGTGCCTCCACCTCGTAAAACCCCAGTGTACACACGTGGGGAAAGCAAGCCCATCCTCTCTCACTGAGAGAATAAGTGTAAGGCATTAAGGAGACTCTGATTAAACAAACAGATGTTTTTAGTCGGCAATAGAAGTGTCAACATGATCCTAATTAATGAATGTGTTAATGGCTGTTCTCTGTTTGAAGACAATAGTCACCGCCTTCTAGACGTATCCACAGTGACTCCCAGGGCACACACAAAGATGCGGGCACGGAGCCTGCACGGGGTGGGGCTGCAAGCCGATATGCCCACAGGCAGCACCAAGGAGCATGCCCTGAGCTCACAAGAGGGACACACGGCGGTACAGAGTCACACACAGGGAATGTGCACCAAATCTGCAGGGATTATGCAAGACACTTGGGATGCAGGATGTCAGAGGCTGTCAGAGGACACACGTGAATACACATTCACAACACACACCATATACACACAATGCACACACAACACTTGGGCCATCTACACATCCCCTACAACAACACAGTGTACACAGAGCACCCATATCACCCACACAATACACATACCGCATATACCATGCTCACAGGATCCAACACCACCATCCACATGACACACACGCAATGCACACAAAACATCCATACATGCAACACACACTCAGTACATAACACACATACTCAACATGCATACGCCACACACACAGCACACCATCACACACACACACACACACAAATTCCAGAATAGAGCTCATAATTCACGGAGTGCTAGCCTGACACACAGCACACACACTCATACACAAGTTTAGTATCAATAGTAATAATACTCACTGTGTGTATCCACCATGTTCCATACTCTATAATGAGACATGAAAACAGAAATGAAGAGGGTAGAGTCTCTTTCCTCCAGGGTATCCCAAGCCTACAGAGAAGCCTGAGTACCTGCCTATGAGATGTATCAAGAGAACTCCTCTACATTATTTATATGTTTGTGTTTTTGTGTTTATACATATTTTCATGTGTTTCAACAAGGTAAAACATGGGAAAGGGTTGCTATGCAGAAAAAGTACTGGACAATATTGAGTTGTGCTGCAGACACTCAATGATCTTTTCAACGAAGATGTATAGGAAAAAAAACATTCTGCAACTCTTACTGTACTTATCCTCAGCGATGGTGTTTTTATTTATCTCAAAGGCTCTGATAGTGTGTAACTAAACAACTCTCCCTTTTTACCCCGGCTGCTAGGAAGCTCAGAGCTATATTTTTGATCCACACATGGTAGGGGTGTTGGTTTTCATAGCACACATTTCTGAGTGTTATATCTGGCACTGTCTTATGTTCCTACATGCATTTTTCTTTCACTCTATTTTTAAAATATACTTTTAAATGAATAAGCTCTTTCTGGAACAATATGGGATCAGAAAGAAAGATAGAGTTTAGTTAGATAGATATATTAGGACAGTTAAGCTGCTGTAACCAAGAACCTCCAATTCTCAGTGGCTCAGTATAATAAAGGTTTATTTCTTGCTCAAGGCACAGTCTAATGTGGGTTGGCACGACATGGGCCATTGTTCCATGCAATCATTCAGGAACCCAGGGTTCCTTCCATTGAGTGGCCTTTAAAGTACAAGAAAAGAAAGTAGGATCATGTCCTACAGGTGTAACTGTATCTTCATCCCGATGCACAGTAGGACCTCAGGAATGACACACACTAGGACCCAAGGTTGTGTCCAGAGGAGGAAGAGGTAGCCTCCAATGGGCAAGAAAGAGAAGATGCCAGGTAGGGTCAGTCTCTGAGCTGGGCATTGAGGACAAACCAATTCTGGGTCTGCAGAGAAGGTGAAAAGCAGATGGGCAGACAGACATCTGGACAAATCAACAGAGGTAAGAAATGGTGGAGAGTTTGTGGAGACCAGCGGGGACCTCCTTCTAGCCAAAGAGTGGGATGCAAGATGGTGGCGGAGGGCCGTCATGGTGGAAAGAAAGGCAGAGCTCAGCCCAAGAGAGCCTTGAATGTCAGATACCAAAACCATCTCTTTATACCACAAGCTTTTAATCTATTAAAACCCAACATCTATTGGGTGCTGAGAACTCTGTTGAGTGCTTCACTTGCAATCATGGTATCCATTTCCATAATAACACCGTATGGCTCAGTACTACCGTGATCCGAAGTTTACAGGGGAGGACACTGAGGCTGAGAGAGGTGAAGTGACTCCCCTGAATTTCCACAGGCAGAAAAGAGCACTGTCAGAGGTTGAAACGGTACACTTTCTTAACTGCTACCCTCCAGGGCCCTCTCCTGTGTTATGGTCATCACTGTGGCAGGCTGGGCTACATGGGGAGATCAGAGGGCAGCCTGACAGGGGTGACCAGCCCAAGTCTCAGAGTCAGCCACGGTTCATAAACTCAGTCCCCAGCCCTGTGTGATGCACTTAAGCTCGGAGCCTCATTTTCCCCACCTGTAAAATGGGGCTAATAATGCTTCCATTGCAGAGCTCCTACAAGATGCAATATCATTTAGCTCAATGCCTAACACACAGTAGGGGCTACATGAATGGTGGCCATTATTATTATTGTTGTTGTTGTTTTTGTTGTTGTTAAAGGGATAGAGGAATCAGGGAACAGGCTGCTATCCCAGCCAGGAGACAAGTAATTTGGGAATGCTCTAGCAGAGGCTGTGGAAAGGGACAGCTGTGAAGGAGATTAAGGAAATTCACGCGGAATATATGTACGTCTGGTACGTATGGCACTTTGGCAAAGACAGAATCGGGATGGATGCACTCCTCCCCAGAAAGATGTGAACGGCATTTGGCATCCCTTGTTGTTCAAGCCAGGAGCAGTCCTGTGTGTGTGTGTCTGTGTGTTTCATGCAAATGTGGGCACGTGGAGATGTAAATTGCACACAGCTCGGAGACACAGGGGAGGGTGGGGAACAAAGAGAGGGGCAGGCGCTCCCCACCCCACCCCAAGAAACCGAGCCACTGGGCATCCTGAGGGGCTGGAGTGTGGATCTGAGCCCTCTCTTCTACTCTGGGCCAGAAGCGGGCACTTGGCATCAATGGACTTGTCTATAAAATGGGGCTGAGATCACTTCACCTACCTTGAATCTGGGGCTGGATTAGATCTATCTTGGAGGTCCCTTGTGGCCCAGGATCCTAGGCCACTGAGAGGGGATGATTTGTACAAATAGGAGAGGAAGAACAAGTTCTAAGAAGGGATCTCGGCTTCTTGATGTCAGTGGACTTGGGGGAGAAGGAGGGTAGATAGTGGCAAAAATATCCAATGTCTCAAGGAGACCAGGAAAGAAAAAGGAAGAACTGTAAGAAATACTGAGAAAAGAAAACTGGAGCTGGGAGCACCCCTGAGCAGGGCTTTCCTCTTACATTATGAGCAGCGTCCCCTGTCACCATGCCCCTCCCTGAGGTCTCCTGCCCAAGGATCCTTGGTCCCCAGTGACCCATCCCCCTTGCAGTGGGGATGTGATCCTTGCCAAGAAAGCGATCGGCAGAGACAACTGGAGAGGAACCAGAGACAGCACACCCTCTCCAAGACTCTCCCCTCGAGAGAGGAACCCCTGTTTTAAGCCCCTTAATGGTCCCCAAACAAAAGACCAGCATCAAAACTCAGGGAAACTAATCTGGAAGCTGAAGGATGGACTCCAGCATCAGCCTGGCTTGGGTGGCTGGTCCTGGGTTCAGCTTATGCAGATCAAATGTTTTTGGCCCAGAACCTTAATCTCTTGGGGCCTCAATTTCCCCACCTGTGAAATGGGGCTGAAAATAGAACCTATCTCCCAGGTTGGATGAGAGGATCCACAGCCATAACTTGTCAAGTGCCTGCCTCAGTGTGTGGCAGAGAGTAAGAATCCTATAACTGTCATTCACTGCCTCTCCTTTTGTCGGAGGGACACGGCCTCATTCAACCTTCTTTGCCATATCTTTGGTTTTATAGAAAGTCCTTCCTTCCTTTAGCCAAACACACACAAACATTTTCTTTTTCCAAAACGTTTGTCTCCAGCTGCCTCTCCACTTATGTATTGATTTAGAAGATCAAAATAAAACGTGGGAAGCTGTAAGCTGTAACACTATTTTTTTTCCCCTCGGTACACTCTGATTATGTGTAAACAGCAAATTGCAAATTATTTCCTCTTTATTTGTCAACTCCTTAAGCCACCTCTGGGTCTCTCAGAATGAGTAATTGGCTCTGGGACATCGTGTGACAATTGGCTCTGTGTAGATATTTATCTCCAGGGAGGCTTCTTCCAGCTCTTGGGTATTCCAGGAGAGAAGGTACAGGGTGGGGGGAGGTCAGACCTACACGATCTGGGGGTCTTTTACTCCCTCCATGGGATCTCTTTTGGGAGAGGGGTGGCAGAGAAGACCACAGACAAGTGATCCAAAGACAGACTTGTTGAAAAAGCCCAACGGGGTTCATCTTTGTGTGCCATTTGCTGTCTCAGAATCTCTCTTGATTCCTGTAACAGAGGGCAGAGAATACCTCCTTCCAGGAGCCCCCAAACCTTGCATCCCCAGGTTCTATCCTTAGAACCTTGTGAAACCCAACAATCTTTGGGGGGACAGGGAGTACGGGTGGGTATAGCTGCAAATTCCTATCTCCTCTAGTCATGGAGTTTTACAACCTCGGATTCAAATGTTGGTTCTGCCACAGAAAGAGCTGCAGAATTCTGGGCAAGAAATCTAACTTCCCTGTGCCTCTGTTTCTTCATCTTTAAAATGGGTATAGTCATAAAGCTACCCTGGAGGCTGTGGGAGGATGAGATAATGTGTGCAGACAGGGTAGCAGCTTGCACAGAGCGCCGTTGTGGAAATTAGGAAAAGGCAGCTCTTCCTGGCAGAGATATTAGAGATCAGCATCCCCTCCTCCAGGATGCAACTTTACACCAGCGTCTGGGGAGCAGCTTAAGGACTGAGTCAGCTGTCCCTTGTCCCTTTGGCTGGGAGCTCTTCTGCAAGACCCACCCTGCACAGCTGGACCTGGCAGCCCTGCTTGTAAAGCACCCAGGAGGAGCCAGGCTCAAGGTAATCACTCAGTATCTGGAAGCAGTTGTGGTCACTGTCATCATATCTTATCGTTTGAATGATTTTGACTCTTAAGACCTATGAAGGGCTAAGCACTCTGAAATTTTGTCACCTCTTTAACATATGGAGAACCTCCGTGTGAATCCCATTTCCACCATGTCCTGGGTGATGGGAAGTCTTTTCCCCATCCAAACCTCAGCATCCTCATCTATGACATAGGAGACAATCGTTCCCACCTAGCGCTGGGGTTTCGATTAGACAATGCATATCTCAAGTACTTGCAGTCCAGTGCCTGGCACATGCTAGGTGCTCAGTAAATCTTAGTTCTTTTGCAGCAAGCAAAAGGAGACCTCCCCACCATGGCTTTTTCCCTTTAGCACAAGCATCCATGGTCGGTGTGTTTAGGAGATTTGGGGAAAAAAAGACGTATCAAACCATTTTAGTGAAAATACTCTGCAGTGTGAGGCATAACCTGTTTGCAAGCCAAAAGCATCAGGTTTGGAATCAGGACACTGAGGGTCTAGTGCCCCTGATGCCCCTGACTCATCCTGTGACTCTGGATAAGTAACAGGCTCCCTGAGATTTGGTTTCCCTTTCTGTGAACCCAGGGGTAGAGGAAACAATGGTTATTACATATTTTGTACAGCAGTGGCTCCCTTAATTCCAAAGAAGCCTATGTATAACCACAGTATACAAATCAGGCAAAACAGAGATGCTCTGATTGAAGCAAGGTCCAGGGAAGGGCCAAACATTCCCCCGCTACCCGGCCAAACACACACAATTTTTCTCACCCTGCAGCACCCTCTGATGCTATTTTAAGGAAGAACAGGGTTCTGGGAATGCAATGTGGCAGCCATCAGACTCAGACTCCTTTCCTGCTGAGATATTCCAAGACTGTGTTTGTGCTTTGACATCCACTGCCTTGTCACTCAATTCATCCTGACCTGGAGTGTGAGTGTGCGTGTGTGTGTGTGTGTGTGTGTGTGTGTGTGTGCACGCACGCACGCGCCACAAATGCTCAGAAAGAAAGCAAAAAGAAGTTCCACCAGCCATTAAGGGGAAATTACAAATGCATTTGTCTCTGCCTCCAGCACATTAATAAAAGAGCTTACAAAACTGGAAGTGAGTCGAAGAAGGGTAGCCTCACAACAACTGGAAGGTGAGGAGGCGGGCGGTGGGGAGGGCGCTGCTTCCTGTACAGTCACCTGACTTCATGGCCGTTCCCAGGCTGAGAGAGTCTGTCTGTGGCGGCTGCAGGGAGGACGAGGAGCTCATGCCTTACACATCAGGGGGACCCTCACAATGTACACTGTGGGCTGGGAGAAGAACAGGGAGGAGGACAGGCTGGGGGGGTGGGGGTGGTGTGCTTGTGACATGCCCCAGAATGGCAGTGCCTGTGGGCAGAGACCTAGAGATTGTTTAGTGAGGGCTCCAGAAAAATCGCTGAAAACTGCAGGGCGGGAGATGAAGGAGGGTATGAAATGCAAAAAGTGAAAAAATGTTCTAGTGTCTTAAAGATGGGGGGCCACCGTGGTCACTTTGTCTCCACGATCATAGTGAGTGGTAGCTATGTGCCATGAGCTGTGGGCTAGGTGCTGAGGGTGGTCACTGAAGTAGACAGATTTATGGGTCCTGATCCTTCACCCCTAGATGTATCCAAGCCTTCTGCCCTGGCACTTTGAAGCCTCTCCTCCTAGAGGGTATGTCCTTGTCCATTGATTGAGCTTGACCACGTTCCTCACTTTGGCCAATGATATTGGAATGGAAGGGCCACAGTGCTTGTTCTGGGATGAGACCTTAAGAAACTATGTGTGTTTCCACTTTTTCTCTTGCACCTCTGCCCTCGCCATGTTCTGGTTGGATTGCTGGCCCACAGAGGATGACACACATGTGGAGCTGAGCCAGACACCACCTGCAGCTCAGAGCTGTCCCAGCTGACTCACAAGATAAAGCTAGATGAGAAATAAATGCCTATTGTTGTATGCAACTGAGATTTAGTGGCTGTTTGTTATGCAGCAACAGCTGACTGATACAGTTTTATATGAAGTCATGCATTTTATTCACCTACTCATTCACTCAGTAATTATTTACTGAGTAGGTAGGCAGCAGGGATAGAATGGTTAATAAGAAATCTGTGAAAATGGGCAGAGATTTCAGATTTATTAATTTAAGGATTAAACACCTACCATGTCGCAGGCATGAAAATAAGTGCTGCAATTACAGTGGCAAACAAAATACATAAGGCCCTGCACTCAAGATGCTTACAGACAGCAGATAAAGCAAACAACAAAACAGAAAATTTCCAAAAACCCCTGACTGAGAAGCTTGTCTCTTCCTTTTAAACTAGCCACTGTCCAGCAGAATAGGTGAGAAAGGCAGTAGACCTTTACACAAGGAAGTGTTAAGTACTAGGACGAGATACCTATAGGCAGCTCAGTGGAAGGAACTCTAGGAGCCTCGGGTTGGAGACAGGAAGAAGGTAGGTGAGAGAAGGTTTCTCAGGGCACAACATATCTGAGCTGAGCACTGAAGTTCAAGAAGTTTGCAGACAAAGAGAGGAAGGGCAAGGACGGAGCGCCAGGCAGAAGGTGCAGCAAGAACAAGGTAGGGAGGCAGGAAAGAGCATGGTGCCTGAGGGCTAACACAAACGTCTGTATTTTACTGGAAAATAGAGTGTAAGAGGGAGAGGCAAGAGATTAGGGGCTGAGAGGGACCAGAGCATGAAGGAGTTTGGATGCCAAGCTGAAATGCTTGGACTTGATCCAAAGAAGGGAAATCGCCACAGAAGGGTTTGAGTACCCAGTTGCCATCTGAGACTTTTAGAAAGGTGGAGGGGCTGGGGTGAGACCAGAGGCAAGGAGGCCAGGAGGAGGCTGAGCAGCAGTCCAAGAGAGGAAGGAGGACACCCATGCTGGGGCAACATGGGGATAAGAGATGGCCCCACCCTTGAAATGATGGAATCAGAGATTGTACAGCTGGGCGTGTCCTGGGACCACCAAGTTCCATCTACTCCATTTGCAAAAACTGGGTCTTAGAGAGGGTGGTGACCTACACATAAGTCTCACAGCAGATGAGTTTAGGGCTTGGGACTGGACTCAAGACCCTCATATTCCTAACCCCAAGTTCACTCCACAACACCACTCTGTGTCCCAATCGCTACCATTCGATTAATAATGATAATTACAAGAACAATAATAATTACTATGACCCAGCTACTGAGCCCCTGCTATGTGCTAGGCTCTGTGCTCAGCACATTGTGTGTAAAATCTCACTGAATCCTCCGAACACTCTGAAGGGTCAGAACTCCCCATTTTACAGATAAGAAACTTGAGGATCAGGAGGTGAAGTCACTTGAAGTTGAGCCTCAGTGTCTGTCTTAGTCTGTTTGGGCTGTTATAATAAAATACAAAAGGCTGGGTGGCTTAAAGGATAGATTTACTTCTCACAGTTTTGGAGGCTTGGGAATTCAAGATCAAGGTGCCGGCAGATTCTGTCTCTGGTGAGGACTCTTGTCCTGGCTTGTAGATGGATGCCTACTCATTATGTGTGACACAGGAGGGAGAGAGAGAGAGAGTGTGTGTGTATGTGTGTGTGTATGTGTGTGTGAGAGTGTGAGAGTGTGTGTGTGAGAGAGAGAGAGAGAGAGAGAAAGAGAGATCTGCCTTCTTATTATTAGGACGCTAATCTCATTATGGGGCACCCACCCTCATGACCTCACCTAAAACTATTTACCTCCTAGAGGCCCCACCTCCAAATACCATCACATGGGGGTTAGGGCTTCAACACTGGAATTTGAAGGGGGAACACAAACATTCCATCCATAACAGTATCCTCATTGGGGATAACTGTGCAGCTCCTGTATAGAATTATGGCCAAGGGCTAAATGAAGTGAGGAGTATAAGTGCCTGGAACCTAGAAAGCTTTCAGCAAAGGAGAGTGACAACAAAGATAATGACAGTGACGGTGATGATGGTGATGATGATGATGATGATGAGGGAAAAAGTCAGCTCTGTACCCTGGTCTTGACTCCACTGGGTGACTTTTGGCAAATCACCTAACTCTTTGGGCCTCCGTCTCCCCCATCATTCTAATGAAGACTTTAGCTTAAGGCAGTGACTCTCAGGGTGTGTCTCCTGGCTAGCAGCATCACTGTCACTTGGGAGCTTATTGGAAATGTGCATTTCTGAGCCCTCCCTGGACCAACTCTGAAACTCTGGGAGGAGCACTCAGCAATCTGTGTTTAACAAGTCCTCCTGGTAAGTCTGATGCATGTTCAAGTTTGATCTGGTCTACATGAATGATTTTTCAATTTTTTAAAAATGACATAAATGCTTTCTTGTAAACAAAATCGGGAGAAGGCAGGTACATAAAGCAGATAAAAGTGGCAGTGCTAGGTTGGAGCAGAAACCAGGGCCCACAGCTCTGTCCATTCTCCCACCCTTGCCCACGTGAAGGCCAAGGGGAGGTGGACGCTCTCTCCACCTTGTGTCAATTCCTCCTGCCAACCAGAGCCCCATGCTCCCCGCCCACCCGCCTCCCACCCTCCCAGCCTCCATTCCCGTTGACATGCTCGGTAAAGTATGGATTTGTTGTGGCCTCCTGCAACCTGGTCTATTTCTTCTCTCCCTCTTTATTTTTTTTAAAAATAGGTTTGAGCCTGTAATTCAGTTAATTATTTCCCAGAGCACCGGTTTGGTGGCTATGGCACAGCGCGAGTCAGGGGAACAGGAGACAGGTCCTCAGACACTTCTTTCCAGAAAATCTAATTTCATCATTGAGAAATCTTCTGTCTTAAGCAGGCTCCGCCACCACCATAAATTTACATATTCTATATGCCGCTGCCAGAACGCACTGGGCCCTATTTGCATAATGCTGCTGGAGGGGCTGGCACTTCTCTTGAACCCAAATGCAGGGGGAGCAAGGAAGCAATTATTAAGCTGTAGACATTGGCAGGGAGAGAGGCCTCAGATGGATTTCAACTGCAAACCTCATTCGCCGCCTGGGCTGCTCATTACCCAAGGCCTAGATCCCAGGCTGATGTTGGATCCGAGGGCCCGGAACATTAGCGAATTGCTTTCTTTGGGTTATGTCTATAGCCAGGCTGAGGCCTGGTGTGGGTGAGCAGCTTTGGTTTTCCAGTGTTGGTGGTTGGAGTAATCTTGTCCCTTTTCCCACAGGTAAATTTGTTTGTTGGAGGGTTTTGTCAAGTTGCCTTTGCCAACACATCCCTGTCCTTTTCTGTAACACACTTCCAAACACCTACAAGACAGGTCAGCAAGGGTTTGCCCACCTCCTTCTGACAACTCCCCAGAAATGCTTAGTTAAGAAAATGATCTTCAACAAAATCCCAGTTGGAAAAGGGCACGTGGAAACAGGGATTCTCTCATGCCGTGGTGGTCCTGCTTCACATTTATCCTTCTCCAAACTTAGGCTGCTGGAGAAGGTGGGGTCTTCCCTACTGCTGGCCTCTGAGAGGGTATAATCTTGTATACCTAGGCTCTGGGTCTCAGACCAGGGATCCTTTGATGTTCCAGGATCCACAGGCCACTCTCCGTAGTTTCTGGACCTTCCAGAGCTCTGAGCTTGACCTCCAAGTCACTCCATGACCCACCACTCCCAACCTCAGTAGTCCATGGATGAAAATAGCTGCTGCTGACTTGGGGCACCATCTTCGTTTTACTCTAGCATTGATGTAAAAGGCTTCTTTATGTTCTCAATACTCAAAAGAACAAGTCATGAGCACAGAGTGAACTCCTGGGCAGACTTCAAACCCAGCCCTTCCTGACAGTTTTTTCAACCAAGTTAATTCATGAAACACACAGACAGATACCCACCTGTCCACTCCTACAGGTAAATTCCATGAGCATACTTGCCAGGTGATGCCAACAAAAGCGCTAGGCACACTTGACAAGTTTACCAACAGAACAAAATATCACGGGAAAGGTAGAAAGCTGATTGAGGACAGCCAGTGCTTTACTTCTGATATTTAATAACAGACTAGGCAACTTTAATTTTTTCCAGCAAACATCTGTTATTTCTGAGGAAGTGGAAATACATTTGCAAATACCAGTTTCACTTCTGGCAGCCTTGATGCTCAAAATTGGTGGAGTTCATCAGCAATGCCATGACATCAGAGATGACCTGTGGCATGAAAAGTTCACTCCACGCCAGTATTTGAACAGAGACCCAGTTGTAAGAAATTTGAAACAGCAGGTCTTTCCACTGAGAAAAAAAAATTAAGCATCTCCACTTACTAAGAGGTACCATCTCCTCAAAAGACCTCAACATTTTGTCCTCAGCACTGACTGTCTCATTGCAAGAATTTGGAGGGAATTCACTTTTTCCATGATTGCATCCAACAGTGAATTATTTCTCCAAGAAAAGGAGATTGCTCCTGATTAGCCAAACCCAGGACTTCAAAAGCACAAATCGTGACCTTTCCAAAGGAAACCATTTTGGCACATAACTGGGGTTAGTCCTTCAGAGCAACAGATGGTCTTTAAAATTAGAATCCAGGGTGCAGATGTGGCTGTGTCCTCAAGCAAGTCCTTACCATTTCTAAGCCTCAGTTTCTGGATCAAGTGAGGATGATAGCAGTACCTCTTCCTTATTGTCATTGGGGGAATTAGATGAGCTAAGGTTAAATAACCTGCCCAAAGTCACAGAATATTGCTGGTCCAGGTGGGATTTGAACTCAGGTGTGTTTGTTTAGCCACCCCATTGCATGCTGGTACCCACCATGGCACAGGAATGCTGGACAGCTGGTGCTTATCAGTCATAGCAGCTGGCTTTCTGGGCTGAACTGCTGAGAGGGGCTGGGGTAGGAGGTCTTCAAAGGGAGACATTCAAGGGAACATGGGGTTCACTGAACAGGTCAGCCTTGACCACTAGACCACAAGGCTCTGGTGACCACGATCCATGGGTGGCAGGTAACCACACTGAGGGCAGGGAGCCCAGCAGAAAATCCAGGGGACATCAGAGGGCATCCTTGGGTTCAAGGTCACCCACCCGCTCAGCCCTGGGTCTCCACTTGTCTGAGCCCTAGGTGTCTCAGATGCCAGGCATGACCTGGGGGGAAACCAGCTGGTCTGACCCATCCCACCTTGGGAACTAAGCTGTGGAGTCCTGGCCAGCACAGGCCCATGATCCCCGGAGGACACAGGACTCCTAAGTGATGCTGGGTAAACGGAGCTCCATCCGTCTGTATCCGAGGGAGTACGGAGGTTGAAGTTACGGTAGTGAGGGAAGGGAGAGCAAAATTCAGAAAAGTGTTCGCCTGAGAATGACATGACCTGCAGATGCAGGTCGGGAGTGCACACATGGGCAGGTCCACGTTGAGGACGGAGCGTCTTGGTGCACATGCGTGCAAGATTCCCCAGGCACGTGTGAGTGTGAATGTAAATGCTGGGAAGGTGGGGGCTGTGTCTATCTCCCTCACTGCTGAATTCCCAGCACCTGGCGCATGGTGCAAGATCAATAAACATTTGTAGAGTGAATGCATAAATGTGTGCTTGCGTGGAAAGGTTAAAGTTATCTGTTTTCTAACTTGACAATCTGTTATTTGAGCTTTCTGCCCAGGAAATACATTGAGAAAATGCTTGGCATGGTGATCTACACCCACCGTTTCTTTTTTTATTTATTTTAAAAATTTTATCGATGAACAACATACATACACAGAAGTGTGCACATCATCTGTGTACATTTTAATGGATTGTCACGAAATGAACACCCATTGCCACCCAGATGGAGAATAAGCAGAACATTTCCAGCGCCCATAAGCTGCCACGTGCCCTGTTTAGTGACTATCCTCTATGGGTAACCTGTCTTCCAGCAATGTAGAATAGTTCTGCTTGTCTTTACACTTAATATAAATGCAATTGTGCAACTGGTACTCATTTGTGTTGGCTTCTTTCATTCAAAATTTTATTTGTGAAAATCATCCACATTGCCCAGGGAAGTCGTAGACTGTTTACTTTCATTTTTATATAGCAAGGGTTGGCAAATTTGTTCTGGAAAGGGCCAGAGAGTAAATACTTGAGGATCTGCAGGCTATAGTATTTCTTTCGTAACTGCTCAGCTTTGCTAGTTAGTGCAAAAGCTGCCATAGACTATATGTAATGAATGGATATGGCTGTGTTCCAATAAAACTTTATTTACAAAATAGGAAATGGTCAGATATGACCATGGGCTGGATTTGCCCATCTTGTTATGTGGTATACCTTTCTGGGAGTATGGCACAATCTTTCAGTTTAAATGTTGATGGAGATTTGGGTAGTTCTCGGCTTTAGGCTGTTACAAAGAATGCTGCTGTGAACATGCTCACACACATCTTCTGGCGCACATATATTTTCATTTTTCATTTTTGTTGGGTGTATACCTAGGCATGGGATCTCTGGGTGCTAGGAGGTCCTGCCAAATGAGCAACTGTAGCACCGCTGGTTCTTAATTAGTTGAGCTCTTATATTTTCTACAGTGCAACTGTTTTCTCCTCTTCCTGCATGCTGTTGCTTTGCATAGGCACTGCTTATTTCTGCCACCAGGACCTGCCCTCAGAGGCTGCAACTTCACTGCAAGGACACAGGGAAGACAGCTACCAGCTTGCACAAAACATGACGGATCCATGGTGCAACCTGAAATTGAGGGGTTGGTGACACAAAGACCCAGGCCCAGCTCAAAGGAGCCAACTCAGATGACAGGTTTTATAAGCTCAACTCTTCTCTTTGGTACATTTGCTTTTCCTGCCATTTCATCTCCCACTTCCTTGACCACAATAACTTGCATCTCATGGCAAGCAAAGGGGGCCTTACCTGAGTGACTGATATGTGTGGAGGTTGTATATTTGCATCCCATGTCCTTGAAAGAAGGTCAGAATGTCAGAGCTGGAAGGTCATGAGCCCATGTCCTGCATGTTGTGAATAAGGAAATAGAAGTTCCATGATGGGAGGAGCTGGCCGAGGCTTCCACACTCCGGCAGGGCTGGGTCTGCCAGACTCCAGCCAGGAGCCTGTCCCTAACTCCAGGTCAATGAATGCCTCATTGCTAAGGCGCCCACACTGAAAGGGGCTGGCCAATCATCCTCCAATGGCTTCATCACTTAGAACAAATCCAACCCCTTACTCTTTTCTGTTTCTCCAACATCCCAAGCTCTTTCCCATCCCAGGGCCTTTGCACATGCTGTTCCCTATACCTAGAGCACCCTTCCCCCTGTGTTCATGGGGCTGACTCATTCTACTCATTAGGATCTTAGCCAGAGGTCACCTTCTCGGAGAGGCGTTCCCCAATTGTCCAATATCAGCGAGACACCATCCCCCTCCACCCACTCTCCATCCACCTCCCTTATGTGACTTTCTTCACAGCACTCAACACTGTCTGAAATTATCTTATTTATTTATTTGTCTATTCTGTGAGCCCCGTCAGGGCAAGGATTGCCTTCATGCCCACTGCTCTATCCTAGTGCCTCCAAGAAGCTTGACATGTAGTAAGCATTTAGAATATGTTGAATGAATGAATGAATGAACGAATGAATGAACAAATGAATGGAAAGAGCACCTACAGCAGAGTAGCTCACAATGCAGATACATCCTCAAGCAGTGCAAGCTCTCGTGGCCACCCGGATTAAGACCTCCCCAGTATCGGCAACAGCTTCTAGCTTCTTTGTATATGGAAGCATATTGACCCAGGGCTGAAGGAACACTTGCAGTGATTTGTGTTTACTTCTCTGATCAATAGGTATCTCAGTGCTCACCCCAACACTATCTATTGCTGATGGTTATTAATTACCCTGCCTGCCTTTTCTTGCATCTCTTGACCCTTCATGAAGTTTGTCCTTGTCCATCCTCTGCTTTGGGGATTTCGCAGGCCTGTGGCTGAGGTCAGGAGGGGGCCCGAGAGTGTTGTTTATTTTCTTCTCCTTCTGAACTTGATGTTTGAACCACAGGTCTAGACTCTGCCCCGTTCTCTCCTGTGCATTTTCAGAAAAGCACCTGTGGAGAGGCTGGGGTGGGAACGTTGTAGGAAAAAGGGCGCCTTGGTTCCAACCTCAAGCCTGCCCTTCACTTGCTGTGTGTTCTTGGCCCCACCACTTTCCCTCTCTGGGCCTTGATTCTACTCCCCTTCAAAATGAGAAGTCTCTCAGAGACTCCCTCAAGTCCTTATATGTTAGGATTCTTCAAGTTTGGGATTCTTCATGAACAGCCTCCACACTCTAAATGCCCAAAGGGTCAAGCAACCCGAGTCCTGCCATCTTTCTTGATTGGGGATATTGTCCATCCCTGTAACCTCTGAACAGCATACCTTCATTTATTCATTCAACAATCACTCATGCATCTAGATACACTTCTAACAGACACTTTTGGGGATCTGCACATATATCTGGTATGTGCTTAGTCAGTCACTGTTAAATAAAAGCCACTCCATCCCCCTTCCTCTGGTCATATAGAATGAAGCTCTATTATCCCTATTATATGGATGAGGAGACTGCGGTTAAGGACTCATCCAAGGTCACACAGCTAGTGGGTGGCTGAACCAGGATTTCAACCCAGAGCTGCCTAGCTTAACGTTTGTCATCTGGCCGTTCCAACTGAGAAACCCAACCTTAAAATTCTCATCTCTTCTGCCCCCCTTGAAGAGAGATCCCTGGAGGTGAACTTGGCCATATGCCATTGCTTTTCGTCAAAGGTAGAGCACTTTAGAAAAGGACTGTGGTCATTACAACACTGAACCAAAGTATGGGTGGCTTATGGCCTGGAGGAGTTCATAAACTAGGTCCAATTAGTTGCCACCAATTAACACTGCACCACAGACCCCTCCCTCCTGGCACCAAAGTCCTTTCAGAATCAAAAAGACAGACGACCCAGGTCATACCTGAAGAAAGAAGCTACGCACCGAATACCATTTACTATGCAAAGCAGATTCCTTTTTCCTAGAATGTGCTGATGTTGAGTCATGGAAATACATTCAAATTAACCCCTGAGCGATCCTCTTCCAAATTCCTCATTTAGGGTTGACTCCCTGGCACATGATATTACTAATCCAGAGCTCCAGGAAGGCACACTGATTACCTTGGATGCATATGAGAGCTCCACTAACACACTATGTGGTTCAGGGTGGAAATCAGAGCTCATGGTACAAGCTCCAGCCCCCAGTGAAGCATCAAAGGTCCCCCAGGACCTGGCTCAAACCAAATTCATTCATGAACTCATTAAACAAATACTTACTGAGCACCTACTATATGCCAGACACTGTTCCCTGTGCTGGAGATACAGTAGTGAATAAAACAGTCAAAAGTCCCTGCCCTCCAGGAATTTACATTCCAGTGGGAGAGAAAGATAACAACAATACATTCTATAGCACAGTAGATGGGGAGAAGTGTTATGAAGAAAAACAAAGCAGGATCCAGCAGCAGACAGTGCTGTGAGGTGAGGATGATGATTCAAAACAGGGTTATCAGGGAAGATCTGAAGGAGACAGTTGGACCCAAACTTTATTCCAAGGCTGCTGAAATGATCTAAGGAGAGCTGATGGGGGTTCCGTGCGGGGTAGAAACCAGGGAGGTGCAAGAGGAGCACAGAGTCTCTCAAAATATTTGGAAAGTACAGCCCACTGTGTCTACAGTGGATTAAAAGTGGGGAGGGAGTGGAATCAAGGGAAGAATCAAAGATGACCCCAAGGTGTCCTGAGCCCCTGGGAGGGTGGATCTGTTGACTCCTGCAATGGGCACGTCTGTAAATTAAATTGGGGAGATCAGTTCAGGTTGGGGATAGCAAGTTTGAGGTGCATATTCAACACGCAAGTGGAGTAGGCAAGCAGGCCAGACAGTTTCCTTACAGATCTTCGACTCCATGAAGAGTCTCTGCCATCTATCTTTGTTCACACAGAGCCTCTACCTGAAGGGCCCTCCCTATCTCAGCAGGAGCAGTCCCTACCCTCATTGACAACTTATCCACGAACCTGGAATACTGCCCCTCTTCAGAAATCTCCCAGCCCCTCTCCCTACAGCTTTTCCAGGCACTTGCTCTTTCCTACCAGAACTTAACAGGCTGACAAAAGAGGAAATATTTAGGAGTTGAGCAGGGGATGGAGGGAATTGCTGCCCTCATATCTCATGAGTGACCGACTCTCTCCTCGGGAGTATGTTGACCTGCCTTCTCCCCCTGCCTCCTGAGGACCCCAGTCTCTTCTTAAGAGTCACAGGCCTTTTCACAATATGCCTTTATCAATATGATTCCAATAAACGTTTCAGTTCCGCATATAAATTCCAGGGCCTGGCCGCCCAGCAGAGGCGACCTGCTCAATCAGCAGACCATAAAGATGTAATAATGCAATTAAAAGGTATGGCCTGTCACCCTCATAAAGCTGGAGATCAATGCAGGGGAGCTGAGGACATCAGGGAGAGGAATCTGGATTCTCTGCAACATCTGAAGGATGAGGAAACCGGATGATTCAACAGAATCGGGGAACAAGATACCTGGACCTGGAGAGGTTCCAGCTCCAGCTTAGGATCCCATCTTGGACCTCTGGCCTCCTTCAGTGGGTTGGATGTCAAGAGATGTGGGATCTGTCTCCAGGTCACACTCAGAGACCCTGAGATTTTTAAACAAGTCCCCTCAGTTCTTTAAGCCTCAGCCTCCTCACCAGTAAAGTGGGTGTAATGATAGTACTATCTTCTTCACAAGATTGTTGAGACAGAGCAGACGCAGAAAAATTTAATGCTGGAGGGATCCTAGTCCATAAGCTGCAAGATCAAATACCTACAGGGGCTAGGCGAATGATGGTATGAGCTGGACCACTGAGGCTGGAGAACCTCTTGCCATTCATAAAATCATAAAGAATTTGAGTGGAAGGAATCTCAGATCAAACCTTCTCCATTTTGTTTATTGCAGGCATAACACAGATCTGGGGAGGGTGAGGGATTCCATGAAGCCCAGAAGAGCATCATTGATGGAGATGGGACCAGAACTCAAATACACTGACTCTGAATTTAGTGCTTAAAGCACTGTCCCACTCAGATGTCCAAGGGAAAGAGGCTGAGAGTGGGAGTAAGAATCACTGGAAGAGAGAAGAGATGAGCCCTAATTTACCTGCAGACAGAAGATAGTCAAGGAGAGATGAACCATAAAAGGCCAAGTTATCTCTGGAATGATGGGCACCCATTGATGACCTTGGAAATTATGGACTTGAAACCAGAGAACTCTAAGTTCAAGTCTTATGCTTATATTGCTTACAATAGTGATATATTGCTTACAAAACTGGCCTTATTCTCCATTCCTCTCTGTGTGTTTGCCATTTGTAATGTGTCTTTGCAGTTCCTTCAGTTGGGAAGTGGAGTCTATTTCTCTACCTCTTTAGTTTGGATTAGCCATCTGGTGGAGGAGATTGTGTGTCTTTTCCAAGCCTGGGCCTCAAGAGGCCTTATGCATTTCTGTTCTTTATTTTGGAATTTGCCGTATACCATGAGTCTGCTGGAGGATGAAAAACACGTGGTTCTTAATCCCCATCAACACAGCTCAACAGTTAGCCAAATAACAGACTTAAGGAAGACTATCCTAGACCATCTAGAAGCATGAATGAGCCCAGTCATGATTAGCTGAACCCAGCCAAGACCAGAAGCACCCATATGACTGTAGGGTTGTAAACAATAATAAGTGCTTATTATTTGAAGCCACTGAGCTTTGGCATTGTTTGTTACTCAGCAACAGCTAACTGATACATCTTGGTTCCTTATTTCCTAGCCTTATAATCTTGGGAAAATTCCCTCACCGCGTCAAGCCTCAGTTTCCCCAGTTGCAAAATAGTGGCAATGGTGATGATAATGATAATGTCAACCCACCAAGGTCTTTGTGGTGATTAAACAAGAGAATGCACTCAAGGCTAAGAGCATAGTACCTGGCATACAGTGAGTGCTCAATATATGTTGATTTCTTTCTTCCAGGAAGCCATGCCACAGCCTTGGTCCACCAAGAGATTAGAGGATATGTGGTTTGCTCCCATTTCAGAAAGACTAGTAGTTAAATAGAAGCTACGTCTTGGAATTCCAAACCCAAATCCTTAGGCACCCCTGGACTCCTCTGGAACCCCTGGCCTGCAGGCCAGTCAGGGCAGGGGTAAGTGCCAGGGCAGGCAGCCTTGATGCCGGCTGAGTTCAGCAGTGCAGTTTGCTCTGCTTGCCAGAGCTTGCATGTTTACATACATCCCATAATTACCATCTGCACAGCCAGCGGCATTTGTTGCAAATGGGCCGTTTCCATCTGTTGAAGCAATTTCCTCAGAGGAATTTGCATTGATCACTTTTTTATGCAAAGCTTTTGTATAGATCATTTTTCCCCCCAATGGTTTTTAATAGGTCTAAATATTTGAAGGGCAGGGAGGGGCCTCAGAAGGAAGGAGGTTGAGGACTGGGGAGAGTCGTGGTGCGGGGGGAGGGGGGGGAGAACATGGGGAGAGAAGATGTCCTCTTCCACAAAACCCCACCTGTATTCCTCATCTGCGGTGACCCAACTCAACCACTGTTCAGGACCCCAGCCCAGGCAATGCCGTTTCAAATATTTATTGTTTGCCTTTATACTTGAGCTGGTAGCTCGTGGTTAATGGAGAGGCCTCGGAATGAGGGGAAATGGGGCGTGGTAATCAGCCAAGCAACTGGTGACTGCAGCTCAGAGCTTTGTACCTGAGAGGACCAGATGGACAACTTTGCATATTTTTGACAGCTGTAATGAACAGGGCAGCTCCATATTGATTAAATGTCTGGGAAATTAGTGCAACCCTCTGGAGCTTCACTATTTACTATTTCTGCTCAAATTCTCAGCAAAGTTTATACAAGCAGAAGTCTGCGGTAAGAGAAGGGGAAAAAGAGGAGACAGTTGAACAAGATGATAAATGCTTTCTAGGGGCCCCAGCGCAAGAGATGCAAAATGGGGGCTGACTGTGGTTTTATCATTGAGCTCCTGGAGGGTAAACATCTAGGTTGATTCATTTCTGCATTCCCAGTGTCCAGCATGGTACCTGGCACAGCGTAGGCTCTCAGGAGATGATTGGCCCTAGACAGAACATTTGACTAGAAATAAAAATCTAGATTCTGGGCTCAGGCAGAGATTTGAGGCTCAATAGGCAGATGAAAGACTGTGCCTTTAAAGTAAATGAAGTCACATCCTTGAAAATATAACTAAATCTTTAGTAAACAAAAAAAAAATCATGTGGAGGTAAGTGATGTCCCTGCTGTTACCCCAGCCCCACATTGATTCTCCTTTTTCTCCTTTGAGCATCATGACACTCAGTGGCTATGTGACACTGGATAAATAAAACAAGATTGGTCTAAACATGCCCCGACAAGACTCAGGTGGAGTTTTTCAAGGTATGGTCTGCAAAACACCTGCATCAGAATCAGGTGGGAAGCGGATTACAAATGCAGATTCTTGGGCCCTTGTTAAAGAAAAATTTATTCAGACATGTGTTAAAAATGTTGAGGAAGACTTTATTCAAGGAGGTAGTGGGTATGTCACTACTACAATGGGGATTTTGCAATAGGTGAGAGATTGTGGGCTCAACTCCAAATGAATACAACAAGCCAAAGTGGGAATTTACAGCTAAGGAGCAGAACTGGGGGAGAGCGGGCATTTGTGGATGGAAAATTACTAAGAGTCAGGGTAATTCTTTGCTAGACTGGTCTAATAGGATTCTTGCTGAATTCAGGCCAGAGTGATAAGATATCAAGGGTCGGGGATTAGGAATTTGATCAGATATCAAGGGTGATCAGACCAAGGATGGGGGATTTTGGCTAAACTGACTCAGCAAGATTCTTGCTAAAACTGGAGTAAGCAGGTCAAAGACAGAGTCCATGGTCCACGTCTAATCAGAAAGAGGACTCAGAGGAGCCTGACTCAAATTTGGCCGAAAGAGAGAGTCATTGTCACCCCCAAGAATCAACAGGTTAAATAAGTTCCTAAGGGATTCTAATGTGCTGAAGTTGGAGGATCACTGTGGGCTCTGGAATCCTGGGTTAGAATCCTAGCCCTGCCTCTTGCCAGTCATGTGACCTGAACAGGTCAGAGTTGCCCAATTGAAAGGCCTTGGAGCTGTCCCTGGTGCTGCCCTGGGCTTCGGTGCCTCACTCTACTAGTCTGTTTTTCCCACCCTAATTCATGACCTCTCTTCATTCAGTAAGCCATGTTCTGTCCCTTCCACAGATGTCTGGTCTCCTGTGCATGACCTCATACTAGGAAAACACATTCTGAAACTCCTGTATATGCTCTGACCCTTCTCTTTATTGTTTGTAGAGATCTCTCCTACTTCTGATTCCAGGGGCCTGGCCACACTTCACCTAACACCTATTGATTCTGATCTTTGGCAAATGCAGTCATTGCAACAGAATCTCAATGCCTCCATCAGGAGAAAAGAGAGAAAAATCCTGGGTGGGAGTCTAGGCATCAGACAGATATGCAGATTGGTCTAAGTGACTTATTTGCTATACTTTTTTTCATTTGTCATATTCACAGAGGTAAATCGGGTCTTGAATAGCACAGTAAGTCTTCAATAAATGTTGAAAGGATGGAGGGAAAAAGGACAGATTCAATACATGACAGATTGATGGAAATGATGATGATGATGATGATGATGATGATGATGATGATGGCGACGACAATGCAGATGTCGATCATGGGGACAGTGATGATAGTAATGGCTCCATTCTGCCACAGGCCCCACAAAGAGTTACTCATTTATATCACTGGCTCCTGAAGACATTTGGGTTTGAGACCCTGGTTTATTAGCTGGATGAAGAAATGGGTGGATGGATGGACGGATGGACGGAGGGGTACAGGGGTGGAGGGAGGGATGGAGTGATAGATGTATGAATGGATGGAAAGAAGGACAAAAAGAAAAGTTGGAGGAAGAAAGGAAAGAAAGTGAGATATAAAAAAAGAAAGAAAAGGAAGATAGTGAAGACTAGAGAAAGAAAAGAAAAATGGGGGGATGAGGAAGACCATAAATTCTATTGTGCTGTAAACACTCATCAAGCAAGACTAAGAGATAATGAAGTAAATTCATCCAATTCATCACAGAATATTACTGTACTTCATTTACTTTCCCTCCAATTAGGTAAAAAGCCTATTCTATTAACAGCCACCCTTGCAGATCCAGACAAAATTAACTCCTGGTGCCTCATCCAGGAAGCAGGGCAATTGATTCTTCCCCCTAATCCGTTTATTTCATTAGCAATACATTTATTTGGTACATGCATTTTGCCACGCTGCAGCAATGAAATGTCCCTGCAAGGTGTGGGGTATGGGGGAGCGTTTGGAATATTAACCATATCACTATTACCACCATGGCAGTGCTTAAAGATCATATGTAAATCAAATGTCAAGGGAGAAAATTGTAGCGAGGGCTGTCAGGAAACAATTTAGCAGTGGTTAAAGGCACAGCTCATGGCTGGGTGAATCGTGAACTTTGCAAATGGAAAACCGAGCTGGCTTCCACTGTGGAGGCTGATGAGACCCAGGGGGAAAAGAGTGGGGAGGCTGGGGAAATGCTGGATATTTGTACCCCACAAAAAGGAAAACAAACAAACAAACAATGCATTAGCTTTTAAATATTCACAGCCAGCTGCTATGGTGAGTTCCCATTGAAAGTGAATTTGGCCTATTCAAGAATTTCACCACCATTTCTGCCTTTTTCATTTAGAAGGAGGATTTAATTACATGGAAAGAGCAGCTTTTTCAAAAAAAATACTGTGGGTCCTTTATTTGTCCAGACTTCAGGAGGTTGGTTTCCATGTTGCAAAACAGATGATAATGATGATGATGATTTTACTATCACATGTCCCAAGGATGTTTGACCTATAATTCTTTTCTTGTTAAGTTATCCTTTTCTTGGGGAGTTGATCATATGTGTGTGTGTGTGTGTGTGTGTGTGTGTCCGTATGTGCTTGTAAAATGATTGGTGGCTTACTCTGTCAACGTTCAGTCACTGCTCAAGGTATTTCAAGCAGGAAGGGATTTAATACAGGGAGTTAGAAGCTTCCTTAATTGTTAGAAACACAGAAGGAACACAGCTCAGGAAATCCAGAAGCACCAGAATCACAGGGAGTATCATGGGAAATGTTGGTTGCCTGTCGCCTGGAAATAGACGATTCCCAAAGTTAATGTAGACGCCACCTGCAAAACCCATGCCTTCCTTTTGCCAACACCTTGCCCCTGCCTGCAGCTCCCTCTAGGGTATTACGTCTTCTCCTTTCCCACCTTCAAATCTCATGCAAGGGCTCCTCCTTCTTTCAGACAACTCCCCTCTCCATAAACTGTATCTCATGGAAAGAAAATTGCTTTGGAACTCAAATCATGACTCCAGCAGCAAAACTGAGACCTTGTGCAAGGAGATTCACCTCCGAGAGCCTCAGATCTCTCAGCTCTGATGTGGGCTTAATAGTACCTGGTCACAACAGAGATGTTGCTGGGACGAAGTATAAAATATCTAGGTACCCAGCACATAGTAGATGCCAAATCAATGCCAATTGTTTTTTTTCCTCTTCCTTTTACCTTTGTGTCTCCCTGGGAAGTTCATTTGAAGCCAATTTCATCCACAGAGATATTACCAGGGCAGAGGGAGAGAATTCCCAAGGTTCCGGGTCCCCCTGGGAAAAGTCCTCCTTTAAAGAAAGCCATTAAGGATTTAATTTCTTATCATCTTCGATTCCAACTAGCCAGAGTGTTATGAATAATATCCTATTAGCTGGAGACGTTCAAACAATCACCCGTTAACATGTTCTTACGGCGAAATGATGAAGCGTCCTCCGAAATCACGGCGCTTATCTGTGGCCCACTCAGCAGGCACTCCATCACGCCCACCAACGACACTTCTTGTATTGCTGTCTTGGATTCCAACTAATCATTATGGGGAGGCAGGCAGCGAGAGAGCTGGGAGCCTCCCTTGGCTTCAGGCTCCTGAGACAGGGCCTTGCTTCACCTTGGCCTGCCCCCTGGTGTATGGTAAAGTACCTGCCCCGGAGGGGATCGGAGCAGCTTCTTGAGAGATAATCATTAGGCAAATCACCAACATTCAGTGATTTTGTAATAGGGAAACAAAGTCAGGAAAGCACTGATTGCAAAATGCATCGAGCCAAGAACAGACAAAAAGAGAGGAAAATAACACAAAGGAGTTATTTAAAATAAAGAAAGATATAAATGAAACAGCTAAAATAGAGACATGAAGTTTCAAGAGTAAGAAGAGCCCCCAAGATTGGCTATTCCAGTTTTTATTCCTCTCCCCTCAAACCCCAGAAAAATGTGTGTTATAGAAGCTGAGCCCAGCAAGGCATTCTCTGGCCAGGTAAATTAGGGAAGCACTGAGTCATCAGAGCCCATCTTGCTGCTTCAAAGTATACATCACATGCTAAGGACTCCGACCTGCCCTGTAGGTAAGACAGCCACTTAATTCTTTCGGTACAACGCTTACCAAACCTGTTTAACCACGGAATCCCTCTTTTTGTCCCTGCATCTGCCAGAACCATTCGTTGGTAGTCACGAGGCTTTCTGTGAGACAATGAGCCTAAGCTCTCTTTGCTTTTAGAGTCTCTCTTAATTAAAAGAAATTTTTCCCTATTTTTATACTGATCCGAGATCAAAAGGAAGTGTGATATGTATTTCATAAAATGGCTCCTTTTGAGAATTTTGGAGGGTGATGGTGACCCCACTGAGCTCTGCAACAAGGAAAGAGGAAAAGGAGTTATAGGTACTGTGTTCCTACTATGTGCTAAGCACTTCAGAAGCATTGCCCCATTAACCCCCCCAATAATCCTATGAAGTACATCCCATTGTTTCCCCCTTAACAGATAAGAAAACTGAGGCCAGCAAGGCTTGCTAAAGAGCCCCATTTCCCTGAGCCAGTGACAGCCCATGTGTGGATTCTGAGTCCTGGCCCAGAGCACTTTTACCTGGGACAAGACACTCCTTAGTCCTTAGGGTGCCGGGACCCACTTTAAAAATATGATGAGTCTGGGTGTTCAAATGCAGAGGATTCATGGACCCAGTAAGGTCCAGAATTAAGGCTACTATGCTTCCACAGTGCTGCTACCAGAGGCAGAACAGTGCCCAGATGCAAGCAGGGGAAGAGTCTACCGGTCCCCACTGCCACCCTCTGCTGTGAAAAGACAAAAACCATCAAGACAGGTGAGACTCAGTCTCCCATCTCAGCGTGCAATAGCTCCAAACATTTCACTAATCCCCCCAATCAACTTGTAAGTTCTTCCTGTTATTGTACCCACTTTATAGATGAGGAAACTCGAGGCTTGGGGAGGTTGTTTACCTTGCCAAGAAGTAAAGTCATTTAGAATTTAGGAAAGAAAAAAAAAATGGGAAGGAAGGAAGCTCCAAGAAAGGACAGATGATCATTTTTGAGTACTTTGTATATGGCCTTCCAGGCTGGAGTTCCTCATTTAGTTTTCTCAGAAATTAGAACTAAGCAGGTGCCTGGCTCCCACTTTACAGATGATGATGCTGAGGTCAGAGGTTTTAAGTGAGTCCTTCCAGACCACAACAGGGTAAGATCTGGACCCGCTCCTGCTCCCAGCCCAGACCTGTTCTCTTTCCTCTTCCCTTCCCTCAGCTCCCTGAGGAATTTCAGGGACTGTTCTTATTCTTGGGGTTGCGGATATGGAGGACAATGGATCAGGCACTTGGCGGGTGGGGGAGAGGAACAGCTAGAGGAAGGATGCTCCTATTTAGGGGAACTTCTATGCTTAAACACTTCCCTGCCGGTTCTCTCTGACCTTGGGCGGCTGCCATCACCTTAAATGCACAGTAATACACGCTCAGTCACTGTTCAATGCCCAGGGGAATGGTTTAAGGCCCTCCACTGGAGTGAATATTTTTATGCAGGGTATAATTCCTTTTAAGACCTTCACAGCGTTCCTGCAGCCTCCACCATGCCCTCTCCTCCGGAGAGCGTGCAGCAGAAAGAAAAGCTACTTTCTAATGAGGGAGCAGCGAGCTTCAGGCAGAGGAGCCCAGGCTGCACCGCCCCCGGGCTGAGGGAAGTGTCTGCTTTCTTATTATCTTCTATTTTGCCCCCTAAAATCCATCCTCGGTAATAATAATTATGGCCAACATTTATAGAGTGCTTGTTGTGCGTCAGGCCTATTGTAGAGACCAACACTTATAATCTCATTTAATCCTAACAACACTGAGAGACTGGTATCCCATTTTACAGATGAGTAACTGAAACACAGAGAAGGCAAGTGCTATATGACTTACCCAAGGTCACACAGCAAGAAAGGGGGAAGCCAGACTAGAAAACTAGGGAGTCTGGGTTCCATATATAACACCAAAATACATTCCATCCAGCAACCAACCAGGGGGATCACCCCAAAGAACAAACCTAATCATGTCACTCCCCAGCTCCAAATCCTCCAGGCTCTCTACTGCCCTTGGGCTGGAGATCAGATCCTTCCCCACTGCATCTTCAGACCCTGCCTACCTCTCCATCTTTGTTTTGTCCCACACTATTCCTGGCTCTCAGCATGATGCTGTACTGGCCTCTTGTGTTTCTAGAACCCTCCACACTCTTGCCTTTGCCACAAAGGGCCTTTGCATCTGCCTTTCCTCTGCTTGGAACACTCTTAGCCACACACCTTCAATCCATTCTCACCTGGTTAACTCCATCTCATCCAAACACCACTTCCTCAGGGAAGCCTGCCCTGATTGCCACTCTTGGTCAACACCTCCGTTAGTTCCCTTTGCTGCAACTGCCACATATCTACTCGTACATTTGTTTATGAGATTATTTCATCCACATCTGTTGCTAAAATTAAACGGTCCATGCCAGGAAGGCAGAAACCATGATTATCTTGTACACTGCTATTTTTCTGGCTCCTGGAATCATGGGCATCCAAAATATATGCTGAATGACTGAACAAATGAGTAGATGAATGAGTGAGTGAATAGCCATAGGGAAGGAGCAAGGCATCCGGGTTGGCAGAGCAAGTCCTGTAGGGCTGGGACTAGGGTGACGCAAGTGAGGCACTCACCTCTGGCACAGAATTTAAGGGGCACCAAAAAATTCAGTAATCAAGATAAACGTTTTAATGCAATATTTCAAAAAATCAAATTTAATGCAAACAAAAATCCATGATGAACAAAGTCTAAACATTTTAAATAAAGTGCCATATGAGTCACATTGGTGCCTGAGGCAAAAGGGAAAATCAGTAATTCTAATTCTGTCTTTGTTTAAAATTTTGATATTTTGTTCATCAGAGATTGGTTTGCCTTAACTTTCGCTTTTTAAAAAAACACTTCACTGAAGCGGTTTTTTTTTTTGTTTTTGTTTTTTTACCTCGACTACTGGGATTTTTGATACCCTCCTTTCAATTCTGTGCCCAATGCTTTCCTCATTCTAGTTCTGGCTGGTTCCAGTCTTTGCTTCGCCATCAGGTAGCTCTGCAACCTCAAGCAAGCCATGTGACCACTCTGGTCTTCTCCTTCCTCATCATCAGCAACGGGAGGTGGCCCACAGTCGGGCCCTTCATCAGTGACATGGTGAACATGAGCACCAAGCAGGTGCCACAGGGCCTTTGCACTTGCAGTTTCCTTTGCCTAGAACATGCCAGGAACACGTAAATGGCAGCTGCCCAATTAGTAGTGTCATTTCTATTTCATAAATGAGGAAAGTGAGGCTCAGGATATTAAATGAGTTGCTTCAAGTTGCAAATCTTGTAAGCCACGGAGCTGAGTCTTAAACCTTCATCTTGTGTTCTCCACTGTCTCTCCAAGTCCAACCCTCCTCAGTGAGCAGAGGCAGAGCTTGAGAACAGAGCAGGGAAGAACAGGCAGCAAGCGAGGGGCAGAGATAGGACTAGAACCCAGGTCTCCTGGTCCCCAGCTAAGGCACCTTCCTCAACCCCATGGTGCTTTTGGAATTTGCAGAGACTTGTAAGACTATGTGCAGTGCCCACCAAAGAGCCCGGGAAACTATGTAGCTCAGTCGTGGGGGCATTTGAGGCATCTTCCAGCGGCCAGCAACTGGAGGCATCCTCCCTTCACGGTGGTCTCATATTTCATGCAGCTCAGAATTCTCTCCTCTCTGACCTGGTGCAGCTACCTCTGCCCTCCTAGAAGCATGGAACAGTGAAACGGAGGTGCTTGGAGAGGCAGATGGTTCTCAGAAGATGCGTTTTGGGCAAACTCTTTAAAAACAATCCTTCCTCAACTCCTTGGTTCCTCTGCCATTAGCAGAAGAAAAGTATTGTGAAAACAGCACAAGCTGTGCAGTTGGACAGAGGTGGACTTGAACCCAGTTGCCTGGCCTTGGAAAGTCCCTTCACCTCTATGACGCACCATTCATTTGTCAAAAGTGGATAAGAGATGTAAGTGCATGTGTTTTTGTGTATATGCATGTCTACGTGTACGTGTACCTCGTGTATGGGTGCACACCAGCCAGCTCGTGTGTGCATGCCTGCATGTGTCTGTGCTTTTGTGTATGCATGTGTATCTGTGTGTGTAAATGTATGTAAGTGCATGTGTGTTTGTGTACATACACGTCTACACGTGTATGTGGCACATGTACGTCTGAATATGTGTGTGTGCATGTCTGTGTGTACATAAGGATGTGAATGAGTGTGTGTCCTTACGTATGGGTGCACATCCGTGTGTGTGTGTCTGTGTTTCTGTATGTGCACGTGTCTCCTCTTTGGTAGACGAGAAGCCCAATAAATGAGGTGAAGGATAATGGATGCGAAATATTTTTGAACACTGCCCATTCCTTCACACGCATAGTGAGAGAGTGTTAACATTCACATCCAGGATGAAAAGCCGTTTTGACTGATCTCCCCCACACCTTCCCCTCTCCCTTTGCTTCCCTTAAGTTCTCTAATTGTCAGCTCTGTCCACACAAAGAGCAGTGGATCCCAGCAGCATGTAACCTTCCCTGACCAAGTTGCTTGAGAAAGCCAAGCTTTCTGGTTGATGGAAGATCACCTCTCTTTAATTACCGTTTTGAAAATTACATTTTGGATGGAAATCTCTGCAAAACTCACTCTGTTCTTTGATACTTTGGATGGGGGCCCTCGAACTGAATCTCAGATCTATCATTATGAGCATCACTAAGTTTCCAGAGAGATGAAAGGGTCTGCACACGAAGGGGTGTTTCCCACACACAGAGTGGCCCCAGACTGCTCTGGTTTTGACATTAGTGAGGCTTCTTCCAAACAGTCCTTTCTCTCCCGAGCCCACAAAGGCATCCACAGCCACCTTTATCTGCTTTTGCCTGCAGCTGTTTGCTTCCCTCTCCCTTCTATTTGTTGCATCCAACCTGCAGCCCAGGCCAGCTAACTACCTTTGTTAATACTGTGTGCAAAATCAGGGTAACTAGGCTCTGAGTGAGAGTCAAGAGTCACTGGTTAAGATGAAGATTTTACAGCATTAATATCCTTGCTGTTATTGGTTGGCGGGTGGACAGTAAGAGTCCTGGTTCACCAAACTCAAAGAGCTGTGCCAGGCCAAACAAAGCCTCCATCTGCTTCATTCATTCATTCATTCATTCATTCATCACAAGTTAATAGAGCTCCAGCTACGTGACAGGTATTGTTCTCAGCACAGGGGCTCAGGGATGCCCAGAGGCTTTCTGGATATCTGAGGCTTCCAGAGAGGTGAGCTGTGGATAGCTGAGGTGTTCCTGAATAAGACATGGGACCTGCCCTTAAGATTTTGGTCTTTTGGAGGAGACAGGACACAGCTGACACACAAGGGCATATGCCAACACTCAGAGACACGTACATGTACACACATGTATGTGTTTGCAAACACACACGCTCACACATCAGGCAGTGCACTAGGAGGGCTAAGTGTGGAGGGTGGTAGCCAGGCATTTGGGACATCTAGGTGGGTTGAGGCAGGACAGGGAGGCCCCTCCCTACCTTGCCATCACCTCCTCTAATTCAGGTGAGTTTTTTGTGGCAAAGGACCAGGGAGAGAGTCAGAAGACCTGGAATCTAGTCCCTGTACCCCAAATGATCTCTGTGCAATTGTGACCTTTTTTTTACATTTTTTAAATTGGTCTATAACTGACATATAACACTGTATTAGTTTTAGGTGTACAACATAGTAATTTGATATATGTTTATGTTGCAAAATGATTACCACAGTAAGTCTAGTTAACATTCATCACCACACATAGTTTTAATTTTTTTTCTTGTGATGTGAACTTCTAAGATCTACCCTCTTAGCAACTTTCAGATATGCAAGACAGCATTGTTAACTATCGTCACCATGCTGCACATTATGTCCCTATGACTTACTTATCTTGTACCTGGAAGTTTGTACATTTTGACCACCTTCCTCCAATTCCCCCTTCCCCCACTCTCTCTGCCCATTTTTTAATCAGACTGTTTGATTGTGACCTGAATAATCCAACAGTTCCCCAATCTGGGCCTTGGTTCCCCAGCTTTAAAATGATGAAATTGGACCAGATGATATCTGAAGCCCATTTGAGTTCAAACACTCTAATCTTCTGATTCTAATAATAGAATCGATCATAATAATCACCTTGTACTGAGTGTTTACCATATTCTAAGTGTCATATAACCATCTTATTTAATCCTCACTTTAACCCAATGAAGCAGGTGCTACTTTCCCGTTTTATAGATGAGAAAACTGAGCCTACAAGCAATTAAGTGGCCTACCCAAGATCACGCAGCTAATTAGTGTCAGAGCTGGGATTTAGATCCAGGCTGTCCAATCCCAGAGTCCATGTTCTTAACCACCGATCTGCTGGGCTTCTAACATCCTGTGATGTTATGGTTCTGGGGTCCTGTGTTCTTAACCATCCATGCCCCTCCATGCTGCCCCATGCCTTTACTTAGGGCCTTTGTTAGCAACATCTCAGACTTCATGAGGCGGTGTGGGAGAGAGGGAAGAGGAGAGCCAGGGCCTCCGTTGCCTTGGAACTCCAGGCAGGCTGGCACCCCAAGGTCCCCGGGCCCAGTTCCCCTGCACGCTCATCTGGCACCGGCTGGCAGATGGGTACGCTGGCCAGTCCTGCCAGCTTGCCAGCTGGCCCAAAGCACCCAGTGGCTGGCACCTCGGCCACTTGGATGGGCTGCCGGCCCCCCTCACGCAGGCATGCAGCTGGCAGTGAGGAGCAGATGGGCCGGCCGTCGGGCCATTGGCTCTCCGATAAACTGCCAGCTGGCTTTGCTGCGCCTGGTGCCTTGGCACCTCTGGGCTGGCATCGGGGGGCAGGAGGGCTGACACTCTGGCTTCCTATGGATGGGCAGCTGGCACAGGCAGCAGAGAGGAGGGCTCCTCGGCCCCCTCCTGGCTGCCCCCTTAAATGTCCAGGGGCCTTGCCAATGGGAACTGAAGCCAGAATCCACCCTATCGTCACCCTGAAGAGTCTGCAACGGGAGCGAGCTTCCTCTCCCACGCTTTCCATGACCTGCATCGATTTTCACAAGCTCTGGCTTCCCTGGGATGTGCCCCATTCCTGCGCTCTGACTCCCAATGTTCTAGCCTCCTTTGTCTGCTAGGGAAGAGGTGGACCCTGGCAGGCACCCCCAGTCCCCGCCAGCTCCTCTCTACCTCCCTCAAAGTCTGGCCACCTGTCCCTTTACAGCTTGGCTCAGGCTCTGTGGCTGCCAGAGGACTGGGCCTATCGAGGGCTGGGATCCTGGTGAGATGCCATGTGAAAGCCAAGGAGATGTGGGCTCCAGTCCTGGCACATCCCCACGACTGTGGTGAGAACCTGGAGCCGCGCCTTTCCCTCTCTGGGCCTCGGTTTTCCCGTCACTTTTTTCCCATCTTTCACTCTAAAGTGAAGAGGTCATAATAGAATAGAGTCTCATCTTGGGCGTCCCTAGATAAACCTTAGTGGGTTCATTACCCCTGATATTTTATGCACAATCTCACGTGTTTGGGTGGTGTTATGGGTTGAATTGTGTCCCCCTGAAAGACGATGAAGTCTTAGCCCCCAGGACCTGTGAATGTGATCTTATTTGGAAATTGGGTCTCTGCAGATGACTGAGTTAAGATGAGGTCATGAGGATGGGCCCTCATCCAAGATGACCGTGTCCTTATAAAAGGGGGAATTTGGACACAGAGACAGATGGAGGTAAGATGACGCAAAGATACAGGGAGAAGGCCACCTATGAGCCAAGGAACGCCTGAGGCCACCAGAACCTGGGAGAGCAATGGAACAGATTCTTCCTCCCCACCTCTGAAGGCACCAACCTGCTGACACATTGATTTCAGACTTCCCACCGCCAGAACTGTGAGACAATAAATTTCTGTTGTTCTAATCCACCCTGTTTGTGGTACTTTGTTACAGCAGCCCCGGGGCACTAATACAGATGGGCATAAACTTTTCTAAGAGATGGTCCATACATTTCACGAGGTTAGCAATGGGGGTCTTGACCCACCCCACCCCAACTCAGACCATTAAAGTCCTCCCCAATCCTGACATTCTAGAATTCTCCATAATGAAGTGGAAGGCACAGAAAAGCATGACAGCCAGGTTTGGCTCCCCAGGGGGTGCTTTATTCAGGCAAAGGGAATTCATTACCCATGATTTCAGATTTGGAGGAATTTAATCAGGACTAAAGGCCAGCTCTCCTTTAATATCTAACTTTGCATGTGGTATCAGAAGGCCTTGGTTCAAACCCCTGTTCCCTAATTTCTGGCTGGGAGACTGATTAAGCCTGTAGAGCCGCCAACTGGAAGGCAGATGAAAATGTGAATGAAGCAACTTTAAAAATTAATACTCTCTCATCCTATAATTCCACTTCTGGGAATTAATCTGAGGATACGTGTCAAATTATAGAAAGTTTTATTTTAAAAAGGCATTTATGGGAGTGGTTGGTTTATACATTTTTTAAAAAAGCAAACAAGGAAATAGCTGCCTCTAAATGGAGTTTGATGGTTTAGGATACTCTCAGCTGCAGGTAATAGGCAACCAACGTGAATGCCTGCAAGGCTCAGGACATCTATTATCTTACCTCGTGGGAAGCCCAGGGGGAGGGTGCACTGATGGGATGCTTCCAGGGGTCTGGATCTACTCCTCTGTGTCCTTCCCTGCATGTCCACTTTGTCCCTGGTCTGGCTCTCCTCATGGACACAAGATGGCTGCAGAAGTCCTAGTATCACTCTCTGATCCAGCCACCTGCAGAGAAAGAACAGGGGCAATGTCTCATGAATGCCTCTTTATAAAAGTCAATCAAGGACTTCCCTGGTGGTGCAGTGGTTAAGAATACACCTGCCAGTGCAGGGGACATGGGTTCGAGCCCTGGTCCGGGAAGATTCCACATGCTGCAGAGCAACTAAGCCCGCGTACCACAACTACTGAGCCTGCGCTCTAGAGCCTGTGAGCCACAACTACTGAGCTCATGTGCCGCAGCTACTGAAGCCCACATGTTCTAGGGCCTGGTGCTGCAACTACTGAGCCCACATGCTGCAACTACTGAAGCCCGCGCGCCTAGAGCCCGTGCTCCGCAACAAGAGAAGCCACCGCAACGAGAAGCTCGCGCACTGCAACGAAGAGTAGCCCCTGCTCACCGCAACTAGAGAAAGCCCGCGCGCAGCAACGAAGACCCAATGCAGCCAAAAATAAATAAATAAATAAATTTATTTTAAAAAAATAAACAACAACAGTCAATCAACCTTTCCCAGAGGCTCCTATATCTCATCACCTGTGATTGTGCTGTGCACCCAGGTCTTAACCAACCCTGAAAAGACAAATGGGGTGACTGTGTTGGCATGGTCAGCCAGGGCCCACCTGTGAAGCTGGAGGTAGGTTACCTGCAGGACAAGGATGGTGAATTTGGACTGTATCTGGAAGGAAAAGGTGGGAGTGGGACTGAATATCTGGTACGCAATCACCAGGGAGATGATTAGCCATGGGACAGTGTGGTAGTCACTATCTGGTAGACTAGCAGCAATTTAAAAGTTAGAATTATGTTAAAATTAAAAGGCAAAATAATAAAAGGATATAAAGTCTGAGACATACATGACAAGGGTTAATACCATCAGTGGAAAATGCATACTTGCAAATCAGTAAGACCAACACTCTGAGATGACTGGCAAATATAAATATATAAGTAGGATATAAATATCCATCAGTCCAGTGAGAAAAGGAAAACTGATATCACTGATAATCAATACATTTTGTCTGTAAACCTGTCCAGGTTTATAGAAACTCACCAGTGCTACTGAATTTTTGAGGAAATGATCACTCAAATGCATTGTTGGTGAATGCATGAATCAGTATAGCAAGTTGGCCTTGAAACTGTGTCTGCTTTAGTTTTTTAATTGAGGCAAAATTCACATAACATAAAATAAAGCTTTTCAGAGCGGACAATTCAGTGGCATTTGGTACATTCACAATGCTGTGCGACCATGACCTTTATCTAGTTCCAAAGTATTTTCAACACCCCCGAAAGAAAATCCCATACTCATTAATCAATCACTCCCCTAACCCCCACCTCCCAGCCCCTGGCAACCACTAATCTGCTTTCTCTCTCTATGGATTTACCTATTCTGGATTTTCATATAAATGGAAACGTGCAATATGTGATCTTTTGTATCTGGCTTCTTTCACTTAGCATTGTTTTCTAGGTTCATCCATGTTATACTATACATCAATACTTCATTCCTTTTTATGGCTGAATAATATTCCATTATATATGCTGCTTTTTGACCCATCAATTTCACTTCTGGAAATTTATCCCAAGAAAATTATCACAAAGTGTGCAAAGAACAGCTGCCAGGATCTTCTGGAGATGTTATTTGGACAGCTGCAAGATGAGATTAAAGAAGTTATTTATGGGCTTCCCTGGTGGCGCAGTGGTTGAGAATCTGCCTGCCAATGCAGGGGACACCGGTTCGAGCCCTGGTCTGGGAAGATCCTACATGCCGTGGAGCAACTGGACCCGTGAGCCACAATTACTGAGCCTGTGCGTCTGGAGCCTGTGCTCCCCAACAAGAGAGGCTGCGATAGTGAGAGGCCTGCACACCGCGATGAAGAGTAGCCCCCGCTTGCCACAACTAGAGAAAAGACCTTGCACAGAAACGAAGACCCAATACAGCCATAAATTAATTAATTAATTAATTTTTTTAAAAATTTAAAAAAAAAAGAAGTTATTTATGATTCATCTATATGATGGGGTACTATGAAGGCAACATCAGTTATATTACAGTAGAATGTTTCATAATGCTAGAAAACACTTATGACACATTGATGTTTTCTGAAAAGCAGATTATACAACTGCATGTTCTCGATAACCCAATTTTCCTTCATTCTTTACATTATATACAATATTTGTTACTTAAGGAGCATCCACTGTGTGCCAGGCACTGTTCTAGGTGCTAAATATAAAGCAGTGATATAAATAGACAGAAATTATTGACCTCAGGTAGCTTTCTACGTCATAGTGTGTGTAAGTCTGGTAGTTGTGGTGGGGGGGAGTGGGGAATCAATAGGAAGTCAGGGGTCCCATGAAGGAAGGTAGAAGCAGGTTATACTCATATGTGTTGAGAGTCTGGATGCATAAATAGAAAACAGCCTGGGTGGTGGCTTACAAGCGATCTTTATTTCTTTCTTTTTATGTGCCCATAATGCCCACATCTTCTTCAATAGACATATGTGCTACTTTTAAATTCAGGAAAAAGAAAGCTGACTTGAAAGTGGTGGGCTTATTAAGAACTAGCTGCATCACAACATCAAAATGAATATAACAGAAATTTAAATAAAACTGCACAATCTAAATGTTATAGAATCTATGCTTACAGAGATTTTATATATTTAAAAGCTGGTTAGAAACCCAGTTTTTGTATAGTGATTGGCACATAGTGGGTGTTCAATAAATACCTATTGGAGGAATGGTTTATTTTCCCTTTTACATCTTATGTTTTGTATTTTCCACATGTTCCTCTGGAGCATTCAGTTCCTTTCTTTGTGAAACAAAACATCATATTTTTTAAAAAAAATTAAGATTATAATATATTTGCAAGGTAAGTAAAGTTTAGTGTAAGGAGATAAATGAAACCAGGTTTGCACAGAGTGCTTTCTGCCTCATAGTAGGCCTTCTAGAAATGTTTGTTTCTACTTTTCTCCCTGGAGTGCTTTTAAAAAGATCCTATTTACAAGAGAAAATTGATTCCCATGCAACTGTTTTTCTCCTGCACATCTGTGACATAAATCATAGCCTTCCTGAAGAGCATCTTCAGAGCTCGTAAACTCTCAGAATTGCAAGAAACCTTGAAGATTTCCCCATCCTATGCTTCATCGTCCCAATCCCAACTTATGAATGAGGAAACTGAGGCCCAGAGAGGGGAAGCAACCTGTCCTAGGTCACACTGGTGGCCAGTGACAGAACACGGATGGGAACTGTCTTAGTCTGATCTAGCTGCCATAACAAAATACTGCAGACTGGGCAGCTTCAACAACAGAAATTTATTTCCCCACTGTTTTGGAGGCTGGAAGTCCAAGATCAAGGTGTCAGCAGGGTTGAGTTCTGGTGAGAGCTCTCTTCCTGGCTTGCAGATGGTGACCTTCTCGCTGTGTCCTCACGTGCCTTTCTTCTGTGTGCGCATGGGGAGAGAGTCAGCTCTCTGATGACTCTTCCTCTTATAAGGCACCAGTCTTATTGGATCAGGGCCTCACCCTTATGACCTCATTTAGCATTTGACCATAGTGACCTCCCTAAAGGCCCCATCTCCAAATACAGTCACATTAGGGGTTGCAGGTTCAACATAGGAATTTTGAGGGCACAGAACTCAGCCCATAACAGGAACCCACTCCTCACTTCTCCCAGTTCAGTTCTTTCTACTAGGTCCAGCTTCCCCTGCCAACTGGAGCACGAAGGATGCTCAGGATACTATAAAACTTTATGCTCCTTGGGAAAGAATGGGTTGTCTGTTTGGAGCCTTTGCCTTCCTTACCCCACATCTACACTTCTGCTGGAGGCTGCCTTCATCCTTGCAAAGAGACAAGGTCCAGCTTCTAGGAGAAAAGCTCTAGAAGGCATGACATGTCTACGTGATGGAACAAAGGCCTGAGTCCCAGGGAGGCCAGTCTCAGGGGAGGGGCTGATGCTGTTTAGGGCAAACCTGGGTAGAAGCTTCCATGAAGGCAGTGACTGTAGGGCCATGTTCTTGAACTGGAGTCCAGGGATGGGACTCACTGAGGCCTGGACACCGAGATTGTACGCAGAACAGTGGGAATGTGCATTGTTCCTTGGGAGAGTATGCAATTTTTCACCAGATTGTCCAAAGGCATTTTAAGTCTCTCTCCCCCTCAAAGAATTTAAGAACCACTGTGTTATTGGACGAGGAAGCATTTCTGGTTGCAGAAGATCGAGTCATTAAGAGTGGAGCGTGGGAGGTGGGGGCAAAGTAAAAGAACAGACGGAGCTCACATCACTCACCCCTAGCTCTCTTCGGTCTGGGTAAGGGAAGAATTCCTGAAGCCCAGGGTTGCACTTCTCTTGAGTCTTTTTAACTCCAGAGATGTCCTTTTGCTTCTCATGCTCTCCTTTAAGCCACTGATGGCCCAAGCATTCCTAGTGCCCTGTGTCCAGAGACCAGCCACATTCTCTGGAAGCTGGTTGGAAATGCAGAATCTTAGACCCCATCCCAAAATTGCTGAATCTGAATCTGCCTGTTACCAAGATCCCCAGGTACACGGCCAAGTGTGACAAGCACTGGCCTGGAGAACCCCTGTCACTCAGAAAGTTCACCTTGCCGCCTTCCCCTGGACAAGGTCAGATCAGCCCACCACACCTCCAAGCAGGCATTACTAGCATGCCAAGTTGCAGAGGAGGAAACTGAGGCTTGGAGGAGGGGACGCGAATTGCCTGGTCAGAGGGCTGGTGGATCCTGGCCACACCAACTTATCCACCGCCCTGTAACCTCGAGGGAAGAGCCAGCAGCTCTGACCACCTGCCTGCTGCGTCCACCATGGGAGCCCTGCCGGAGAGACCCAAGGAGGGAGTGGTCCACGCCCTCCATCCCTCCTGCCCACCCCCTGCATCCTCCCAATTCTCCAGTCATGTATAAAACATTCCCAGAAACCACTTACTCCTCATGCATTTTCCATGATGCCAGGCCCAAGTTAAAATATATAAACATAAAAATATCAAGAAGCACTTTAAAAAAAAGAAAGAAAAAAGGACATGTTTCATAAAATACCAAGAGACCCATCTCGGCACTCGCCCCCCTCCCAGGGCCACAGCCCAGGGTTGCTCTCAGCTCCCTCCTCTCCCCTGCTTTTCTCTCCTCCCTTCACATCACCCCTTTCCTTCTCAGCTTCTGCCTTTCCCCTCTGTTTTTCTTTTCCTTTTTTTCTTCTTTCCTCTTTCTCTCTTTCCTTCTCTCCTCTCTGTTCCTGGGTCTTTTCTCTCCCTTCATTCACCTGTCTCTCTGTCTGGGTTTCCACCTGCGTTTCTCTGCTTCTGTCTCTCTTCCTCTTTCTCTGTCTCACTGCCTTCCCAATTCCCTTTCTCAGTATCGCTCTGAGTTAGCATCTCCTGTTTTCTCCCTGCTGAGTGTCTGCCAAGGTCTGCTCCTGTCCCACACCCATGAAAACGGCTAAAATCAAAAGGAATGACAACGTTACCAAGAATTGGTGAAAATATGGAGTGACCAGAATCTCAGGCACTGCTGGTGGGCATGTAAAAGTGGACACAGGCGCTTTGAAAACAGTTTGGCAGTTTCTACTAAAGCTGAAAGGACATTTACCCTACGACCAGATATTCCATGCCTGGGTATATGCCGAGGAGAAAGGAGGGCTTATGTCCCCCGCAAGGCATGTAGACGAATGTGCATGCCAGCGTTATTTAGAATAGCCCAAACCGGAAACCATCCATATGGCCATGGACAGGAGAGTGGCTGATTGGATCCTTGTTTATTTATATGCTGGAACACAGCACAGCAATAAAAAGAATGAACTACCGTTACATATCACAATATGGACCAATCTCCAAAGCTCTGGGTTTTGAGAAAGAAGTCTGGACACAAAAGAGTGCATGCTGTATGGTTCCATTTAGAGGAAGTTCAAGAACTAGCAAAACTCACTGGTAGTCCAAGAAGTCAGAAGAGTGGCTGTCCTTGAAGCAGGCTGTATGACTGGAAGGGATCACAGGAGAGCTTTCTGGGGGCTTTGGGAATGTTCTGCATCTTGATTTGGGTAGAGTATGAACCTGGGTAAAATATTCATCTATATTACAGTTAATACACTTAGTGTTCATGCAGCTTATTGTATGTGAGTTTTACCTCAATGTAAAAATACAAAGAAAATGCTATCTATACACAATGGGATACTACTCAGACATAAAAAAGAATGAAAGTTTGCCATTTGCAGCAACATGGACGGACTCGGAGGGCATTATGCTAAATGAAATAAGTCAGAGAAAGACAAATACTGTATGACATATACTGTATGGTATCACTTATATGTGGGATTAAAAAAAAAAATACACCAAACTACTGAATATAACAAAACAGAAGAAGACTCACAGACAGAGCGAACAAACTAGTGGTCACCAGTGGGGTGGGGAGGGGCCACAGAGAGGTGGGGGAGTGGGAGGTATAAACTACTGGGTATAAGACAGGCTCAAGGATGTATTGTACAACACAGAGAATAAAGCCAATATCTTGTAATAACTGTAAATGGAAAGTAACCTTTAAAATTGTACTTAAAAAGTTTAATGTATATAAAGACAAAATAATGATACGTGGTATTTATTGGTAATTATTATTATTGCCACAATAGGCAAATGGCTTGTACCCAGGCCCAGAAACTCAGATATGTTTCCAATCGCATCGATTAAAATGGGGAGAGGCATCTGTGCCCCAAACATGGTCCTCAGGGCTGAGAGTCCACCTTCCTACTAGACCAGCTCAGGTCCTGGATCCCCACAAACATCACCATCCCTGGGAGGGCCAACCACCCCAAGACCCTTTGCAAAGACCTGCCCCAGAGAGACAAGCTGCTTCCACTCAGTTCTCATACTCCAAGCATTTTTCTGATGCTTTGGGGTTTTTTTCCCCCCTGCTTCACCTGTAACGATTATGATTACGGTTTAACTCAACACTTACTCTGATAAACAAGTAGTTAATTAACAGCCCAAAGCCTGAACCCAAGTTAATAAGAAGAGGATGGCCTTGCTGGAAACCTCAGGGAAATCTTTCTGCCCATGGAGCCATCAGAACGCGATTACAGCCAATGGGGGAGACCAGAGGAGCTCAAAACTCCAGCCTGGGGACTCTGAAAAGGCCTTTATTTATGTTTTTCTTCTTTATTCGAGTCTTCCCAGGAGGGGAGGAAAACACAGAACCCAGTTTTTCTGTTTCAGCTGCGTGGGTGTCAGCCCAACACACACAGCCCTTGGAGGCAAACTAAAACCCGCTTATTTTCATTGAAGGGGAGGAACGGAGACCAGAGGGACTCGAGCGCTATTAGTTAAATAATGGTGCTTAAAAATGCATTGAATTTAGCTGCCTCCCTCCCCCCTAAAAAAATCTGGAATTTTCCTATTGAGGATACTTTTTTCTCCTGGCCCATGAATATTAATGTTCCTCTCAGAGAGATCTACTTGAAAAAAACAAGAATAAATTAAATACCTACAGATTTTTCTAATTCCTCTTTTTGGTGACATGCCGTCATTACATCAAATTACTGAGATGGGCCCGCTCCCCTTTTTTTTTTTCTTTTTGGGTGAAAATTATGGAATATAAAGTATATGTAAATGGAGCAAAGGAGGAAAAAAAAAAACCTGTGAAGGAAGAATAGGGGAAGGAGAGGCATTAGGTATTCTGCCGGCGTAGTAGTCAGCCAATTAATCAAGCAGTGGCGAGAAAAAGATGCAGAAGGGATGAGTTCGCCCTTCACGTTGATGGGGCCGGCGCAGGGCAACACCACGGCACCTGAGCTCACGGTTAGGCATGCAGAAAGGGATCATGGGAATATCTTCCTGTCTTTGTCTTTCTCGTGAAGGATGGAAAATGTCAAGCTGTTGTTTGGCTGGATTGAGGGGGGTGGGGGAGAGTCGAGGCGAATTCACAGTCTGGCAAGGCAAGGTTTTAACTCTTTGAGGATATCTCTGCCTCCCCTCCCTCCCCAGCCTCCAGCTCCACCTTCTTCTCCTTCTTCCAGCCCACCCCCCTCAGCACATCTGTAGGGAACTCTGCCTGCAAACAGCAAGTGGGAGGGAGCTGATTGATGGTGACATGCAGGCTGGGGCAGTTTGTGTGTGTGTGTGGGGGGGGGGTGTGTGTGTGTGTGTTCTGTGCACATGTGTCAGGAGAGGGGGAGTAAGAGGCATTTTTCCTCTCCCCCATAGTGTTCTTTGTTTACTCTGGAAATGAGCGAGCATGACCCCTCTTCTCTCCAGCCCTGTCCCGTCCCCTTGGAAGTGAGCGGGGTCTCCAAATCTGCGAGTAGCTGTGAAAAGGATAATAGGAGTAATAGGGATTTGAGGCTTCAGCGCTCCCTCTGTACAGCCCTCAGTGGACTGAGCCCACCCAGAAGGCTGGCCCGACGGGGTCCCCTGGAGCCGACAGAATTCCAGTGCGACTCTGAAGAGCGGAACATCCCTGGGGCTGGTGGTAGAGGGAGAGCCCCAGCCCAGGGCTTATCACCCACACCAATAACACTGATGATGATAACAATAACAGTAATAGCCCGCCATCTTCCATCAGCATCAGCTTGCCCTGACTCCTTTAAATTCCCATCTCTTTTCATTATTTTTAAACTCTGGCAAATCCATGATTCCAAGGAAAGTTTGTCATCAAATCACTCTCTGAGAAAATGAGTATTTGATTCTCCTCACCTGCCCTAGGAAAGGCCATTGAGTGGTCTACATGGCAGATAAGATGCTGAGGGTGGGAGATGGGAGGGATGTGGTCTAGAGTGGTAAGTGGCCACAGAAGGGGCTCAAACTCGCATCTCCAGTTCTCACTCCAAAGATCACTGTAATTTTGGCCAGAGGTGGATAGTCAAAATGCCCTACATCCTGCTCTGCCAGCCTCACCAGGACCAGCCCACGACCGTTGCCAGCTCATCATGCGAGCCCAGTACGAGCCCCAGATACTAGATGCAATCCGTACTCAAAGTGTGGTCCATGGACCAGCTGCATCCTTTCACCTGAGAGCCTGCTAGAAAAGCAGAATCTCTGGCCCCAGCCCTACTCAGTCAAAATTTGCATTCCAACATCTCAGGTGATATGTGAGCACATTGAAGTTTGAAAAACACTGTTTTAAGACAAACTTTTCCCCTACGTTCACAATCTGAAATCTGAATGAATCTGACAATCAAAGGCAGCTTCTACTCCATGAAATACGCCAACAGGCAGCATTTGCTTGGATGAAGTGTGGGCGCTGTGCTAGTGCTCTGCATACATTATTTCAGCCCATCCTCACCACCTATGAGATGGGCATTGTTGATACCTCATATTACAGATGAGGTCACGGAGGCACAGAGAGGACTTGCCCGAGGACACACAGCCAGTAAAGTGGCATCACCCAGAATTTGAGGCAAAGCACCAGAATCCACAGGATTAACCTCTGAGTCAGTGGTTCTCACACTTGAGCAAACAACAGAATCACCCAGACGACTTGTTGAAACATAGATTTCTGGGTCCCACCCCAGTTTCTGATTCAGAGGCTTGAGGGGCAGCCCAAGACTTTGCATTTCTAACAAGTTCCCAGGCAGCAGTGCTGATGCTGCAAATCGAGGGCACACTCCTTGAGAACCGCTGCGCACGGCAGGGCCATCCCTTCTGTTAGGAAACCTACTGGCCCCAGAGAAAACCGTAATTCAGAAAGATACATGCACCCCAGTGTTCACTGCAGCACTATTTACGATAGCCAGGACATGGAAGCAAATGTCCATCAACAGAAGAATGGATAAAGAAGGTGTGATACACACACACACACACACACACACACACACACACACACACAAAATATTACTCAGCCATAAAAAGGAACGAAATTGTGCAATGTGCAGAGACGTGGATGGACCTAGAGACTGTCGTACAGAGTGAAGTAAGTCAGAAAGAGAAAAACATATATCGTATAATACTGCTCATACGTGGAATCTAGAAAAATGATACAGATGAACTTATTTGCAAAGCAGAAATAGAGGCACAGATGTAGAGAACGGACGTATGGATACCAGGGGGGAAGTGGGGGGTGCGATTAATTGGGAGATTGGGATTGACATATATACACTACTATATAAAATAAAATAGATAACTAATGAGAACCTACTGTATAGCACAAGGAACTCTACTCAATGCTCTGTGGTGACCTAAATGGGAAGGAAATCCAAAAAAGAGGGGATATATGTATACATATAGCTGTTTCACTTTGCTATATAGCAGAAACTAATACAACATTGTAAAGCAACTATACTCCAGTAAAAATTAATTAAAAACAGATATCAACTGGTTTAATTATGAACTTCAACCAAATACAATCGAGAGGTTAGTCAGTGTACCTTCCCTAAAAACAATTTTTAAAAAGGGCAGGGAGGAGCAGGAAATCTCAAACAACTAAAATACAAACAAACAAAGTGAACGGCGCTCTGGAGAAGGTCCAATTGCCTCTCAATGATCCCTTAGTTGGTGGCAGACACTCCTCATGGTCGTGCCTAATTGAGGGTACATTGCAGCATCATTGCTATAATAATCCTTTCCCTTATTTAACCTGGACGATACATGGTGTTATAATGAGTTTCCTTCCTCTGTTCATTAAACAGACATTTACAAGGCTCATTCTGTCCTGGCGGGCTCTGTGCAGGTCACTGGAGACCGAGACAGATGGGACATGGGCCCTGTCCTCTGACAACTCCCCATGGCTGGCCTCGCCCCTCCACCTCAGGGGAAGGTGTGCACATTCTGAGGAAAGGGGTCCTGAAAAGGAGTCACCGCTGAATGTTGCTTTGTGATAGTCATATGCTCTTTGGAAAAATTACATTTATTAATGGACTAAAACAATAATAATTTTCAGATTCAAAATTGAAAGTAAAATCCCAAAGCCCCTCTCCCCAAGGATAATCACTCAAAAAATTTTTTGGCAAACAATCCTTTTAGATATCTCTTTCTGTCTCTATATCCCTGTCTCTCTCTCTCCCTCCTTCCTTCTCTCTTTCCCTCTCTCTCCTATCTCTCTCTCTCTCCCTCTCCTCCTCCCCCTCTACGGTACAGATTTATAACTAGACACAGATCTCCACATTTGAAAGCAGTGGTGGGAAAAGGCTTAGAAGTTCATCAGCCAGTTCTGGGCCAAAATGTGTCAGGGCAGAGGGGAAGATACATGCGAGACCCAGAAGTATAAAATGACAGAGGGAGCATCAGTGCTGAAGCGGTGATCTGGAGTTGGAGGTGGGAGGAGTTAACAGCAGGTGAGGCTGGGCTCAGGAGCTCTGGAAGCCCAGTTTGTTTTTTTTTTTAAACATCTTTATTGGAGTATAATTGCTTTACAGTGTTGTATTAGTTTCTTCTGGAAGCCCAGTTTTGACACTTTTTGCCTTTACTTCTCGGATCTCTGATTCAAGTGCTAGACTCTTGAGAACCAACTTGGTAACCAAGACAACTGCCTACTTAGGGTGTGTTACCCATCCCAGGGGCATTCGTGTTCCCTGCTTCAATGTCCCCCATTAAAACAATAATGCCCGCATCAGAGGATAACAGCCCCCACCTTGAAGGAGTGGCTGGAGTCCTCGGGTGTATGTGGAGGGGAGCAGATCCTGAACAGGAGGGGCTGTATCTTAGGGGTCAGCCAACACTGAGTGAGGATGCGCTCCCTCCGTTCCCACCCACAACCACACCTGTCCTCATCTTTCTTTTCAAGAACAGAAATAACTGGCCCTGGAACAGCTGAGCCCTGGAAAAATACCTCCCACCTCTTCTTGGTATTTTGTGAGTGATTTTATAGAAGATGTATGGATGTGACACGATGCTCACAATCAATTCTCAAGTGAAAAAAAATTATTAAGTGAAGAAAGCAAGTTACAGGGTAATATATATGGGTCTGGCACTGTATTTTAAAGATACATACTATTTAAATGTATATTTATATGTATAAGTATAAATTTTATGGGGAAACGATCCTGGAGGCACATACAGCAAAATGCTAATGGTCGCTTTCTCTGGGAAATAGAAAAAGAAGAATAATTTTTTCTTCCCCCAGTTCCATGATATGTAAGTCACTGTACCAAAGATGACATGATGGTTTACTTGCCTTTATATGTTCAGCACCTGGCATAATACTGACACATAGTAGGGGCACAATAAATATTTGCTGAATGGATGGAGAGGAATTTTGCTATACATTTATTTTCTATAATGTACAATGACTTATTCTTACAAAGAGAAAAAGTTAATAAGTGCCTCATTGTTAAGTAAGTACTTTTCAAATGGGTAGGTAACTGGTCTAAATGGAGTGCTATTATGGAGGCCTGGACTGAAGAAGTAGGAGGGATACTCGGGGCAACAGGATGGAGACAGGGGAGAGTGGGATGATGCTACGTGGGGTGGCGGGCATGTGATGGTCAGAGGAGGCCTCTCAGGGGCCAAGCTGGGAGAGCTGACAAGCCAGCAAGAGGTAATCAGAGAGAGACTTAGGAAGAAAGTAGCATGTGCAAAGGCCCTGAGGCACTTTTGAGAATTACCAATAGTTTGGCAGAGCCCACCGATTCTCAACTGGGGTCAGTTTGGGCCCCCAGGAGACATTTAGTAATGTCTGGGGATACTTCTGCTTATCACAGGTGTGTGGGGAGATGCTACTGGCATCTAACGGTAGAGGCCAAGGATGCCACCAAACATCCTACAATGCACAAGACAGCCCCCACTATGATGAGCCCAAATATCAATAGTGCTGAGGTTGAGAAACTGGTGCAACACCAGCAGCAGCAGCAGCAGCAGCATGACCTGGGAGCTTATTAGAAAAGCAAAATTCTCTGGCCCCGCCCAGCCCTGCTGAATCAGAAACTGGGAAGTGGGATATTAAAAAGCCCCCCAGGGTTCTGAGTCTCCCAGTGTGAGAACCACTTGTACAGCTTTGGTTCTCAGCCCTGACTTTGTATTGCAATCACCCGGGAGCTTTTCACAGCACATGGCGGCCAGCCTCTACCCGCAGAGCACCTGATTAATGAGTCCTGGGGCCCAGGCATGGGTGTTTGTTGAAAGTCTCCAGTTGATGCTAATGGGCAGCCAGTGGTGAGACCACTGAGCTAAAACAAAGAGTTCAAACACAGGGAGAAGAGAGACATTTGCAAGGACCAGACCAGCAGGGCCCTTAAATTACATGCTAAGGATTATAGACCTTATTGGGAGGGCACTGGGGAGCCATGGATGGGTGAAAAGCAAGAAAGTGGCTCTTCCAGGTGGATTAGAAAGATCTCTGACTACAGGGAGAAAACTGGAGGAGACAGGCAGAGGCTGATGCAGAAAGACCAAGGAGGAGGCTTGGAGACAATGGTGGTCTGATTTGAATTATTCCCCCTAAAAGAGATGTTGAAGTCTTAATCTGTGGTCCCTGTAAATGTGACCTTATTTGGAGATAGGGTCTTTGCAGATGTCCTCAAGTTAAGAAATCATACTGTATTAAGGTGGGCCCTAATTCAGTAACTGGTGACCTTATAAAGAGAACCAGATATGGAGACATACAAAGGCACACACACACACATACAGAAGGAAGATAGCGATGTGAAGACAGAGGCAGATTGGAGGGACGCAGCTACAAGCCAAGGAATACCGAGGATTGCCGTCTACCACCGGAAGCTGGGGAGAGGCATTAAAGGATTCTTCCTTAGAGCAATTGGAGGGAGCATGGCCCTGTCAACAGAAGTGGTCCAAATCCCAGACCAATGATCCAGGTGGATCAGACCTCAGACATACTCTCCTCCAGGCCACCTGCTGGCCCCTGAGGGCAGCTGTGGGCCAGGTACTGGTGGGGGAAAGCCCAGGTGCCCACAGTCTGCTGAGCCTGGCTGGGATTGGCAGGGCAGGTGGAGGGCAGGGAGGACAGCCAGGGTGGGATGGACAGACCTGGAGCCTGGTAGGAGAAAACTGTCTGTGTCCTACAGGGCTAAGGAGCTTCAGGAAACCATGTCGTCCATCCTTAAACTGGGCGTGGCTCCACAGCCAACCTGAGTGTTGCCTGCTGAGTGCCCTGACCAAACAGAGACTTCTGATTCCTCTCCCCTAAGAGGGGTGACCTGGGGTAGATGTGCCAAGCGTCACCCAGCCTCATGGCCCCTCACCAGGGTCACTGCAGTGACCTCCTAACGAAATCTCTCTTCTTCTGCCCTTGATTTCCTCTGATGCATCCTCCACGCAGCAGCCAGAGTGACATTTTTAAAATGTAAGTCCAATCTTTTCACTCCTCTACTCAAGAGCCCACGGTGGCTCCCATCACACTTAGAGTAAAAGCCAGCGTCCTTATTATGTCCCCCAGGTTCTGCGTGATCTGGACCCATGTTAGCTCACTGACCTCATCTTCCCCTCCCATTCACTCTGCCCCAGAAGCACTGACTTTCTTGCTGTTGCCTGAACAAGCACATGCCTACCTGAGAGCTTTTGCATATGCTGTTCCCTCTTCCTGAAATTGGGAAATATCACACCCTCGCCTTCTTCAAGTCTTTGTTCAAATGGCATCTTCCTCACTGAGCGCTCACCTGACCACCCTACTGGAGAGTGTAACCCTCTGCTCTATCACTTTCAATCCCCTTACCTTGCTCTTTTTAAAATAGGTACCTTTACCTGCTGACCTTCTATATTATTGGTTTGTTATGTTTCATGTTTCTTGCCCTTCCCTGGAATGAGAGCTCCTGCGGGCAGGGTTATGGTCACTGATTGTCTCCAGTTCCTAGTACCTGCACTCACGTAATCCTTCCAGCCCCCCTTTGAGGTGGGCACTATTATTATCCCTAATGAACAGATGAGGAAATTGAGGCACAGAGAGGGATAGAAGCTTGCCCAAGGCCACACAGCTGGTAAGTGGGAGGGGAGCCAGGAATCCCACCCAGGCCGTCCGACTGCAGGAACCCTTTCACCCACTCAGCCCATGCCTTTCCCTGAGGCATGCGTGTGGGGGGAGAAAAGCACATGGTCCAACCCACTGCAAAGTTATTTGCAGTGATAAATAACACATGTAACAGAAGTTTATACAAATCGTTACAGGATTTACGTGGCGAAGGCTGGGGGCAATGGCCTGTGACCAGTACCTGTAGCTGTTAGCACTCCACAAAATGACAGCATCGCTGCCCGCTGAAGCCGGCAGCTCTCCTCGTGGGCGCTGGCAGCCCGGCGCAGCTGGAGGTCAACTCACTCTGGGGCTCCAGACACCATGGTCCCCTGAAGGGCTGTCATGCACCCAGCCAAGTGGTAGCAGGAGGGGTAAGTCCCCTCAGGGCAATACAACCAAATGTGGAGGTGGTGAATACAGAAAAAAGAGCACCTTCCTTCCTTCCTTCCTTCCTTCCTTCCTTCCTCCCTTCCTTCGTCCGTCCCTCCCTCCCTCCCTCTCTTCTCTGATCAAACATTTATTGAGTACCTACTATGTGCTATACACTAAGCTAAGGGATGGGATCTAATATGAGCAAAGCAACCTGAGTTGTTGCCCTCAGGAGGCTTACACTCCAGTGGAGGGGACTAGATTAAAATCTAACCATGCAAATAAAAGAAGAACATTGTTGCATGAGTGTATAATGAATAGACCTGACCCAGACTAGGGGAGGTGTGGAGGGGGATGGGAGAGACTTGCAGGAAGAAGGGATGCTTGATCTGACATTTGAGAGGGCAGAAGGTGAAAAGCACCTGAAGTAGGCAACGTGAACAGCATATGCAAAGGCCCTGTGGCAGGATCAAGTTGCCAAGAGACGAATTGTACACCTAAAGCTCAGAGACTGATGGAGGAAAGGGTAGAGAGATAGGTTTGGAGGAGTAGGCAAGGGGAAATCTCATGAGGTGTTGCAGGTCATTTCCACTGCTTTAGCCCCCAGTAGGTGGGGTGACAATGGACTCAAGGAAACCAATAAGGAGACTCCTGTGGTTATCACATGAGGGGCAGTGGTGCTTTGGATAGCTCCTTGGAGGATGTGCTTCAAATTCCAGCTTTGACACAAGCTCAGTGGTCTCGGGCAATCATCTTTCTTTCCTTGAGGCTCAGCGTCATCATCTATAAAATGGGGATAACACTACTCACCAGGCAAGACTACTAAGAAGATGTTATGTTAAAGCTCATATCCCAGCAGAGGAAAGGAAATCAGGAGAAGCTACCTCGAATCTCAGTTAAGCTCTGCCCCTCTACTCTCTGATTTGATCTTGAAGTAATCTAAGTTCCACCTTTTTTTCCCCTTTTTAAGGGATCTGCAGGGAACAACATCCCCTCAGAAGAATATCTGGCCTTGGTAGACACATCCATTGGAGGACTAGAGGCTCTTTAACAGTCACTCGGTTGAGGTTTGACCACTCAGCTTGACGTTTAAGACTTTCCAAAATCCAGCCCCAGCTTGCAACCCCCTGGGCAAAAATAAGGTGTCAGGACAGGACGGATGGCTCTGTAGAGCATGGTGGAAACCTTGTTTTGGTTTTCATTTTTCCCTAAGTGCAATGAAAATCAACTGAAGTGTTCTAAGTAGGAGAGTGCAAGAATGAAATTTCTGAATTTGTAATTTAACAGGATTACTCTATCCACAGGTTAGAGAACAGATTGAAGAGAAGCAAGACTGGAAAGAGCAGATGGGGATGGAGAGAAGTGGACAAATTCAAGATGAAATCTGCGGTTAGAATGGATGGCATGAGGAATGGGCAGGGAGTGTAGAATGAGGGCATGAGGTATGGAGAGATACAGAGGTGACTTCCAGGATGGGGCCTGAACAACTCGAACACCTTGAGTTAGAGGACTGTCACATTCATCACTGTATCCATGACACCTGGCACACAGAAGGTGCTCAATGTCTGTTCTTGGAATAAAATGACAACGAAATCCAGGGCTTCCTGGGCAAGTGTTTCTTAACAGAGGCAGTGCCATCTCCGAGGAGGATTTGGGGAATGCAGGGCGATGGGGTATTATCCTGGTCCACTGTTTCTCCACGGGTTGTTTTTTGCACCCCACGGGAAACTTGGCAGTATCTGGAGGTATTTTTGGATGTCACCACTTGGAGGGGAGGAGGGTACTACTGGCAGCCAGTGGACAGAGGCCAGAGATGTTGCTCATCAGCCTACAATGCACAGGACAGCACCCCCAATACAAATAACTATCCAACCGCAAATGTCAATTGTTCCTAGGTTGAAAAACCCTGTCTAGAAACTGGAAGGATTAAATCAGCCACGTTGGATGTGCAACGCCCAGGGCAGTCCCACATCAAGAAGAATGGTCCCAAGTCTTTGGGGAATTTCAAATGCCCTTCTGGACATTCATGTAGGTAATTTTTTTTACTTAATAATTACCTGAGTCTGGAATCTAAATCCATCTTAAATACAGCAAAATCTTCTTTGCACAGTTTTACTTTACATGGGATTTTCCCGGGATGAAGCTGCAGTATAAATTGGGGGAAGGCGGTGCTTGGTTTTCTCCAAAATTCTATCAAGTTGTTTTCCATTTTGGAAAATCCAGGCATTGGCCTCAAAGGTGCTCGTGGAATGTGAGTTGCTACAACACACCTGCATCAGTCGACATCTGCAGCAGCCCCAGTCATGGTGATGCCACCCATATATATGAATATACTAATTTAGCTCTTATTTCAAAATGTCAAATACAGAGAAAAATGTCGACAATACTCAACTGAATATTTGTCTGAAATCTCAACTTATTCATTATAAGTAGGTACAAGCATCAGGCTGCTTCATTATGTCTCCTGGCAGATAGTGGTTTCCCGATAATTCACATATTGAAATAGATATTATTTTATTATAAATTGCTTTCATTTTATTCCTTCTTTATATTATAGTTAGGGCATTATATTGATTTTTTTTAAAAATTACGTGTATATGAAGATGAAATGCATGAATTTCATTTCAGGATAGCAAAGTGGGTGTTATAAAATAGACGTAATGAAAAGAGAGTGTTGGGTCTGCTGGAGTAGAGACCCACAGTCCTAACTAGTTCCCATGCTGATGGGGAAACATTGGCATTTAAGGTACAGAAGACAACGCCTCTAGATATACTATAATTCACAAAACAAGTCCTCAAAAAACAACTCTGTAAAGAATTGCCCTGAGTCCCACACGAATTTTAAATGTTCTGCAGAGTATTCATGAAGGCAAACCTCTGTTTATAATCATCTGAGTCTAGCTACTTAATGAGTCAGTTTTTGCTGTGTAACAAACAATCCCCAAAATCTCAGTGGCTAACAACAATCATTTGTTTCCCTTACTCACAGATCTGTGGGTTGGCTCAACTTGACTCTAGGCTGCTCCACATGTCTCTCTACCTCCATAGACCAGAGTCTACATAGGGCATGCCATTCTTAAGCAAACAGCAGGAGTGCAAGAGGCCAAGACTCTCCTTGCATCACCTGCTCACAGGCCATTGACTGAAGTAAGTCACATGGCCAGGTCCACTAACAATTGGATGATGAAATAAGCCCCACCTCCAAGGGGAGGGATTGCAAAGTCACATGTCAAAAAGTATGGGTATATGAAAGTTGGACGCAACATATCCAATCTGTGTTTTACATCTAAACACAAACTACTATCACAGTTTTCTTTCCCATACTTAATAAAAAGCTTGTTGGATAAATGCTTTCACTACAGAGTGTTAAAATGGCACAAAACTTTGAAAGAAGAAAGAAAATGGTGGGTAAACCCACTTATCCCAACTCTCATAATTCCTATATTGAAAACCTACTATGTGCCAGACACTATGCGTGAGATATTCTTGTCCTCACAATAACCTATGATTGTCTTCATTTTACAGATGATAAAATGGAGGTTCAGAGAGGTTAACAAATTCATTTGGTGTCACACAGCTCACTAATGTTGCAGCCAGAATTCAAACCTACACACACCTGACTCCAAAGCCTGCATGCTTTCTGTCTCAATGGGGCATCACTCTGTGGATGTGAAGAACCAACCTTGACCCAATCCCTCCCAGGAACCCTCGGCTATTAGACCTGGGTTCTAGCATTGGCTTAAGTCATTTCTAGTTGCTGCAAGGCAAGTTGAGTAACAGGGACATGTGACATTTATTCAGTTACATATCTCTGGTGGGAGGTTTTGGGGGCCATTAATGTAGTGTGTCTGCATGGCTAGTTTACATGCTACTTCTTGTTATTGCTGTCTCTATTCCATGGCCCTCACACTCAATTTCAATTCAAAGTTTGGCAGTCAAGGTGTCAGAGCTAAAAAATGGAATGGCCTCCCTCCGAAATGAAATAATTTTGTTGTTCAGTTCCAAGCGATTTTGTAATTTCATGCTTGTGTATGATAATTTTATGCTGTCCTGCCTCACGTAACTCAGTTCTGGCAGATCCTGACAGGTGATAAATACAATCTTTTCCGCCCCGCATGCGACAGGCCGGTGCGAGCGGGGAGGAAAAAACGGCAATTTCACATCTGAGGCCAGTGCACAACTGGAGGCAGCGACAGCCCCATTCTTTCATAATTTCACGCCTGGATTCCAGCCGGCGCCACCTCTGTTGTGGCTGAAGGACCCACGGGTCAAGGGAGCCTTTCTGGAAATGGAATGGCACTGGGCAGGGGCCAGGGCGCTGACGGTTGGGGAGGGGCCAAAGAGAAAGTGATGACGTTGGGCCCGCCCTGGGCTGGCACATCGTGGACTGGCGCATCGTGGGCTGGCGAGGCTCAGTTCAGGGTGCTGCTGCTCCCTGCTTGTGTACTGTCCTTCGCCTACTCCTATGGGATGAATTCCTCTTGGGGGAATTATTTTCACAAATCTGTTAAACATCTGAAAGATAGATATTTCCAATAAAGAGGGAGAGGTGGGTGATACCTTTAGAGACAGAGAAAGAGAGAAAGATAGAAATAGAAAAAGAGAAAGAGGGAGAGGGAGAGGGAAGGGGAAACTGAGAGAGACTAGGACATGAACACTGATGCCTACTGAGGCTCTTCCATGGCCCATTCTGAAGCTCCATCAACTGATCTGAGAGGTAGGTGGCATGATCCCCATTTAGCACATGAGAAAACACAGGCTCAGTGCTGTGAAGACCCTTTCCTTACATGTCATAAGAAAGCAAAAAACAACCTTGACACAGGTTTATTTAACTCCAAAGCCTTGGCTCTCTTCTCCCCCCTTACCCACACTAAGGTCATTTTCTTGAGCTCAGAGCTTCCCAGGTAAATAGAGGTCACAGGGTCACTATGCTCTCAGAAAGTCTACCTGGACCTCCCCCTCTTCTCATGCACAACTCCAATTTATGAAGACACTTCCACATCTATGACTCCATCTGGACCCTGGGGACATTATCTTGCTTCATAAAGATGATAATGATCATTGTTCCAATGCTACCAATGAAAAATGAAGGCTTGGAGACTGGAGTTGGGGAGATAGCACTGGGCAGAATTGACATGGTCCCTGTCTTCATTGGAGCTTATAGTCTAGAGGACTCTAAGACAAAGAATAAGCAAAAAAACAGTTCTAAAATATGATAAATTCTATAAAAGATTCATGAACTGGATGCTGCTATAGGGAATATACTTGAGGGGGTATTTTCAGGAAGCTTCTCCAGGGAGTGATGATTAAGCTGAGACTTGAAAGATGAGGTTGGAGTGGGGGGACACCCCTTCCCAAAGCAAATAGCATTTGAGAAGTTCCTGGGGTGGGAAAGGGCTTGATCTATTCAAGGAAATAAAAGAAGGCTTATGTAGTAGAGCATAGTGAGTAAGGGGAAGATGAAGATGATGTTTGGGGGATCAGTGACAGACAGACCTGGCCTTCAGGTCAAGGGCAGGAGCTGGAACTCCATCCATGGGAAGCCACTGAAGCCTTTCAACAGGGGAAGGCAGGATTTGACTTCGTTTTTTTAGAAGAGTGTTCCACTGTGCTGGTGGAGAAAAAATTGTGGGGGACAGGGAAGGAGGGGTGGAATAAGCATGGGGACCAGATGGGACCTGACTGCTGTCCAGGGGTGAAATGATGGTGACGTGGACCTGGGTGGAGTGCCAAAGGTAGCCAGACATGGTCAGGCTCCAGAGAGATGCACAGATGTATCTGGAGCCAGAACTGATGGGACCTACTGATGGATTTATTAGATGTCTGAAGGAGAGGGAATAACTCAGATGAAAGCCCTCTCTTTATACTCCTGGCTTTCTTAGAAAACTTCATTTTTTCCAGCTACTGGAACATCCATAAGAAAGTTCTTGCTCCAAGACACCTTACTCATGTGTAAAAGAGTTTTGTAAGTGACACACAGCAATCACAGGGAGGTCTCTGGTAGGTCATGGCCAAGTGCTATGTGGACCCTCAAACCTGACAGAAAAGGGTTCCCTCTTGGTCAGAAGGGCAGCCACAAATTGCCTGGAGACTCTGGCAGGATCCGTCTCGGGGATGGATTATTTGGAAGCCTCTCTTGCAAATGAGCTTTCAGAAGTCTGGGCATGTTGCCTACAAAATGGCTTATCTTTCCTTTTGGGACAATCACAGATAAATTCCTCCTTGTGAGCTATCTTCTCGGATGGTCAGCTCCTACAGGATTAAAGGTTCCTGTGGGAAGCCCCCCAGATCAATTTCGTGATCGTTAAGTAGACTTGCCTCTCTGGCAGAGCTCTGGAAATCTGTGGGCACATAAGCCGCAGGATCCCATGCCATGCCACTCAGGCAATCTTGAGGGTCTGACTTGAGAGATCATTGAGAATACGAGGAAACTGAGGTCCAAAGTGGCCCAATGATTTGCCCAAAGTTACAAAATAATCACAGGCTCTGACAAGGAAAAGACAAGGGGACATCTGCCGTGGAAACCGTCAAGAAGACAGGTGTGCTAGTGAGCTTATCGGTGTATAAGCAAAAATAGTATCTTGTCTTAGTCATCATTGCATCCCCAGATCATAATATAGAGACTGCATGGAGAAGATTCCACCAGTATTTGTTGAAGGAAACGTTACATTTACTGAGGATTTACTCATGGGTGTTGGGTCTCCATCCCACTTTCCAGCTAAGCGAAGCTACGCATAAAGAGAAGAGGAGGTGGAGCTGGGACTTGAACCCCATTCACTTGGTCCCAGAGTCTGTATTCACACTGCCACCACCTCACCTGAAAGCAGAACTCACTTACCAATCCACAAAGTATTCAACGGTTATCTCAACTAATTTGAGAAGTGCAAGCAGTACTTTCTGTGGGTTATAGAGAGCCCCATTCTGAGGACCATGATGGTGCACGGCAGGGCCAGGTAGCCAACCAGCTCTGCAGTCAAGATATGACTTCTTGGTCATGTGACTTTCCTGGGACCTCAGTTTCTATATCTGGAAATATGAGGGGAAAATGGTTGCCTTGCTACATAAATGCGCTGTGAATATGAAAGAATATCTCAAAGGAGAAAAGTATTTTACCAACTGGAGAGTGTTCTGTCCATGGGTAGAATTTGATTATTTTAAAGGCTCTTTTGCAACTCAAAGCTCTTGCACCTGTTGTTCCCTGGGCCATGCCTCACCCCAACCCCTTCACCTAGCAAACTCTGACCCCTCCTTCAGGACTCCAATGAAGTACCTCTTCCTCCAGGAAGCCTTCCTGAAATTTTCAGGCTGAGTCAAATTCCCTCTTGTGGCACACTGTGTGTCCCCCTCTCAACTGACATCACATTTCTAATCACTCAGTCATTGTCTAACTCCCCATGACACCATAAGCTTGTGAGGCCAAGATCACATCAGCCTCAATCCACCCCACATATTAATTTATCCATTGATTCAGGAATCGTGTACTGAGCAGACACTCTTCTAGAATGAAAGATGCAGTGGTACAGAACAAAATAAGCTAACATGTGAAGAGACAGACTGTAAACAGTAAACATTACAGTGTACTGGCAGGTCGTGATAAATGCTATGAAGAGAACATAAAGCAAGATAACATAAATCTTTATTGACCAGGAAGTGATCAAAATGATTTGCTTATTCATCCAATGAATCTACTTTTCTGTGATCTCCTTCAAGGCAGGGGCTGTGTCTGATTTGTTCATTTCTGTGACCCTGGTGCCTAGAACAGTGCCTGTTACATAGAAGGTATTCAAAAACTATTTGATGAATGAATGAATGAAATAGATAAATGAATAAATGAAAAGGAGGGATGGATGGATGGTTGGATGGATGGATGGATGGATGGATGGACGGATGGACGGGTAAATAAGTGAATGGGGGGTGAATATATGGATGGATGGGTGGATTGATGGATGGATAATGGATATATGAGTCCAGGGATGACTGGGTGGTTGGATGAATACCTGTGGTACATTCAGATGGATGGATGAAGTGTAGAGTAGAAGCATAAACCTGATACTGGGTCACCAAAATCCTGGAGCTTAGAAATTGGCATTGGAATAAACAAGAGGTGAATTCTTCCCACAAGAGAAAAACCAGAGCAAGGTGATTAAGGCAAATTCACAAACACACAATGATAAAGGTTCACATTAAGTCATGGATGGTGGCTTCACAGCAGTGTGAAAGCAACCATGTGTTCTCACAATCGAAGGCTTGTATCTCACAGATGACTATCCATGCACAGCTGTCATCAATGTCCCTTTCTTCCTCAGAGCCACCTTCCTGACATCAACCTGAGGAGTGCGATGTGGTTAAAAAAAAAAGAGGCCAGTTTGGTTTGGTGTCAGATGGTCAGGTGACTCCCAGCTCTGCCATCTGCCAGCTGTGCAGGTTGGGCAATTTTTTTTTTCTCTAAGCTCGGTTCCCCTGGGGCCAAACTACAAGAACTAATTGCAACCTAGCAGGGGGATTGGGGGATTGGGGGATTGGGGGACTGAAAGTAATGCACGGTGTCAAGTGCTCCTCCTAGGCTGGGCATACAGTAAGTGCTCAATCAGCCACAGGTATTCTACTGCCGCATCACCGTTTATTTAACCAATCCCTTACTGTTTCCATTTGGGTCACTCACTCCCAGTTTTCCCTCTATCTTAAACACCACAACAGAAATGCTTGTAGTTATTGTTTTGCATACACACATGATTAATCGGCTAAGGTAAAAGCTCCAGAAGTAAAAGTTGCTGAGCCAAAGGAAATGAACACTTTTATGGCTTTTGATACATAGAGCCCAAGAGAAGATGGGACCCCTTGTAAATATTATTCCACTAGCATTAGTGAATGTTGGAGTTGCCAGATTTAGGAATCCTCCCCTTAAAACCCAAGACACAATCCAATCCCTTATTGTACAGATGGGTAAACTGAGGCCCAGAGAGGGGTAAGAACTTACCCAAGGTGAGACAGGTAGAATAATGGTAGTGATGAAAACCGACGTTTATTAAGACTGAGGGTGCTGTGATAAACACCTGCCACACATTGGACCGTCCTCTGCTCACAGCACTTCTCCAGGCTAAGTGTCATCATCCCCTCTACACATACGGGGAAATGCGGCCCCCAGAGAAGTTAAGCAGTTAGCGCAAGTTCACAGAACTCATAAGTGGTGAGGCTGGGATTGGAACCCAGGAAGTCTGGCTCTGGAGCCTGTGCTCTAACCATTAGGCTACAGTTGTTCCCTGGAATCACTGACTCAGAAATTAAGAGCTTAAATGGACATGAGACTTGGAGGGCAGAGTTTGGACAGTTTAGCAGGGCATGGGTGAAAGCGTTCTAAGAGACAGAGCTTGTTTCTGTGTGATTGCTCTGAATCCCTCCACCCTGCAGGAGCTTAACAAGCCAACATCCCAAGCCCAGTGCAATATATAAATTAATGCCTGTCTAGACCATAAAGTGGGTGGCACTGCCAGCTTGCAGGTCCTGGTCCCCTGCCCCCAAGTGGATTTCCAGAGGCACCAGTGTAAATTTCAGCTCCAGCACACCTCAGTTCTGCTCTGCCCTGCACAGTGTGCTAGCAGAGGGCCACGGAGGGAAGCTTCACAAGTTACTGGCTTGCTTTGTTTGCCCCCTTTGGAGTTGTCCCATGTCTTCCTGCAAACTGGAGGCCACAGGCGAGGTCACAAAACCTGTGACAGATTCTTAAGCAGCTTTGTGACAACCCAAGGAGGAGCCACAGAAGGGCTTTTAATCCCAACTCTGCCACTTGCTTGCTGTGTGACTTTAGAAAACTGCTTAAACTCTCTGGGCACCCCCTTTCCTGTCTGCAACAGCAACATCCCCCCTGGCTCTACACCACTTCCTTAAAATGTTCCAGACTCATGGGCATCCCTATGACATACTTAACACCAAATCCAGCCTTTGCCAGAATTAATACACCCCTTGCCACTACTGCAGACCACAGTCCTCCCGCACCATCTCCATCTCCACACATCTGGAAATTAACTTCATAACTTCCCATTTGCCATCACTCCGTGAGTAACCATAAATCACCATCGGTTTGGGTTGCATATTTTTATACATCCCCCTTTTAATGTCTCTCAGAAAATATAAATAAAGCATACATAACCATTAGAACACTCCGAATCCTGAAAAGTACATAAGAATTTATTTGTCTCCATGTGGATCATACATATTGTATTAAAACCACATAAAGGGGTTTAATAAAATGCCAAAAAGAAAGGCAGGAGAGCAGCATCTCAGGCGGCGGGGAGAGGTGGAAGTGATCTTTCTTTGATGCCTGTTAAATGTTCCAGCAGATGAACCCTGTATTCTGCCAGGAAATGAGTTTGCCACCGGCCTATTGGGTCTGTCGTAAGAGGTTGGCCTCACCACGGTCATCCCTCTTCCGCGCGTGGCAATACATTACGCCACCTCAATTTTTCATTCCTTGCTGCCCAAAATGCAAATTTCTTCTCTGTTGTTTATATTAGGTTTTCAAATATATGGAAATCCAGAGATCTGGAGGGAAATGCCAGGGCCACAGAGGCACTCAATCTGTCTTTTTCCTCTGACTGACTTCTTTCCATCACTTACACGATGAGTGATAGGGGCTGAGTGTGAGGTACAGGGTACCAGGACAGAAAAGGGCCCCTGGGGTACAGAATGGCAGAGGGCAGCTTTTGAATTGCGGACTGCACTTTGAGCCACAAAGGTCTGGAGGGGCCTCATTAATTGCCGTCACTGAGGGCCCAGGGGACCAGCAACTCCTCCAGACTCTGTGGGCAAAGAGATGAGGCCCCCAAACTCTGCCTAAGCCTAAAAAACGGGAAATTCCTGCATTTGGCCACAGGAATATATTGAGCACCTACCGCATACCAGAGACCATGACACATTAACACCTATGGCCTAAAGCTTCACTGAGCTCTTCCTGCAAGCAGACACGGGAGAGCATTTCACGTGAGCATCTCATTGTCCCAATCATCCTATGGCATAAGTTTATCACTTCAATGTGGCAAATCAGGAACAGTGATTTCACATAACACACACCAGTCACGCAGCAAGGAAGGGCAAAGGTTGAGATTTAAACCCTGGCCTTATAAGTACCAATGCCCATGTTGTTCTATGCCGGAGATCTGCAAACTCTTTCTATAGAGGGCCAGATAATAAATATTTTAGGTTTTGTAGAGCATATGGTCACTGTAGCAATGACTCAACTCTGCTATTATATTGCAAAAGCAGCCCTAGCTAATGTGTGAACAAATGAATGTGATTCGATAAAACTTTATTTACAGAAATAGACAGTGGGCTGGGTTTGGCTCACGGGCTGTGCTTGGCTGATGCTGCTCTCGCAAGGCTACCCCTGACACCATCAGGGAACTTGATGTTTCACGGTGACTCACCAAGATCACACCTTGCAGATGCTGATCTTCTGGCGACCAACTGGGTCTCCCAGGAAATTTCATCATTGTCATCATGACATACATAGTCTTTTTCCAACCTCACAGCAACTCGATGAGGTAGGGATTTTAATCTTCCCTGTTTATAAAGGAGGAAACGGGAGCACTCATGCTCAAGTTCACAGCTAAGGCACTGGGCTACAGACCTTTGCCTGGTCAAGAGGTTTCAGAGATAGTGTGACAGAGCAGACGCTGTTACTGGTGGAAGCCTGGACCAGTCAGAAGCAAGACCAAGGCAGACATCAGAGAGGGATGGGCCTCAGCTGCTAGTCTGTGCGGCCACTGCGAGATTGATAGCCCCTCCCACCCAGCTTTCTCACAATGACCACACTCAGGAAGAACACCACGTGGGTGAAGATGGAGGTGATGCAGAGATAGGGGTGATGCTTCCACATTCCAACAAAGGCAAAAGAGTGCCAGCATCCCATCAGAAGCTGGGGAAGAGGCAGGGAACAAACCCTCCCTCACAGCCTCAGAAGGAACCCACCCTGCCAACACCTTGGTCTCAGACTCCTAACTTCCAGAACTGAGAGAATAAATTTTAGTTCTTTAAGCCACCCAGCTTGTGGCACTTCATTATGGCAACCCTAGGAAACTAATACAGCTTTGTGTGTGGCCAACATCCCAAGCACCAGCTCTGAAAAATCCCCGAGTTGTCCAACCAGGATCCCACCTCTGAGAGGCTGATTTTTCCTTCCTCTGAAACATGAACTGGTCCATCTGTAGATCGAACTTGTGACCTTGACAAAGGAAACTGGAGCCCAGGGAGGAGAAGCCACTTGCCCAAAATCACACAGCGAGAAAGTTGAGAGGTTCAGGCATGATTAGGCCAAGACCTATTGGACTCCAAAGATCCTAGGCCCTTCTTTCTGCATCACATGAAAAAGAGATATACATATGGCCAGTGAGCACATGGAAAGATGCTCAACATCACTAATCATTAAGGAAATGCAAATCAAAACTATTTATTCATACCCATTAGGATGGCTACTATCTAATATTGTATGTTAATCATAACTCAATTTTTAAAAAAAGACGGGTTCTGGTGGGGGGGGGGAAAGGATAGCTATTATCAAAAAAAAAAAAAAAAAAAATCTCCAGAAAATTATAAATGTTGGTGAGGAGGTGAAGGAATTGGAACCCTTATGCATTGCTGGTGGGGAATAAAATGGTGCAACCACCAAGGAAAATATTATGGTGGTTCTCTAAACTATTAAAAATAGAATTACCATATGATCTGGGAATTTTACTTCTGGGTATATACCCAAAAGAATGGAAAACAGGGTCTTGAAGGGACAGTTATATATCCATGTTCATAGCATCAATAGCTGAAACATGGAAACAATCCAAATGTCCACTGACCAATGAATGGATAAACAAAATATGGTATAAACACACAATGGAATATTATTCATCCTTAAAAAGGGAGGTAATTCTGACACATGCTACAGCATGGATGAACTTTGAGGACATAATGCTAAGTGAAGTAAGCCAGCCACAAAAGTACAAATACTGTATGATTCCACTAATATGAGGGCCCTAAAGTAGTCAAATTTTTTTTAACATCTTTACTGGAGTATAATTGTTTTACAATGGTGTGCTAGTTTCTGCTTTATAACGAAGTGAATCAGCTATACATATACATATATCCCCATATCTCCTCCCTCTTGCGTCTCCCTCCCACCCTCCCTATCCCACTCCTCTAGGTGGTCACAAAGCACCGAGCTGATCTCCCTGTGCTATGCGGCTGCTTCCCACTAGCTAGCTATTTTACATTTGGTGGTGTATATATGTCCATGTCACTCTCTCACTTCATCCCAACTTATCCTTCCCCTTCCCCGTGTCCTCAAGCCCATTCTCTACATCTGCATCTTTATTCCTGTCCTGCCCCTAGGTTCTTCAGAACCTTTTTTTTTTTTAGATTCCATATATATGTGTTAGCATACGGTATTTGTTTTTCTCTTTCTGACTTACTTCACTCTGTATGACAGACTCTAGGTCCATCCACCTCACTACAAATAACTCAATTTTGTTCCTTTGTATGCCTGAGTAATATTCCATTGTACATATGTGCCACATCTTCTTTATCCATTCATCTGTCAATGGACACTTAGGTTGCTTCCATGTCCTGGCTATTGTGAGTAGTCAAATTTATAGAGCCAGAAAGTAGAATGGTGATCACCAGGTGTTGAGGGGAGGGCAAAATCAGGAGTTAATGTTTAATGGAGACAGAGTTTCAGTTTGGGAACACAAAAAATTCAGGAGATGGATGGTGGTGATGGTTGCACAACAGTGTGAATGTACTTAATGCCACTGAACTGAACACTTAAAAATGGTTAAGATGGTAAATGTTATAAGTGTATTTTGCCACAATTTAAAAAAAAGAGAGAGATGGGACACTCCCTGCAAAGCCTGCAGATTCAGAAGGGGTGAGGCAGTGCCGGGGGCCATGGGCAAGGAATTGGCCAGGAATCCTTTGGCTAGAGTCTCAAGGTTGATACTTCCCAGCTCTGGGCCCTGAGCTGGTGCATCTGCTCTCCAAGCAGCAGTTAGCACCTCCGACAAACGGCAACATCAATCGTCCCTTCCTCCTCTCAATGCTGGATCTGAAAATGCTCTATAAACTCTAAAGTGCTGTGCTCTGCAGCACTGCCATTTTCCGTGCACCTCCTGGTCATCAGAGGTCCACATTTCTTTGACCTTGTGTCTGGAACCAAATGCCCTCCCTCCCTGCCAAAGTCCCCCATGACCCTCCAGGAGTCTTGCCATCGGAATTCCATTTCTGTCCTTCATGCTCTTGGCAACTGTGATGTGAGGGCATGACAGAGCCCTGCGAGTTCCTCTCTGCACCCAGACATTGCTCAGCACAGATGTGAAGACACCCAGGGTCCTGCAGCCGCCCTCCCACCCCCACCCCGGAGCTGAACGTTAGAGCAGCATCTCCCTCAAGTAGAGTCCTCTCCTCTTAGGAGGGAAATGAGGGGCTGCATCTTTGGTGGGTAAGACACTGGAGCCAGGGGAGTGAAGGAGATGACCTCAGACCAGAGTTAGCGACATAAAGGTCCTCCCTTTATGTCAGCCCCAAAACTTCACCGGAGCCAAAGGCAGGAGCAGGGGAGGGGGATATTGTGCCCATCCACGTCCCAGCCCCTTGCACCGCTGTCCATGCTGCAGCTTGGGGGATCTTCTTTCCATTCTGCTTCCCTCCAGAGTGTCCCTGGAGTCTTTTACTTATTCACTCACCATCCGACAGACATGTACCAAGTTCCCAGCATGTCAGGATGCTGGGAAAGAGCAGCACCTGCTGCCATTCGGAAGCTCTCTGTAAAGTGCTCGCCAGAGCCTGGCATGTGGTGAGCCTGTGACACCTCCATGGGTTTCCCCCGGGGAAATGGCATCATCGGAATTTCCCGGGAGCCGACCCACCCTCTGAGATTGCAGGCCAGGGCTGCAAACATCTCTTTTCCCTTCCTTCCACCTGGGCTCTCTAGACGGATGCTCCAGTCCCTGGGTCTTTGGCTCCTGATCTCTGTGTGGATCTATCCATCATTAGCCAAGGTCAAGTCGCAGGTGCCTCCTATCATTTCTCAATTACGGGTGGCCCCTGGGCCAGCACCATAAAGTGGGCTCTGCTTGGCGCATATTAATTAAATATCACAGGCTCCAGGGAAGGAGCCAGGGAGGGAGGCTGGGCAGCTGGCCTCTCTGCAGCAGCAGCTTCTTCTCAAGGTAAAAGCGTGTTCATTCACTCATATGACAGGTATTTATTAAGCCCCCACTTGTGTGTGGGCCAGGCACTGTGCTAGTTTCTGGATATCCAGCAGCAAAACAGACCAACTCCGATCATGCCCCTTGGTGCATACACATCAGTGGGAAGGTCCCCAAACTTCAAGACACATGTCTATGAACTGGTGTGTTAACCAGGGTAGGAGAACCTCCAGGCTCAGTAGGCAAGAAGAGAACATTCGGGGTGAGAGCTGCCTCTTGGTTTATGAATTCGATAAGCATAAATTCTGGAGTCCCAAGGCAGCATGGCTCAGGGCAGGAGTAAAGAGACCTGATTTCTGAGGCCTTCTTCAGCCCTATCACTCTGATTCTGTGACTTTCAAGTTCTTTTTGGCACTTTCCTTACCACTGTCCAGAAAAAAATATTAACTAACTCATGTTAAGCATTCACTAGGTGTCATCTCATGGAATCATCACCACCACCCTGCTCATCCCTCTCACCCTGCTTGATGCTAAAAAAAATTTGAGGGTTCAGAGAGGTGAAGTTATTTGCCCCAAACCTCACAGTGAGAGCAGGAACATTTCAGGGCTACTGCTTATAAAGAAGAGGACAGAGTCTGTTTTGCATCTTTGGGTTCCCATAGTTGAAACCTACCTGCTTCTCTGCCCTCTTTCTTTCTTCCTTTCTTCACTCAGTTAGTGAGATATGGCACACCATGTCCCGCCCAGCACATGGGAGACACCTGACAAGTTACCCCAGAGAGGGCATCCATGCACCTGCCGAGGGGTTGTGACCGCAGAGGCTGGGGTGCCAGCTTGGGTCAAATGCCAGACACACACTTGCTCATTTGATCCTCCCAACCTGCAGTAAGCTGGGTGCACCTGGCCCCATCTACAGATGACCCTCAGACTCACAAACAGGAAGCTGCTTTCCCAAGGTCTCTTGGTTCACAAGGGACAGACTGGCAGTCTCAGCCCAGGCCTCCCTGACTCCAAAGCCCTGGTTCTTTCCACCACACTGTTCAGAGGAAAGATCCGGGGCGAGACCAGAATAGTGAAGGGGAAATGATAGTGCAGGTTGCTGGCAGATATGCTTTGGAAAAAGGCCTCCCCAGATTGTGAGCTCATGATGGGAACAGAAGATGTTTCAGCTTTTATCCTGGGCATTCGAAGGTTTAGGATTTCAGCAAGGCCCTGGCTATCCTAATGGAATAGTCAGAGATACAGATCAAGCTCCACCCATTCAGACATCCCTCACCAAATCATGTATAGTTGACAACCATGAAGCAATAATTAACGTTTACTGGGTGCCAGGCACTGTTCTATGTACTTACACTGATTTCACCCTCATAATAACCCCGTAAGTTATTACCCTTGTTTACAAATGAGGAAACGGAGGCACAGAGAAATTACGTCACTTGTCCGTAACTGTAGGTCACACTGCTGAGGTGGTGGCACAGCAGTATCTGGACGCTGCTGCCTGGGGATGGAGCCCAAAGCCCTAACTTACAGGAAATATCAGTTTCCCAAATGCATGGCCATAGGAGATTAGTGAGTAAATTAGGGAACATCTACCCAGTGGAGTACTGCACAGCCATCAAAAATGCTTACGGTTGTTAACATGCAGAAAAATGCAGAATAAAAAAGATATAAAATTGCACGTTGTATCATTTCAACAGTATCTAAAAATGCAAAGGAAAGACTGGAGAATATTCCAAAATAAGTTCAGCTACCCATCCATCCATCCATCCACCCACCCATTCATCCATCCATTCATTCAACAAGTACTTATTGACGTCTCTTTGTATCGACTGCCCCTGGGATGACCACTGGGACCAAAGGTTAATGCATCACATAGGGTTGTTCCCTGTCCACCTGGAACAATCTGCCTAGTCAGGGAGACTGCAATCAAACAATTAGTGTTACATGTAGACGGCTAATGGTGATTATGACATGTGTGTGTAAGACAGGGGCAATAGCATCAAAAGGCAGAGGTACAACCCTAAATGGAGGAAGAAAGAGAAGGCTTCCAGGAGGAAGTGGTGTTTAGGCAGTACCCTGGAGAGAGAGTAGGAGTCATCCAAGGGCAGAGAAGATAGGTAAACACTGTGGGCAGAAGGAACAGCAATGTTCAAAGGCCCTGAGAGGGGAGAAGCTCAGCCCATTCCAGTGACAAAAGAAAAGCCAGAATTGCAGGACAGGGGGCGAGCAACAAGTGGGGAGAGGATCATTTTGCCTGGGGTCTGAGATGAATGGTAATTTTTTTCTTCCTGTCTTTGTAATGAGCATGCATTTCTTCAATAATGAGAAAAAGGTTTAAAGAGGGTTAAAATAAAAAGAGTGAAGCTTCCTGAGGAAGACATAGAAAATCCAGGAAAGGGTAGTCATTACAGAGAAGAGACTGGGGCCAGAAACAGACCCGGGGCTGGTGAGGGAGGCAAAGACCTAGCTCCTCTCAACCCCGACTCCAGGCTTCCTTCCTTGCTGGACCTCCTCTGGGGGCTTTGAGCAGAGAAAACAGGGAGGGGGAAGAGTTGGAAGAATCTGGCATGTGGAATAGATATTAATGTCGCAGAATGGGGAGCTGGGGGGAGGGCAGACTATTAAAATTCTGTAGTCCTGAAAAATACATAAGTCTAAAATAAGACTAATGAGACATTTACTGGTGTGGTTGCCTTGCATTAATGACCCCGCTGAGGATAAGATCGCAGAAGGCTTTCAATGTAATTACCAGGCTAATGATTAGCTGTGACATCACTGGAGACTAGAACGCAGACCTCGTTTTGGATTGCTTTCAAAGTCAGGACGCTGCTGACCGCCTCTCCGCCTGAGCAATCTCGGGGTGCCTGCACCCCACCCCCTGCACCCTCCTCCCACTGCTGTGGCTTGTGGCTTCCAGCCAACACCTCCCCAACCTCCCTCCTCACCCCCCATGCCTGCATTCCTGGACATTTTAAGAAGGCCTCTGGGACCATGAACTTCAACTTCAAGCAGCAATTTGTCAGCACCGGTGGGGCTGGGGGTCAAATGCCTGGAAAAGTAGGAGCTACAAGGATGTCCAGAAAGAATCTTTAATGAACAAGTGATGCATTAACTGATGAATGTTTTCAAAACCCTTCTGCCCTGTGAGACCCGAGCGAGACACAGCAGGAAGCATATAATGCTTCATCTCAGAGAATCACTGGCTCTGAGCCCATCCAGCACACCCATTTGAACAGATGGGGAATGCTGAGGCTAAGAGAGGAGAACCGGCTTCCTGAACATCACCCAGCAAGCCTTCTATTCTCCATGTGGATTATAGGAAAATAAAAGTGGAGAGTGACAATCGTATCCTGCCTTCCCCCTTCTGGAACCCCACAGCTCTCTAAACTTCTAATTACATCCCTGTCATCAAAACTCAGAAGGAGTTCTTACTAGCTGTTGACCTTTGATTAGGACTTTGATTAGGACTCATCCTTCCAATGCGGGATTAGGCAGAACTGTCTGGACGGTGACATGGAGGTGGGAAAAGTTCAGTGAGACTTGCTATAGTGTGGCTGCAAGACTCAGGTCTCTATTATACAGATGCTGGGGAGGCAGGGAAGGAGTAGAGTACAGGGAGACGGCTCCTGGTCTTCAGACTGGCTGACAGCACTAGGGAAACACAGATCTTCACAGAGGGCAACATGTCCTCTTTATCAAGAATCTATGGAGAATCGGGTTGCAGGAACCATCCACCAGGATGAAGCAGGAATCCTGGAGGAAGACGACGGTCCAGGGCAGTATAAGGAACAGGTTGGGGTAAGTGATTCGGATACAAAATTCTGAAGAATAGGGTAATAGAGCTCTTCTCTTGCATGAGTTTGGCACAAGAACAAGGATGGTGCCTTACAAGAGCCATTTAGACCTAGACAGTAAGCTTCCAATGGAGCAGTTCCCAGAGTGCAGGGGACTGGAGCTTTGCGGGGTGGTGCTGGTCGGACTGGGTACAGAGAGATTCATTCAGCAACACTGAAGTATCCCCAGACAGTGGGGGGTGCATGATAAATATCTGCTTCATTTCTGAGGTCCCAGAAGCTCATATTCTAGAATCAGTCCCTCCTAGGCTTGTATACATCATTGGTGCATATCACTTGCACATATGGAAGAGCATAGCTGTGGGAGGCAGGGCCACCTAGGAGGTTGGACAGAGGGGACAGGATTGGACAGAGCCCTCCTCTCACCAAGTAACAGAGGAAGAAACTGTAGTCCGGGCTGGGACAAGACTGGCCTAAGTTCACACACACCCAGCCCCTCCAAGCCATACTTCAATTCCTTCCTTCTTGCATTTTAATTTTAGGAATTTCAAGATGGTGGGCACAACCAGTGCTTCAGCTCAGAAGCTAAACTAGAAAAGGAGGGGATGTCTTCAGCAACCATAACAATAGCACAATCAACTGCTCTGTTTGGGGGAACAGGAAACAATAAGACTGAGAGGAAGGTAAAGTAGAGCTGGTTTTCCTTGAGCACCGAATGTGTCAGAACTCAACAGAGAGGCAGCTGTGAGGTCATGTGTGGGTGCCAAACAGAGAATAAACCCCAACCCAACACACAGCCTCACGCACTCGGGCTTACAGATATGGAGGGCGGTCCCCATTCCTCTGGAGCCGGGGTCAGATCCAGGTTTGACCTTCTTGGGTAATGCCAGCCCACCATTCACCACCTGTCAATCTCCCAGGTCCCACTCAGCCTTTGAGACTATCTCAGCGTGTCAAAGCCAGAGATGCTTTCAGCATTCAAGTCCTGGTTCTATTCCCTCGCTAGTGAGGGGGCTTCGGAAGAGCGAGTTAAGTCTTCAAGGTGGCTTCGATCTGGATGTTTGATATCCTGGGTCCCATTTGTCTCATCCTTAAAATGGTCATAGCAACTATTTTTAGATGCTGGGAGGCAGGGGCTGCACCAGATGGAACCGGAGGTCTCTCCCAGGATCTGGGATTTCTTTTCTCAATTTGTCTCACCTTTGAGTCTCTGCTCCCAGATAACTGGGCATATTGTCCCAAAGGCCATAAGATCATAGGAAAAGACTACATAAACTTACTTCAAACAGTCTGAGCTCTATCACTTAACAAAATCTGGGATCTTGGATACATTTCTTAGTCTGTCCAACTTGATATCTATTACTATGGATTAGGATTAGGTACAATAAAGATACTGTCTTGAAATATGTTCCCTGGAAGGAGAAACTAAGACTGGGATTGGGGCCAGGATGAGAATGAGGCAATCCAGGTACCCAGGGTGGAAAATGTAAGGAAACCCTCTTTCTCATACAAGTGCAAGGTCAGACCCTGAGAATGAGTGCCTCCTTGAATTTTCCGCCCTGAGTGCCATGCTTGCCTCACCCTAGTCCCATTCCTGAGGCCTGGATAAGGACTCTTCTGCAAGAGATTAATTGCATGAGAGCTCTAGAGAAAAACTTGTAAGGGGGAGCTGGCCAGCAAAGAGAAGAAGAAGCAAAGCAAAGATGTGGTTTCAGTTGAGGTCCAGTCTCTGCCTGATCCCACGGGGAGCTCTTGAGCATGAATGGCACCAAAATGTTTGCCCACAGAAAGCCAGCAGAGCTCCTGTAAGAGTCAGTCATCATCTAAAGACCGCCCCCGGGTGTGCATAACTCCCCAGGCATTTCTGAGCAAGGTGGCTCTAGGGCGCATCTCCAGAAGTGGGGAAGATGTGAGCTATCAGCAGCCAATACTCATAGATGCTGGAGGCTCGGCACACTGGTCAGGTAAATGGGACCAGCAATGTCTACTACAAGCACCAACCCCACAGAATGGCTGTGAGGTTTAGAGAAGGGGATGTGTACATGGCTCATCTTGTTTCAATGGTGCAATAGTAGGTTCTCAACAAAGCATAGCTAATACCACCCGGGACCAAACTGTAAGCTCCAGCAGGGCTGCCTCCATCTCCACCTTCTTCTCTGTTCTAACCCCAGCGCCTAGTTCAGGGTGAGGCTCACAGTAGTGCTCATTTATTTGCCAAATGAATGCACTGCTACTGCTGGTCTCCATTATTACTCTAATCTTTGCCAAATCTGAGCCTGCAAAGATATGGCAGATGAATTGGATTACTCTTTCCAAACTTGAGCTGACAATATGCTTCCAGGGGCGAGGATCTCCCATTTTATTTTAGGTTTTGTTAGTTTCCTTTTGAATTTCCAGTGGATGGACGCTAGAGGCAGCTTCTCAGCCTCCCAAGCCCTGGAGTGAGCAGCCCACGGTGGCCCCTTCTCTGCCCTGTCTGGTGGAGGTAACTGGCTCTCTGCAGACCCTTGGCACCCTCAGATGGTCCCCTTTAGCCACCCCCAAGCCAAACTCCTATGCAGGTCATGGTGACACTGGGTTTTTTCTCCAAGGTATCCATGGCTCCCAAATTCTGATCTGAACCTCCCAACATTTGTCAGATTCCCACCAAAGATACATCCAGGGATTTGAGTTTTCCTTTCATATTCTGGAATCCAAACCTTCTTTTTTAGCTACAAGTCCACAATGTTGGGCTAGAGAATCTGCACTCAATTGCTTATTGTCTTTGGGATACAACAGGACCAGTGTGCCACTCCTTTGCTGTGTGACTTTGGGCAAATTGCCTCACCTGTCTGAGCTGCAGTTTCCTCACTCAAATAATAAGGAATCGTTATATTTACCTCACCAGGTTGCAGTGAGGATTTGATGAGATACCTTGAGAAAGGAGAATCTGATCAGTAACTCTCCTGCTTTAGAATCTTCAGTGGCTCCCCATTGCTCTGTGATGAAGTCCAATCATTTCAACTCCCACAAGGCCACAGCTGGCCTGGCTTCTGTCTAAATCTCAGATATGTCTGAGCCCTGTCTCTCCATGCACCAGCCACCCTGGCCTACTTTTTGTTACTCACAAGTTCCAAAAACCCTACTGCCTCAGGGCCTCCATATGATTCTTCTCTGTCTCCTACTCTCTGCTATATAAATGCACACTCCACCAAGTTAACCCTAATTCATCTTTCAGCTCTCATTTCAAATGTCACCTCCTTCAGGCAGTCCTCCATGACCTCTACTTAAGTCTTCTAAGCCTTCACCACTCTGTTTTTCTCCTTGATGCACTTTTTATGTAATAGGCATGATGGCCTGCTTAGTTCTGTCTGCCCCACCAGACTAGGAGCTACATGAGGGCAGCGATGTGCCTGGATGGTCAGCCCTATACCCCCAGTGCCTGGCACTGAATAGGTGCTCAATAAACACATGAGGAGTGAATGATTGGTACCACTGCAAGTGGGTAAGTGCCCTAGGCGTCAGTCTGGGAACTTCATTCAGTGGGTTCTGGTCATCATAATTGAAAACAGATGCCACCCCTCCCCCACCATCCCCCTTTGCCCCGCCTTCAGATGCCTGCCTGCTTGGATGCGATATATTTTCAAGACATTACCTTGTGTGATGTATATTCACACCACCCCCGGCAGCTCAATCTTCCCCTCCCTGGCGTCCACTGGCATAATCAACCGGGGGCCTGCCCAGAACCTGCCAAGCTTGTATTAATGTTGGCTCATGAAGAGATTTATTCTTTTCCAGCACAGCTGACACTGGTCTGGGCTCAGCTAGGACTCTCCCCACCCTTACCCCATACACACACACATGCACATGAGCTCAGTGTTGAGTTAGTTCCGATTAGCTTTTTGGAGGGGAAGCTCCTTGGCCTTTGCCCAATACAGCCAATTAACCCCAGAGGGTTTCAGAATGTCTGCATCATTGGGACAGAAAACCTGTTTCCCGCCTTGCTGAGGGCCACAAACACATTGGGAACGTGGTCTTACTTGGAGGTTTAAATGCCAACCATGGGGTCGCACAGCTGTGTGATTTGAGTGGATAATTTACCTCTCCGATGGTCAGTTTGTTCATTTATAAAATGGGGATAATATTAGTGGGATTATTTCATAAAGTTGCACATGCATTAAATGTATAATTTGAAAAGGAAGAACTAAACAATCTCTGCCCATGGAGGTGGGAGCAAATTAAGAGAGAGTGTCTACTCCCACCTCAGTCCAAGATGGAATTAATCTGCAGGCTCTGAACCCTCCTGGCTCTAATAACATACACCCCCCAGGCAGAGAGACAAGGATTTGCCCTAGATTCAGGCTGCAGCCCTGCTCACCTGATTCTGTCCTTGCCACATAACCCTGAGCTCCATTCATGCCAAACTTTTCACTGATCCCAGGACACATCGCCTTTGCACATGTTGTTCCATCTGCCTGGATTTCCCTTCCACCTATTCTCTGCCTAGAAAACTTATATTCATCCTTCAAAGTCCAGATCTAAAGCCCCCACTTGTTTGTAATTTTCCCTGATCCCTCCCCTTCCCCTTTAGACCCAAGCAGAGATCATTTCCTGGTTTCCTGCAGTATCTCATTAAAAGTTCTATTTTAGCACTTTTTGCACTGCACCACCGTAACCTGGCTCTTCCACCAAACGGTGAACCCCCTGAGGATAAGAGCTCTGTTCATCTTTAATCCCCAAATGCCTAATCAAGTGCCTAACGCACGGTAGAAAGTTAATCCATGTCTGAATGAATTATTCTTTATATCCCCAAAGCTTAACACAAAGACTGGAGCATACTAGTTACCTAATGAATGTTTGTGGAAAAACTCAATTGATTATTATTCATTTATCATGTAGCCCTATAACCTCAGAGCCGAGTACTTGAATAAATGAACTGTGTTTCACATTCCTGGCACTCAGTATGCTGCCTGGACCACCGTAAATGGCAAGGAAAGGCTCTCATGAATGTTTATGCCCCCAATACCTGTTATAGTGTCTAGATAACCACAGTAACCAACGAACCCCATATTTCTGCAGCTCAAGAAGCACAGGTATATTTTGCTCACCTGATGATACAATACAGGTTCGGGTCAGTAGAGGCTTGGGATGGGGGAGGGGCTATGTGCCACGTGTTCATTCAGGGACCCAATACACTTATGGCTCTGCCAGTTTCAACAAGTGGGTGTTGACACCCAGCAGGCAGGTTGCAGAAAGAGCATGGAAGATCACAGGTAGGAGGATTTTATGGGCCAGGCCAGGGAGTGAACTGCATCACTTCTGTTCACATTCTATTGCCTAGAATTCAGTCAGATGTCCACACCTAACTTCAAGGAAGCCTGCGAAATGTAACCTAACTGTGTGTTCAGGAAGAAGATGAAATGGGTTTGATGAGAAGTTTAGCAATCCTATGAACTAGTCAATCATCAATAAGTATTTGAATGAATAATAAGTTTTTCTCTATCTGGATTCCATCACAATGTTTGCACACAGCATGTGCTCATTAAACAGTTGAAATAATTCATCTTTGTATCCTCAAAGCTTTACATGGTGTCTGACATGAAGATGATACTCAGGAAATGGAGGGAAGGAAGGAAGAATCTCTATAATTCCAGATCCTAATATAATTATTAGCATATATTGAGAACTTAGGAAATTGTTACCTCCATAAGCTTGACCAGTCAGCAACTCCTGCAGACTCCTGTCTTCTGGCCTTTAGATAGTGACCATCAAGACCTATGGGATCTGTCCTTGGTACTGATCCTTTGGTCCACTCCAGCCCGATCACTCGTAACACCCTATACAGTGTGACCTGGCCAACTTCCAGCTTCTGAGAAGGAGCGAGGTTACCCCCATGTTTCCCAAGCTTTGTGTATTCTACAGTCCCGAACAGGAGAACTAGAAGGAAGGGGGTGGGGAGAGAGAGCAGGGTTTTCGATTCAAGGTCTCTCCCTGCTTGAGTGATCAACATCATTTCCATACTATAATTACATTGCCCAATCCTCTCCTGATTTTACTGCTATCTTGTAAGCTGTCCCGGTTGTGAGTAATTTAAAGCTATATGAGATGTCAGACTCCGTGAAACAATCACCCCTCAAAGAAATATGGCCCTAGATCATAATTGATAAGTCCCATTAGGCAATGGGGCCTCTTATTTCCTATTTGGTCTCTTCTGAGATGGCCTTGCTGATTCGCCTAATGTAGACTATGTCCCCAGCACTGCTGAGGGAGAAAGATTCATCCCGCTTTTGGGGACAAGAGCTCCCTTCCCAGCCAGGGAGTAGGAGAAGGATGAGGCTGGGACTTAGGAGGGGGAGGGGGCTCCTGGCTAGACCAGATACACCCTGGCTGGTTTTTCTCCATGATCTGCCTGATTTTTCTGGTGCAGAGAACTCCTGCAGGGAGAGTTTACCACTACTGGGATTCAGATCAGGAGCCAAAGGATCTGTTCTCATGAAGCTTGATTAGGATGAAAGGAAGAGGGGGAGCATGGGCTCTGATCCCAAATGTGCTCCCCAAGGGATGTCCCAGCATCCTGCAAGTCGTCCAGAGGAGACACCCATATTTTCAAAGGCATTGTGACCCTCCAATCCTGCTGTCTCCTTTGCTCGGTCTCTTCTCCCCTAGGCTTGGCACTCCAACTGAGCTAGGATGTGTTGAAATAATTGCAGCTATATTGCGCTATTGCAAAACTTAGGACTGATTTGCTCAAACATCCACCCTCATATTCCATCCCTTTACCTGTCTTTCGTGGGTCCGGAGCTCAGAGAGAAGAAGCCTCTCCTGTCAAACAGGAAAGCAAGATGGAGTGGAAGGAAAGTCACTGAACTGAGAGTCAGGCACTGAGGTTCTAGCACCTACCCTGTCATCAACTTGCTGAGCTGCTTTGAGCAAGTCCCTTCCCTTCTCTGGGACTCAATATCTCCATCTTAAAATAAGGGGCTAGTCAAGAATATCTTTGAATTAGCTGCCAGCATTTAAAACACAAAAGAGTCCATCCAAACGGTTTATTGCTCCTCTAAAAAATTCTGATTGGAAAATTCTTCTCACATTCCCACATGGTCTCAAACTCAGTTTGAAATGAGAGGTGACTGTCCTGTTTAGATGGGACATGTGCCATCTGGTTAGCCACAATCCCCACCACTCCCTATTGTCTTACAACTTCTCTCCCTTGTTTATGTTATCAACTGGCCCTTGTAGGCTTATGTGTTTATGATTTCTGAATAACTGTCCCCCAACTCCAGCTTCATCAATCCACAATAAACTCACTCTAACATAGGAGTGAATGATTGATAACCATCTCCTGTGACTTCTCTCCAACACAAATTAACACTGAGTAGTACAATTCAGCACCAGGGACAGATCACTGCGCTGTGTGAGGTATTGGAGGCAAGTGACCTGTCTTGTGGGCAACCACCCATTTGCCCCTGACTGAGATACACTGGCACTCCATCTTCTCACTACCAGCCAAGCCCTGAGTCTCTGCTGCTTCTGTTCTCTGCCTGATTGATTTGTTTGTAATTCTGTCATTCCTTGTAATTGGGCCAGGATGGTGGGGGGACAGGGGTGGGGTGGGTGATTCTTCTCTGGCAAGATGTGTCAAAACTGCCTGTCTATCTTTTGGGTGCAACTGCTGTTTCCCAAACGCCATCGTCCATGTTGCTGTAAAGAATGATGGATCTGATATCATATATTACTGTTTGTGCACTTTCGTTTTTGATATCTATTTTTCCTTCCAGAAAGTGCTGAGTGATTGAGAGGCCACGGTTGCTTCTCTGAGATGCATCATAAGGCCTCCTTCATGAACAACTTGGTCAGGCAACATGGATCATCAGAAATAAGGGAAAATTGTCAAGTGCCTCCAAGCTGTTTCTCCCAGGCATCTCTTTGCAAGTCCCCCACACAGCGACTCTCCGGGGGTCCACAGCTGTCGACAGGAGATTGGTTGGTGAAGCTGGTTTAAACTCCTTATAATTACTTGGCACGGTACTCAAAACCCACCACAGTTTGGACCCCACTGAGTGCCCTCACTGTGCCAAACACCGTGCTAGTAACTAAGACACGGAAGTGGAAAAGTAATGTCTCTAGTCTCAGGAGCTCATATTCCAGTGGGTGAGACAGACAAAAGAAATATATAAAATATCAAGTAGTGGCAACTGTCGGGAAGAAAAATTCATCTGAGTAAAGAAGGATGATGGCGGTGGATGTTTTAAATTAGAATAGTCAGGCAAGGCCCCCCCCACCAGATGTGGCATTTAAGCAGAGATCCAGACCAAGTGGCAGTACAGGGCATTCATGTACCTACGGGAGGAGCTTTCCAGTGGGAGGAAACAGCAAATGCCAAGGTCTGGCAGCTAGATCATGCCTGGTACATTTGAGGACTAGAAAGGTCTTTGTGGTTAGAGCAGTGAAGTGAAGAATGAAAGAGCATCTCCTGTTGCTCCCACTGACCCTGGCCCTGAGTTCTCACTTGGGGCTCTGTATCCATCAGGGGTCTCCAGAGAAACAGGACAAGTAGGATACACAGATAATAACCTAGACTTAGATCTATTAAGAGATTTATTCCAAGGCCTTGGCTCATGCAGTTGTTGGGGCTGGCAAGTCTAAAATCTGTAGGGCAATTCCACATCGTGAAAGTGTGCAAGCAGGAGCTGATGCTGCAGTCTTGGGGCAGAATCGCCAGTCTGGCTCTTAAGGCCTTTCAACGGATTGGATGGGACCCACCCTCACTCTCAAAGATAACTTCCTTTATCTAAAATCAACTGATAGATGTAGAGAATGGACTTGAGGACACAGGGAGAGGGAAGGGTAAGCTGGGACGAAGGGAGAGAGTGGCATGGACATATATACACTACCAAATGTAAAACAGATAGCCAGTGGGAAGCAACCACATAGCACAGGGAGATCAGCTTGGTGCTTTGTGACCACTTAGAGGGCTGGGATAGGGAGGGTGGGAGGGAGGGAGACGCAAGAAGGAGGGGATATGGGGACATATGTATATGTATAACTGATTCACTTTGTTATACAGCAGAAACTAACACACCATTGTAAAGCAATTATACTCCAATAAAGATGTTTAAAAAATAAATAAATAAAATAAAATCAACTGATAGTAGATGTTATCCACATCTGCAAAATACCTTCACGGAAACAGAATGGGGTTTGATTGAATCACTGGATGCCAGAGACAAACCAAGTTGACACATACAACTTGCCATCACAGGCTCTTTGAGTCCTCCATACTATTTCCCACCCTGTGTCTCTGCTCATGTCACCCCCTCTGCCCACATCTTCAAGTGCATCTCCTACATAGTGGCCAGTATGGTGTTCTGCCCCAAGGATGTACTAAAAAGATGTTGTTATTATTTTGTCAGCCACCATAGAGGGGCTAAAGAATGCATTACCAATGAAAATAGATAATTTCAATGTCCATATCTGGGATTTAAGATGTTTGGATTTAGGAAAGAGGAGGTTGCCATTGGTAGCCAAGTCCTAGTAACTTAGGAAGCAAGGAAGTGCAGGTAACAAACTTCCTTTGATTCTGGGTAAGAACCAGCAATACTGGCTCCTTAGACCACCTCTGGCATAATTGTTAGCAAGCTAAATGCAAAGTTCTCTGAGTCCCTAGTTCCTGGGAACGGGGGACTCAATAATCCTTTACGTTTGTGAAGTATTAGTCACAAAGCATTTCATGCCTGTGAGCTCATCTGAGTCTTGCAACCCTCTCTGTGAATAAGGAAAATGAGGTCCAGAGAGGGGAAGGGACCTCCTCAAGGACACACAGCAGTGAGCTGAGGTAGAGCCAGGCCTGTAATCCAGGTCTCCTGCCCGAACCCCCCAATTCTTCTCAGGCCTCTGCCATGTCTTTCACCTCAGGGAAACAGGGTTCTTCCTAGACACGGAACAGACAGTCTTGCCCCTTCACTTCTGAGGCTCTCAGACAGTTGACAGATTAAGAGTTGGTCTGTGACCCTCTGAGTCATCTCCTTGTTCTCCAAGCTTTTACTGAAGAGCAGAACAGTGCCAGACTGTCAGGGCCTGAGAGGGCTGTGATGTTATCCTTAAGTATGTCATCCATGTATGTATCCCCATGCCCCAGCTACAGTCTACACCCATCTGTGGAGAAGCAATGCCAAGTCCTATCTACGCAGCTGCCCCAGGCCTGTCCAGCCTGGGCCCTTCCTCCCCCAACAGCCCTGCCTCCCCCAGCTTCACCTCACCCCTTCACCTGCATCCTAACACTCAGTGTTGGACTGATATTCCTAACACCTGCTCTGGTTTTGGCAGCCCTTGCTCAAAACTTCAGCCCTCTGTGGACTTCAGGAAGGAAGTCCAAACTCCACATCCTGGAATTACAAAGCCCCCGTGATCACCCCCAACACCTCCTCCAGCCTCACCCCATGCCCAGACTCCTACACCCCTTGAATGTCAGGTCACAGCCAATGTTCTTGCTTCCTCCAACTCTCTGACCTTCCCACCTCCCCACCTCTGCTCGATCCCCTCCCCCCACTGGAAAAGGCTGCTTTCTGCATTCAAATACACTTGAGAAAATGCTATCCTACTGTAAGAAAAATAAATAAATATCAATAAAATGCACTACATTAAAAGTAAAAACACCTGCCCGTCAAATGTCACATTTAAGAGAGTGAGAAGGCAACCCACCCCACAGAGTGGGAGAGATCATCTCCATAGTATATTCTATCAAGGACTCATATCCAGAATATGTAAAGAACACCTTCTAACCAATAAGAAAAAGGTAGATAACTGAATAGGAAAACAATAGGCGAAAGTCTTAAACAAGCACTTCACCGAAAGAGGATGAGCAAATGACCAACAAACATATAAAAACATGCCCAACAACATTAGTCATCAAGATGATGAAAATTAAAACCAAAATGCAATACCTTCTCACCCCCACCAAGAATGAAAATAAAAAGAAATGAAGTAAAATGAAAACGACAGATAATACTGAGTGTGAGCGAAGATAAATTGCTCAGATGCTCACACGCTTCTGGTGGGAGTGTTAATTGGTACAACCATTTTGGAAACCAGCTTGGCAGCATTAGCAAAGCTCAGCATATACACACCCCTTGACCCAGCAAGTTTACTCCTAGATCATACCCAACAGAAATGCATACATATGTTCACCAAAAGACACGTACAAGAATGTCATAGCAGCAACACCCAGGATGGCCCAAAATGGAAACAACTCAAATCTCCAGCAATAGCAGAGCGAGCAAAAACAAAAAACAAAAAAAAACCTCACGGCGTATTCACACATTGGGATTCTGCATAGTAATGAGAATAAATGAGCTACAATTACACACAACATGGATGATTCTCACAAACAGCCAAGCAAGAGAAGCCAGGCACAAAAGAGGACTCACTGTATGTAAAAATAGGCAACATTAACCTATGCTGCTAGAAGTCAGGCTACGGGTTACCTGGGAAGGGGTCTTAAGGGACTTCTGGGGAGCTGGTCATTCTGTTTCTTGATTAAGCTGCTGGTTACAGAAGGGCATTCATCTTGTGCAAATTTATCAAGCTGTGCACTGTCTGATGTATTTATACTATTAAAACAAAGAGTTTAAAGAAATTCTACTTGCCCTTGATGTCCAGGGCAAGTCCTTCCCTGACTAGACAAGCCCTTCCCCTTCCTATTTTATGTCACCCTTTCTACATCTGCCTGGGGCCATCAGGTTGTGTCCACCATGAGTCTGTCTCCCCTGCCAATCTGTGAATCCCCTGAGGGCAGAAGTTGGGTCTGGTAGACTCCATGATCTCACCTGCCCTCTGACCCATGCCACCACATGTTAGGTGCTCGGGAAAGCATGTCCTGAGTTGAATAGCATAGTTGGAAAAGAAGAGTGTTAAAGATAGGTAGACCTGAGTTTTATCCCACCTCAGGGCCTGTGCACCTGCCATTTCCATTGCCTGAAGTATCTTCCCTGATGCCCAGGTGGCTTGTTCCTGCCTCACTTCATCCAGGTCTCTGTTCAAAGTCATTTAATCAAAGAATCCTCACCTGGACCATCCTCTGTAAAATAACACTATCCCCTTCATTCTCCAACCCCTCCCTCTGTTTTTAATTGTTGTTGTTGTTCTTTTTAGAACTTGATGCCATCTGATTCATTATGTATTTATCTGTTTATTTATTTCTCTTTCCTCTCCAACTACTAGGAACCAAACACCAGGAGAGCAAAAACGTGATTAATTTTTTCTCTGCTATAATCCACATGCTGGAATGGCACCAGGCACTTAGTAGGTTTGGGGCTGAATGTTGAACAAATGAGAGAATTCACGAATTCACAACTCTGGCCATTTTCTTGCTGTGTGACTTTAGGCTAGAGATGAGCATCTCTGAACCTTACTTTTCCTCATCTGCAAAGTGGGCTGTTAGCAGCACCTACCTCCTTGTTGTGAGGACTGGTTGTAATAATCCATGAAAAGCACTTCCCACAGCCCCCAGCACAGCACAGGCACTCAAGAAATGGCAGCTGCTCCTCTCACCGCAGCTCATCCTTCTAAGCTGCTAGTCTGGCATGTCTTAACATCTCTGAAATCAGGTGCCTCTGACAATTGATGTGCCATCGTTTACTCAGCAGTGGCCATGTGTGTTTTGCTTTCCATCTTATGCCCTATGCTTATTAGAGGGCCTGGCATGTGGATGGTCAGGAAGAAGGAATGGACCAAGCACTGGAAGAGGAGCCAGGGATCCTGGGCTTCTCCAACAGCCCCCTGTGTGACCTTGAAAGGGTCTGTTGCCCCCTTCTAAGCCTCAGTCTCTGTAATCCTAAAATGGGGAGATGGGCAGGGTGATGCCCAAAGTCTTTTCTAGCTCGAATTTTGGTGCTAGCATCAAATTACCAAGAGATGGGGTCTATCCTATTCATACACAATGTATCCTATTCATACACAGTGTGTCACTGCCCCAAACCCTCCCCTGGGGGCTGTTTCCCAGACTCATTAGAACCTACAGAACCCTCAAACATCATACAGCAAAACCAAACCCAGCATCTTCTCCCAACCTGCCCTGCTGCCCCCTGCATTTACCATTGCTGGCTTGGGAGTCATTTCTGATTCTTCCCTCACATCTTCATCCAGTCAGACCAGATTTGCCTACTTGAGTTCCCCAATGTCTCTGGGTTCTATTCACTTCTCTCCTCCTCACCACTCCTATCTAGTTCAGACCACCACCATCTTCCAGATGCCTCAATGCAATTAACTATTACTTAGTCTTTCTATTAGATAGGGTACAAGCTGAGCTGCCGCCATAACAAAAAGAACCTAAAGTCAGTGACTAAAACCAGAGAGAAATTAATTTTTCTCTCATCTCTCACTCTTGATATAAATGGGCTGCCAAGGTGGGTAGGTGTCTCTGCTCCATGAAACCACCCAGGAACCCAGGTTCCTTCCATATTGTTTCTCTGCCATCCTCTAGAGCAGGGTTCTGCAAATTTCTGGAAGGGGTCAGAAAGTAAATATTTTTGGCTTGAAAGCCATACCAATCTCAGTCACATCCACTCCACTCTGTCATTGTAGCAAGAAAACAGCCACAGACAATAGGTAAATGAATATGCATAGCTGTGTCCCAATCAAACTTTATTTACAAAAACAAACGGCCAGCCAGTATTGGTTCACAGGCAGAGTTTGCCAATCTCTGCCTTCATCACTATGGTTGAAGCTATCTCCCCATCATCATGACTACATTCAAGACAGATAAAAGAGAGGAAAATGAGGTAAACAGCTTCCTTTTAAGGAGGTAGTGTGAAAAGTTGCACCCATGGCATCCACTCACATCTCACTGGTTAGAACCTAGTCACATGGCCACACCTAGCTGCAAGGGAGGCTGGGAAATGTAGTCTCTAGCTAAGCAGCCCTGTGCCCCATTCAGCTTCAAAGGATTCTATTACCAAAAGGAAGAAGGGGAAATTGGAGAGTGGGGGACCATTAACAGCCTTGACTACAGTCTCCAAGCCTACAGTTCCAGCTAGCTCCTCTCTTCTTCCTCCACCCCACTGCTCACCCATCATCCATCCAGAAGGACCTTCCTAGAGACAAATATGATCTCATTGCTCCTGCACTCAAGATTCTTCCATGTCTCTCCCGTGACTTCTGGAATCAAAAAAACCAGTCAACAAATATCTGCTGGGTCCTGTTTTGTGACGATCAAAGTGCTAGGAAATGAGGCCTCACTGGTGAGAGAATAAAAAAGACATAGTCCCTGCCCTCAAGGAACTTTCAGTCTAGTGAGAGCTAAGTACCTGAGCCCTGCCTAATGGCCTGATCCCTGCCTCACTCTCACCACACCTCCACCCACCCAGTCTGTACCCCTTGCAAAAACACACTGCACCCCACGGTGCCTCAGAGCCTTTGCAAATGTTGCTCATTCCTATATGGAATATCATTCCCCACTCCACCTCTTGTCTATCACTTGATTAATACCTATGCCTTCTTTAAGAACCAACTCAAGCTTCACTTTCTCTTAGAAGCTTCCCTGATCATTCCCTGGCTGGACCCATTGCCACCTCTTCGTCCCCCCAGCTCCCTCTGCTTCCACCATCACATCATTGATCACTCTGGGTTGTAATTCCCTTTTCTCCAAATAGCCTGCAGGTCCTTCATCAATATAGGACTCTGGTTTATTTATCTGGCTTCATATGCCTAGGACTTTATAATGTGACTTGTGAAGAGTGGGGACTTTAATAAAATTTTGGAAGAGAAAAAGAGAAGAATGGGAGGGAGAGATGGAGGAAGGAGAGAGGGAGAAAGGAGGGATGGAGGGAAGGAAGGAGGGAGGGAAAAAAGGAAGGAAAGGAGGGAGGGAGAGAGAGAGGGAGGGAGGAAGGAAGGAATTAGGATACCCTCTGAGTCCCAAAGCCTTTCTCTTCCCATCTGCCATAGTCCCTGAATCTTGACCATTAGGGAGAAGAAATTAGTGAAGTTCCCATTGACATTCTTAAGTCTGAGAAATGACAAGTTACCAGCAAGGTTTTTTCTCATTGTCTCCACTTTTTTTTCATGTTTCCTCTTCCAATGCTTTATTTATCTCTATTTAATGATGATACAACTCACATCCTCCTTTTTTCCCCTTTAAACTTCTGAATTTTTAATCAAGCAACGTAAACTTAATTTTTTGTGTCTACCAGATATGAAAGGTCTTAGACCCTGACAGGAAACTGAGTGATGAATTATGCAGGCAGCAAGCGCCAATCTGACTTCTGTGATGTGTTGGGTTATAATTGCACAAACTATTGCATCCCCAGATCCGGGAAATGTGCTTTTACACTTTTGGGGACATCTTTACAAAAGGATGACAGTAGATTTCACAAGTGGAGAGAAACAAGAAAACTGGACTGTTTTTTCAGAAACAGCACGGACCAGGATGCCCATCTTCTCCTGGCCCTTCAGAGTGAGGACTCAGCTGCCTCGCCCGTGTTTGGCAGGAGGCCCTGGTGTCAGCTCCAGCCAAGAAGTAAGGTCTCGTGCCTTCCCACAAGGATGGCCATGTATCAGCCATGACGCTCAGTGACTCGGGACTGGAAATGGGATGTGGCATCTCCTGAGACTGAGTCAGAGTCCATCCATAACACGAGGACCCCCAAGTAACATGGCATAGAATTCATTTATTCAGTGCTTCATTCCACTGATATTTATTAAATGCCTATTTTTTGCCAGTCACTTATTCAGGCATTGGGGATACCCCAATGACCAAGACAGACACAGCCCAGCTTTCATGGGGCATATGTTGTCATGCTGGAGACAGAGAATAGAATAAACTGACTGGGTAATTCCAGCTGGTTTGGTGAATGCTGGAGAAACAGCAGAACAATGTAGAGTGGTTATGGCGGATGGGGTGGGTGGCACACTTTAGACGTGGTGGGCAGGAAGACTTATCTGTGAAGGTGATATCTGAGCTGACACCCCACTGAGTGGAGGAGAAAGCAAGTTCCAGGCAGAGGAAACGTCCAGTACATCCCTGAGAAGGGACTGAAAATGGAATATGTGCTGGACAGAGAGTCTAGCCAGGTGACTGGAGCATAATAGGGAAGGGGCTTTTTCTTATAAGTCTAACCAACATTGAGATTCACCATTTAGACATTTCTTTTTTCAGTTTTCGAAGAAAGCATTTGTTGTTGCTACTTGGGAGCCACTGGATGTCTGAGCGAGGGCTTTAGAGGTAGGTGATTCATTTAAGCAGTGAAACTGACCACATAGAGATTTCACTGGACTGTCAAAAGCATGGAGATATAAAGGCACTGGAATTGACAGTATCCAACAGCACAGAGATCTATGGTTTATGAATCACTTTCATACCTATGATGTCAGTAAACCCTCATCCAGTCCCCATGACGTAGACCTCTTTGCTTCCATTTTACCTATAAGAAAACCAAGTTTCAGTGAGATACAGAGGCATAGCCAAGTTCATGTGGCTAGAAAGAGGTGATACTGGAATTAGGATCTGAGAATCCTGCCTCTATGTTCCCTTCTATTTCAGGATGCCTAAATCTCTAAGCCTTGCCCTATAATGGAAAGTTTCATGTTGGAAATAAGAACAGTAGGATTTTGGTCCCAGCTATGTCCCTCTTGGGCTGTGTGACCTTGGCCAGGTCCTTTCCCTCTCTGAAGCTCTTTCAACACCTATATTGATAATAATGACTGCCTTATTACATCAAAGAGTTTAGTTGAGACCATGGCCACAAAAAAGCATTAGAATTTCATGGATGAGAGCAAAGTTAGACAGACTTGCGTTCAAGTCACAACTCTGCCCCTTACCTGCTGGATGACTTAGGCAATACTTTAAATCTCATTCCTTCATATGTAAAATGGAAATAATAAATGTATAGTTATATATATGGATATAATAAATGTAGAGTTATTGCAAGAATCATGTGAAATAATGCATGTAATCTATACTTGGAATGTAACAAAAGTTCAAGAAATGGTATCATCACCATTATCATCATCATTGCTGTCATCAACCATCATCATTATCTCCATCACAATCATCATATTCATCATCATCACCATCATCTCATCATCATCCTTTTCACCATGAGCACTCATCACTATTAAGTACTACCTAAGTTGTGAAGCACAGTCCAGATGCAAAGAATCATTATGACTGAGTTTCCTTGCTAACTGCCAACCCCTCTCTCACACTTAGTTTAATACCTGAGAAAAACTTGGCCATGAACCCCTGTATCCACTCATTCCTTTATTCAACCAATGTTTATTGAAAATCGTCTATGTGTCAACTGCTGGGGCAGGCAACAGAGACCCAGCAGTGAATAAACATGGACATAGTCCTTGCCCTCATGAAGCTCACAGGCTGGAAAGAGAACCCACGAGTAAACAATTAAACCAACAAATCAATACGCTAATTACAGGTTGCTGTGTTATTTAATTACAGAGGGTGATTAATGGCTGGGCTGGGAGGAACTTTTCAGAATGTGTAGTACCTTGGAGGTGACAGGCACACCAAGTTCTTAAATCAACAAAACATTGGCATGTAGTCAAATGACCTCTCTTGGGGGTAAGGAAAAGGCCTGTATTAAAAGCTAGTGAATGTGGCTTTAGCTTTGGAGCCAAATATCCCACACTTACAAGACACAAGTTAAAAGAACCCCATTGGCCTCACTCCAGCGCTGTGGGGGAAAGAAAGAAGGGACAGAATTAAGTGTATCCTTGGTACTGTTTGTGCTGCCTCATTTAATGTTCATTAAGAAGTATTAACCCCATTTAACATAGAAGAGAACTGAAGTGCAGGTGGGGAAGACCCCACACTAGGCTCACAAAGCCAGGACAGCCAGAGGAGGGATCACACCCATGTCTGTTAACTCAGGGGTCCCAGATTGTAACCACCAAGCAATTCAGCCTCCCTTTCCTGGAGGTCTTGGGTATTTAGGTCCTGGATGGATTAGTAAGGGAAACATGCATGAAATACTCAAGTGTTCCCTTCTCCTGAGCTACAGAGTGCCTTGCAGATCTGGAGTGGATCATTCCCCAGAGAAATCTTGGAGCCAGTGGAAGTCAAGTCAGTCCTCTCTAAAGACACATCCTAAATTATTGTCTGACCAGAATGGGCATGGAGAAAGCACGTACCAGTGTTCCTGGGGCACTGAGGGCTGTGGGTTTGTGGATCGGATGTTATCACCACCCCCTCCCCGCCCCCCAACACACACACCATCTTGGGCCATCACCAGCCACCTCCTGCTGGAAGAAAGGGAAGCCCCTGGTCCTCCATACTGGGCGACAGTGAGCATGGTGGACCAGAGGTCCCTGCGTGATCAGCTGAGGCTTCAGTAGCAATTGCACAGTGGATCAATGTCTCATCTCCACCAGTCTTTCCTTCCTTCCTTCATTCATACCTTCATTCCTTCTTTCCTCCCTTCCAGGTATATCTCCTGAGAGCATTCTTCAATAAACCTTCCACATGCAACTTTCCATCTCAGAATCTGTTTCCTGGGAGCCCAATCCAAGATAACCCCCGACCTTCATTTCACTCATATAAAAATGGGGGTGATGTGTGCGTGGCCTAACCATGATTGGTGCTCAGGCAATGTATCTTGAATGACAACATTTTTAAGTGTCCCTCCTGCAACGTGGTTCATTCTCTTGGGTTGAATGAGGTTGATATGGACATTTCCATTTAGCCCACAAATATCAAGTTCCAACTATATGCCATGCTCCAGGCTGGGGCCTGGGATACACAATCGTCCCAGTTCTCAGTCTAAAACCCGAGTCCCTCCTGCTGCAGAAATATTGCCTTGGCTCACTGAGATCTTACCCAATGAGCATTTACTGAGCCCCTACTGTAGATCCTGCCCTGTGCTGGAGACTGGCGATATGAAGATGAAGAGAAAACTCCTGAAGCAGCATATGGTGCAGCAGAGGAGATGGACAATGATAGCACCACGTGATACACGTGGGACGAGGAAGATTGTATCAGATGGGGAGCCCAGATGTTCTGCTCTAAGGTGCCTGGGCTCAAATCCCACATTTAATACATTCCAGCTTCCTGGCTTTAGGGCAGTTTACAAATATTTATTGAGCACCCACAATGGGTGAAGACCTGTGCCAGCACTGAAGGGATAACAGTGAGCAAAATAAGTGTGAAAAAATGGCTCTTCCCCACCTGGAGCATACAGTCTAATCCTTAATGCTACCTTTTATAACTTGCCCAAGGTGACAGCTCTTGGCTGCATGGCACCCAGGAGGTGTGGGTTCCTCTTTGCCCACAGATAACAATGGGTCAGTAGACTCTTCCTCCAAGGCCCAGCTGTGGGTCTCCATCCCTAGGCCAGATCCCTAAACTCAGAGGGCGAGAACAGTGGATTCCCCTGAATGCCTAGTAGATTCCGCCTCTCGCCACCGCGATGCACCACCGCACAGCTCACGATCACAGGCCTCACGTCAGTAGCGGGGCTCCCACGCTGGAACGTTCATTAATGTCTAATTAGACCCTGTTCACCAATTGCTCTATTTTAACAGAAGCAAATGCGGACAGTCTTAGTTTGTCAAAATATGTCTTGACGAGGAGCTACCAAAGAGAAACTCCGAATCCTAGGTGCTCATGGAAACCACGATGGGATCCAATGTAACCGTTTACCTGGAGAGCAGTTGACCAGCCTGCTGACAGATGGGTCCAGTTCATGAGCATTGGGTTTTTGGGGGTTTTTTTTAACATCTTTATTGGAGTCTAATTGCTTTACAATGTTGTGTTCGTTTCTGCTGTATAACAAAGTGAATCAGCTATACATATACATATATCCCCATATCTCTTCCCTCTTGCGTCTCCCTCCCTCCCACCCTCCCTATCCCACCCCTCTAGGTGGTCACAAAGCACCAAGCTGATCTCCCTGATGAGCATTGGTTTTTTAAATCAAGTGTGACTAATCCCAGCCCCATCAGCACACTGGCCAGGAAGAGCTGCAGAAATGCTGGCTCCATTACATTTAGTGTATAACTCATAGGAACATAAAACTAAGCCTAATTCAACACTTCCCTCCTGGTTTTACAGAGACAAATGCTGAAGCCCTTCTGCCTCTATCACCCCTAGGCCTGACACATGAATGAAAATTTGACAAAAAAGGCTTCTGATATTCCTAAGAAGAGTTTCCTTCGGATATGGTGACCTCATGGAAAAATCCAGAGACATCTAGAACTGTGGAATGTTGGGGCAGGAAGTAACCAGGAAATCATCTTGATCAACCCCCATTTTACAGATGAGAAGATTAAGGCCCAGAGAGGGGAAGGGAGAATCCCAAGGTCACACAGAGTCCAGGACTCCTGACTTCAGTCCAGAGTTCTACCCAGCAAACACCATCATCTCACAGTAACCTTTAATTCTAACTCCAGCGCGCTTCCTACAAATGAAATGGAATTAAGCTTCACCACTTTCTCAAAGGAGAGAAGGGAGTGCCTTCGGTAACTCTAATAGAGAATGTACTGGGTGATGAATGGATAAACGAAATATGGCATAGCCATACAATGGAATATGATTCAGCCACAAAAAGGAGCAAAGCACTGAACATACTACCATATGCATGAACCTCGAATGATGGACATGATGCTGAGTGAGAGAAGCCAGACGCAAAAGGCCACATGTTGTATGATTCCATTCATATGAAATATTCAAAGTAGGTTAATCCATAGAGACAGAAAGCAGAGTAGTTGCTGCCAGGGGCTGGGGGGAAGGGGAATGGGAGTGACTGCTTAATGGGTATGAGATTTCCCTTTGGGGTGATGAAAATGTTCTGGAACTGGATAAAATGCCAGATGCATGTGGTTGCACAACATTGTGAATGTACTAAATGCCACTGAACTGTACACTTTAAAATGGTTAATTTTATGTTGTGTGAAATTTACCTCAATACACACACACACACACACACACACACACACACACACACACACACACCCCAGAATGTACTGAGCCCCTGTCAGAAGTCCCACATTTCATTGATGTTATCTTGTTATCTCAGTGAATTCTTGTATGGTCTGGTGGGACCTGTAAGGTAGGTGTCATGATTCTATTTCACAGGTGAGCAAACTGAGTCACGACAGCTTTAGCAATGGGCCCAGGAAGGCTCAGCCACCAAGTGGCGGAGCTGGGATTCGAACTTTTGTGTCTGACTGCCAAGTAGCCTGCTTCCTCTGAGTGCCTGCCCTTGAGGACTACGAAACCAGAGGCAGACTGTGAGGAGCTGACTGTGATCATTCTCAACAGTGTCTCAAATTTATCTCTTCTGGGTACAGATGAGGGGTAATTAGTTCCTCCTTGGGATCTTGGTGCATCTGAGAAGATGGAACATAGAAAGGATCTTTAAAAATAGAGAAAAAAAAAAAAAAGCAAGTAGTGTTTTGATTGTCAAAGAAGGAGGAGTAGGAAGAGAGCCCTGTTAGATGAGGCTAATACTTCCCAAAGGAGTTAGTTCCTTGTAGCACTTGGCTAAGTGGATATCTTCAGAAATCTTTGGATGAAACAAAATTCAACAGGTTTTATTCCTGCAGGCCTTCTCAGAGCCTTTACTTTCCCAGTGTGTTCTGTGATTCTCCAAGAGCCCCCTACATCATGTGCACCATTTCCCAACTTATTAGACCCCAGGTCCCTCTCTTCCCATTCCCTGACCAAGAATCCCTGGGGCTTGCATTAAGTGTCACACGTCTGGGGCAACCGTGGGTTAATGGTTGCTACGGATCCAATGGAAGAAAATAAGGACTTGCAGGCAGGCAATGGTGGGAACAGTCAGAGTGCACGTAGATCCCAGCGGCTCCTCTGAGTTGTAATGGCATATTCCCCTTTCCTGCCAGAATCTCATGTTTAAGCTAGTCTGAACTCTCTTCCTAGGGAAAGAGGAGAGGCTGAGTGATGGAGATAAAAGGAGGCAGGAAGGGAAAGAGAGACAGAGGCTGAGAGAAAGGGAGGGAGATGGGAGGGGAGCAGAGGGGAAGGGAAGGGCCAAGGAAAGCTGGAGACTTACAGATAAACAGGAGCGTGAGAGAGAGAAGAGCCCCCCAGAAAACCCCAAGGCGACTGGGCCTCCTCCAGGCCCAGCAGCATCATTCAGCTGCAGAAAAAGACCCCAACGGCTATGGCTGCTCTAGAAGAGGCAGGCAGCCACTAAATTAATGAGGTATTATTACCCAAGATGAAGGAAACAATTAGGACATTTAGCACCAGAGATAAAGCAAACACTTTTTCCATCAAAAAAAAATATTAAAGCTAATTCAATTGGAAAAGAGGCAACGGAGAGAGGGCCTGGGAAGCCCAGGGAAGGGGGATAAAGGGCTTGCTGATGAGAGTGAAGAAGAGAGAGATTTATCCAAACTCAAATATGTGTGCAAGGAGGATGGGGAAGGGGTTTCAGGGGCCTCCCCAGCTGGGCTTGAATAAACAAGTCGATGTCTGCTTTTCCTTTCGATAAGTGAGAGGGTGATGGGCAAACCGTACTTCCCCCAGCTGGCAGACTTGAAATGACTGATCGATAGGGCAAGATCACCGAGCTAATTAAATCAGAGCTTCACGGGGCTGATTTCTTTAGAGCCCAGGACCAGTGAGAGACTGATGTTCACGGCAGGATGGTGCTTGAAGGTCTGGTCCAGTCTCCTGCCCCCAGTTCTGTAGTTGAAGCTCTTCTGCCTCTTACCAAGCTCACCCCTTCCCATCCCTCCCTGTAGCACCCAAGGCAGCTCATTCTGCAATTTGGAAACATGGTGAATAATATTCATAAATAGCCTTACACAGGGTAGCCCTGAGCATCAGACTTTGAGGTTAGTGCTTCTTTATCTCATTTCATCCCTAAGACAACACTCTGCAGTGGGTACAATGATTACCACCATTTTACAGATGAAGACACTGAGAACCAGAGAGGTAAAGGAATTTGCTCAAGGTCACATAGCTGGTGAGTATTAGACTATGAATCCACGTCTCCCAAAATCCCAACCAGGAGGTCTTGACCACTAATTCTGAGAAAGTCCAGTCAAATCAGCCTTCTCGCACCTTTAACCCACCAGGGCAATACTTTCGTTTATTTCGTCATTCTACACTATTTATAATTACAGCAGGTACCAGGCTTGGCAATGGGAACAAAATGGGGAAAAGGCAGACAGGATCCCTGCTCTCAAACTAGAGGGGGAAGACAGAGGGGGAAAAAAATGTAGCCAATTATTAAACAGATGCTTACAAAGTATGGTAGACGCTGCATGGAGCAAAGAGGGCTGTGACAGAGTACAGAGGGCTCCTGCAGAGGCAGAGTAATCAGGGAAGACTTCTCAGAAGAGGGTGGTGCTCACAGTGAGGCCCAAAGGATGAGAAGAAGCCAGTCAGGTGGGAGGTGGAGGAGGTTTTAGGGTGCCAGCAGAAGGAAGCCTGGAGCGGAGTGATTGGGGCAAGCAGTGGTGGGAGATTAGGAGGGAGTTGCAGGCAGGGCACTATTTTGTAGGAATGCCAGGGTGAGCCTTTGAATGTACTCCTAAGGGTGATGGGAAGAACTTGCAGGGCTCTAAGCCAGCTAGTGACATGACTCAATTTGTGGCTTTTCATATTTACTCACCGCTTTATGGAGGAGGAAACAGACTCAGACATGGCCAGTGATTTTCTCAGAACAACAAGGCACATTCGTGGCTGTACCAGCCCAGAGCCCAGGCCTCCTGATGCCCAGCCCAGAGCTCTTTCATCTGGCTGTGCAGCCTCTCCTGCCAAATAGTAAGTGCTATGGGAACAGTCACCATGTCTTTTTGATTTGTCAGCATATCCCCAGCACCGAGTCCTGGATCTGGTACACGCAAAGCACCCACTGAATGTTTGTTGAGTGAATTAATGACATTAAAAGGGGGACTGGAGATCGACTTAACACCTATCGAGCAACTATTGTGTACAGGGCACCATGACCATTACAATGGGATCAGAAGTGATGAAAGATCCTCTTTCTTCAAGGGATTCTTAGTTTTATCTTCTGCCACTTCCTAACTCACAACCTCCACTCTGGCCATGCCAGCCTCCTCTCTCTCATGTACATGTCTCATGCACGAATCTCCTCCCCATGGTTTGCCTTTGCCCTTGCTGTACCCCCACCTGACCTATCCTCCACCAATATTTGCAGCTGCCCGAATTAGTCGTCCTCCATGACCCTCCTCCTCTGTGATGCTCTCCCTTCACCATTCCTCTGGACTTTCTCTGCACACACTATCTATGTCTTAGTAATGTGTAAGCTCACCAAGAGCCCAAGCCATGGTTCCTATTTTCCTTGCAGTACTGGACCTAGGGATGTGGGTGAATAAATCCTTACTCAACTGACCCCTAAGGGCCTTGGGCAAGTCACTCTCATTCTTTGAGACTCTGGTTCCATACCTTAAACATAAGATCAAATTTTAACAAGGATGACAAATCTGTGGTATCTGTACCACTGCACCTCCTCCTTGAGGCAAAGCAGATATTATTAATTGATCATTGATTTTTTTTTCCACTGTGACCAGATACACATTTAGAATGCTTTCCCAATGCAACATTCCAAGCAGCCACTACTAAGAAATGCAAAATTTGTGAGCAAGGTGAAACCTATTTGCCACTCTTTAATACAATAAACTCTAAAGTATTTTCACATCTGACCTTTAGGAATCTACTATGAGCCTAATGCAGAGAATATGAGATTAGGAGATTGAAACATAATTTACAGATTGTGCAAACTTGAGTAAGCCCCAACTTCCATAAGCCTCGATTTCCTTTTCTGTCAGATGGGGCATATCTTATAAGATGTGCTCTATATACATAGCACTGTTGTTTACCTGTGGTAATAAGGAAAATTAGATTACTATGTTTGTTATAATTGTATGCAAATATAAAGCAATTATACTCCAATAAAGATGTTAAAAAAAAGAAATGCATATACTAAAAAAAAAAAAAAAAGAGAATCCATCAGAAAAATACATCAGTTCTGCAAAAAATCTTGTAAAATAATTATACTCCAATAAAGATGTTAAAAAAAAGAAATGCATATACTAGAAAAAACAAAAAAACAAGAGAATCCATCAGAAAAATATATCAGTTCTGCAAAAAATCCCTGAAAAGTTTCATCTATAAAATCTATAAAATAATGTGACCATCCGCAACAGAAGATTCAGAGAATGTTTGGTACACATTCCATAATGTAAGTCTCTATGGTTTCTAGTAAAGACTTGCTTAAACAAAAACATATTCAAGATTTAATATTTTTCAAGTTAGTCTTTATAAAAACACAATCATTTTAAATTATTAATAAAAAATTATGCTGGCTATTGATATAAAAAGAAGAAAAGTTACTAGGCTCTAAGTGGGAAGGCCTGAGGATTTCTCTTAGCAAGCTCCTAGAAGTTCTCTAATAAGTGTGGGTTGGTTCTGTTGCCTGGGCAGAAGTAGACTGGATATGGAAACCCCACACCTCAGAGCCCCCAAGCCCACCAGACAGTAAGCCCCTTGAGGGCAGGGGCTCTGTCTCATGCACAGCTGTGTCCCCAGCACCCAGCCCTGGGCCAGGAGCTTCATGGATTCTCAGTCAATACTTGTTGAATGAATGGATGAAGGGAGGAAAGGCAGTGACACCACTTAATGCCCCTACATCGTGCATTCTGCATGCGGAGCCGGTGCACACACACTGCTCTCACTTGGACACAGTTATGTTAAAAGAGCAATTAGCAACCTTTTAAGCCTGATTGCCAACTCCTCCATTAATCACTTGCAATTATAAACCCCAAATCTTCAAAACAATTGGTCCCAGATGCCCACTAGAGAGAATCGCTAATAACCTTCCTTCTTTATCTGGAAAGCTCTACACAGCTGGAGTCTCTGGGTCATAGAAGGATGGAGAGGCCAGGAGCAGCTGAATAACCTGACATGGGAGTGGCCACCCTGGAGAAGGGAGTAGAAAAGTCACCCTACAGGGGCCAGAGGACATTCTGGGAGGCCGCCCCATCGTCCCCCTGCCTGCTTCTCCCCCGTTACCACCGCCAGCCTGGGCCATATATCTCCCTGTGCTTTCACCAAGCCACTCTAATTCCGTATTAGGAAGACACTCTCTCTAATTACTGCAGCTAATTAGCTCCTCACAGCCACCCCAGTCGAGGTGCACGAGAGACAGAGCAGCCCGCAAGGCCGCGGACGTGGCTGGCTGCTTCCAGCCACCGGCCGCCACTTTGCTACCACAATGACACCCCATGAGTTGACCCCCATCTTTCAGGGGAAAAGGAGGAGGAGGGTGAGAGATGGCAGGAGGCTGCTCGGTCAATCTGAACCCCCTCTCTCCGCCAGTCCCCTGCTGCGGGCAGCAGGCAATTCAGACCTGAGTGCAGCAGCTAATTAAATCAATATGAGATAATGAACGGCAATTAGAGGTCCGGCTAGGCACATCTTCTCTTGTAAATACTGTTTCTCTCCCAACGGGGAGCTCTTTTTTAATAATCTGTTTGTGTTTCATTTCCAGGAGCCCTAATTCCCCCAAGAAGCACTTTGGGAAAGTGATTTGTTTGTCTGTATAATCGCCAAAGCATTCCAGTAGACTTGTTTGTTTTGCTGAGCGACTGCTACTACTGGAAAGAAACAATTTGCTTCTCTCTTATTTTTTTTTTAATTTCTATTTCCTGACTAAACATCCTGATATTGGACCAGATCAATGCAATGCATTTTAGAAGTCTGATGAGTTGCTTCCTCTCCCCTCCCTGGCTCCCTCGCCACCATTTTGAGGGATGAATAAAACTTGAAACCTAAAATGATCATGGAAGGATTGGAGGAAGCCTGGTGATTCCCATTCTATAGAGGGAAAGACTGAGGTCAGGTGTGGTCATCAATGACTGACAAGCTAACCATTCTTCTCTCCGCCATTCAAATATCTCATCAATTTCACGTGGTGCCCAGGGAGAGGCTTGGGAGGGCCTTGTAAGGAGCCCTCTGCCCTCAGGGAGCTTGCAAATGTGTCTGGTGAGACAGGCTGAGGCACATATCAATTAGAAAGCAATTAAGTGCCTAATTGTGTGGCGCCAACAAGCTCAAAGAGTTCAGGGAAGGAAAACAGCCTTTGGGGAATAGAATGGAAAGAGAGGACACCATAACCATTTGCATCTTAACTCCATCCTCCATCAAGACCTGTTTTCTGAGCTCTGGCCTTTTGTATCTTCATTTGGATTCCCCAAGGCCCCACAAAGTCAAAATGCCCCAAATGGAAAGCATGACACTTACCCCCAGCCCCACTTGTTTCCATGCCTGTGCTCTCTGCTCAATAAATGGCCCTCCAGACATCCAGTTTCCTAGTCTAGAGAACTCAATTCCTTTTCCCTTGGCGTCTACACCCAGTCAGTAGACAGGACCATGTAAACGTCTCTCATGAAGGATGAAGCACGACAAACTTCAAGTGAAACTCAGTTTACATATCACTCCCATTCTTTTCAACAAATTTTCTCCTCCACACAATCCACAGATTATGAAGGGAAGGGACTTTCACCACCAAAAACTACTATCATCACCTCCAGTTTTCAGAACAGGGAATAGGGGCACAGAGAGGATAAGTGATTTACCCAAAGCTACAAGTGAATAAGAAGGAAACATTGGTGAGCATTTTTGAGGAAGAAGAGTGAAAGGGAAACTTTTGGCTTGAAAGATCCCTTTTATTAACATTTATAAACATGCTGTTTGTGGAGCCTTGGTAGGATCCATTTCCCTTAAATAGCCTATACATAGCTATTTTGCTTATCTCTTCAACTGCCGTCCCCTATTGTACAGATGAGGAGAGTGAGGCTCAGATAGTTTAAACAATT